>NW_024425341.1:7989169-8078041 GCF_017311325.1 Ursus maritimus | reverse complement strand
TGGCACCCCCCCCCCCCCGAGTGGAAGACCCTGTTGTAAATCTCCAGTACATAATTCACGAGGCTGCCAGAGAACTTATTTACTACGTTAGAAAAAGGGGAACGTGTCAATGTATTTTACAGAGTCCATCACAATGGCAAGCATGCTGTGCGTGTGTGTTAATTTTCTATTAAAATAAATAAAAGTGTTTCTCGGTAATGCTTCCATTTAGATCTGACCATGCTTTCTCTGTTTGTAGAGTGAAAGAGAAACCATCACGTTCTTTGCACAAGAGGATAGCACTTTCCCTGCACAGACTGGCCCCAAAGCCTTCAAAATCCCTTACTCCATCAGACAGCGGATTTGTGCCACCTTTGATACCCCCAATGCCAAAGGCAAGGACTGGCAGATGTTAGCACAGAAAAACAGCATCAACAGGTAATTGGGGGCAACTGGAAAGAGGACATTCTTCCTGAGAGTTTTGAAAAACAAAGGGGTTTGGGCGTATCCATGTGGTTTCCAGGCCCTGCTATCTTTATAAATCCCTCTGGCCACATTTCGTGTGAAGCCTAGCTACGTATGTGGGCAAGAAACAAGAACAGGACACTGTGTGTGGCATTTCCTTCCACCCGCTCTGCCTTTGGGGACATGATAGAAAAGTCTTACTTTGGTCCTGGTCCCATCTTGAGGTTGGCTAACTTGGGCCGCCCAAATGGGGACAGAGACTAGGTCATCTTGGTATTTGTGGGAGATCCCAGCACTGTCTTGAGTCGGTGATAATAGAGACAGGGAAGTACGTGTTTCCTCCCTACCATCAGGCCACCTTAAGCATCATTTAACCCTCCGTGGGGACACGTTCAGCCGGCAAAAGTGGGTGCCTTGGTATTAGAAGTTTGAGGATGAGAATTCCCAGATCTGAATGCAGAAGGTGTGAAACAAACAGGTGACCTAAGCACGTGAATGAGCCTGCGGCTTCCCCGGACTCCCATTACCAATGCTAGCGTTGCAGTTAAGTTGAGAGTAGAATAGAGAGATTCATAATGGGCTTGATTACTTTTGATGAGAAGCAAGAGTGATGGCATCCCGGGCAGCACTGATGGGCAGGTCACTTCGGCTGGGCTGGAAGGATAACCAGCAGCGAGAGGGCATTGGCAAGCAATACCTCCCTTCCCCACGCCCGCCTCCCCTCTTCCTCTCACCCCCCCTCCACCCCCGCCATGCCCCAGAATGAATAGAAAAGAGAACAAATTTTGCCAGAACCATTTTCCTTCCCTTTTCCTCTGGTACTCTTTTTTTCTTTTCTTTTTTTTCCCTTTTGAGGCAAAGCCTTATTTTCTTACTGTTTGGCTTACTCTGTCATTTCCATTTTGTGTTCTTTATTTCCACAGACATCCTACCTGACTCTTTCTTCTCTGAAAGGGAGGTAGGTGTCTGCCAGGAAATGATAGAGTGCCACTCCCTGTCTCAAAAGGGATCCAAGAAACCCAAGAACGCAGGACCCAACTAGAAAGCAGTCAGGCTCAGAGGGGCAAAGCAAGAAAGGAGGCATGGCTGCCGAAGAAAAGGGGATTTGCAGAGACAGGCAAACCCAGAGAGAACAGATACATTCTTGAGAGTCGAATATTGAAAATGAAAGAATACAAAAATGTATGTGTACAGGAGAAAAAAAATTAAGTTGAATATTTCCCAGCAAGTTTGACAAAGGGAGGAGATGTCTCATTTATAACCCATGAGCACCCTGACGATGTCAGGCTCACTTTCTGATCAACACAGGGACAAGAACAAAAAACAACCCAGAGAACAGAATTCGGTTGACAAAGAAAAAAGTGTGTCGGCGGGGGGGGGCAAATTGGGCCCCCGTAAGGCATCCCTGGTTCTACAACTCATACCAGTCTGCCTGAACACATCACTCACCAGCCCTGTTTCTTTTTCTACAACTGCAATTCATAGAATTCGAACTGCGTTAACTCCCAAATCCATTCTGACCATAAGAGTTTATGATTTTTAATTCACCGTTTACATGAAAATAATTGCCCCAAAATACCTGCAGATCCACAGAAGCTACCATCTGTGTGCTGGATGAGTCTGCACACGTTCCTTCTGCCTCGTTCCATTTCATTCTCTGCTTACGGTCTACCTACGAGAATGACTGTGAGTGCCCCCAAAGTCAGCAGTTGGGGCCCTTGCGCAGTAGGGAAAATGCATTTCAAATTGGGAGACTAAGGTCAACACCTTTTGTGTCTCGGCTCTCATGAGCAGGGAATGTCTGCGCAGGAGCAGACCGCCCCTCTGGTGTCCAGGGTCCTCCAGTGTGAACACTCTGTGGGCCTGTTCCCTTGCTTTGGGCTGTCCCTAAGACCCCTTCTCCAGGAAAGCCTAAATTTCCTTGACATAAGAAACACAAATGACCTACTTCATGGAAAGTTTCTAACACAGTGCCCAGAAAATGTCGATTTCCATTTTTTTAAAATGATTTTATTTATTTATTTGGCAGAGAGAGGGCACAAGCAGGGGGAGCAGTAGGCAGAGGGAGAGGGAGAAGCAGGCTCCCCGACGAGCAGAGAGCACAACTCGGGGCTCGATTCCAGGTCCCTGGGTTCATGACTTGAGCCAAAGGCGGACACTTAACCAACTGAGCCACCCAGGCGCCCCCCTGAATATGTTGATTTTCAATCAGTGTTGCTCTTTGCAATTTTCACTAATGGCAAATTAGGACGGCATGAATACATGTAACCTACTCTCTTTAAATCTTCTATGGTGAACATCTTCAGCTTCAGTGAATGGCACGTCCTGCCCCCTCTTCATTCTCTAGCTTAGCCTTCTGAAAGTCATAGAACTATGGAGCGAGACTGGTTTAAATTAAGAATCACCAAACTTCTTTCTGTTAAAGAACCAGACAGCAAATAGTTTAGGCCATATAGGATCTGTTGTAATTACTCGGCACCATTCAGCCCTGCTTCTTTAGTGAGAATCAGCCAGAAAAAATACATGGAACACAGCTACGCCTATTTGTCTAACAAACTTCTTTATAAGAACAAGCAACAACCAGCATTTGCCCAATAGAACGTAGTTTGCTGACCCCTCATTTAAATAAATCTGCCCTCATTTAGTAAGTAAGACCTTGTTGCTTCAGTCATAGTAACACCCAAAGATGAGGCTTCTCAGCTCAGCATCCAAGCTTGAGGGGCGAGAGGGGATAGAATAGGACTCTTCTAAGATTGTTATTGATTTGACAGAGAGAGACAGCGAGAGAGGGAACACAAGCAAGGGGAGTGTGAGAGGGAGAAGCAGGCTTCCCGCCGAGCAGGGAGCCCAATATGGGGCTCGATCCCAGGACCCTGGGATCATGACCTGAGCTGAAGGCAGACGCTCAACAGCTGAGCCACCCAGGCGCCCCTGGATAGGACCCTTTTCTGCAGACTGGTTGTTTCTGGCAGAAAGGCCACCAGCATATTCACAGGAGCAGAGTGGAGCAAACACTACTGAAAACCACCTTGCACCGTGAACTCATTCTCATTTTGCAGAAATGTTCAAGTTCCTTTTGTGTTTTCATTACTGTACTAAAAATCTGCCTCCTCCTACATGGGAAGAAGCCCTACGTAACAGAGAGGAATGGGATTTTCAGATGTAATTTGTCACAACTTCCTGTTGTATAATCCCGGATCACTGGCCGGGCTCTCTTAGGGTCACACAGAATAGAGCATGGAACTGATCATTAAGGTGTGTTAAAACACAAAATCTGACATTGTCAATCTGCTGATATTATTGGGCAAGAGAGTCGTTCCATTGCATGAGATCCTGTCCACTCTGGGCTCACAAGAGAAAGAGGACGACAAAAGCATGTGGGCTTTCTGTTAGAGACTTCACCTTCCTTGATCTGGTGACAGCACTTCTCAGCTGCCTCTCCCCCTCCTTTCAGTTTCCAGAAGTATCCAAAAGCTAGCAAAGCCACAGTGCTCAAATCACGAAGGAAGAGTTTTCAAAGGGAGTGGAGGGAAACGTTTGCTTTTCTTTGACTGCCAGTGAAAATGCTCTCCTGCCCTCCTTTTGGGGAAATGCAGATGTCACTGATGATAATCTGCTTTTTTGCCAAACAAGTTTCTACTTAGATCTGAATAGGGGGGAAAAAAACGACTTGGAATATAAAGTGAAAGGCTTAGCAATCGATGAGAATGTGAGAAATGTCGGTCGTGTGTGTTATGAGGCAGCAACACAGGTGGCCTTGCAACTTGCCTGGCATACGGATCGCACTGAAGAAGCGACAGAGCCTAGCAAAGAATGTCACCGACAACAGTTGCAATTACAGATTCTGTGAGCAAACTCTGACTATTACTCAGAGTCCGTACTTGCTGCATTCCAAAGCTGAGGTTGCACATTCGTTCTCTAAATTCAGCTGCAATAACCCTCCAGTGCTCCTGGCCCCATGTGATTGGTAGGTGGGGAGGGCTGAGAAATAAAGAATTGATCATGAAAGTAGGTGGGGGGGAACACCCGCCGAGGACTAAACAGATTAATTGGAAACAACGGCTTCAGCCCAAAGTAGTCTCCCGTCTCTAAACTTCCATAGCGCTCTGTAGTAGGAGGACACTTTGTATCTTTAGTTCTAGTTAAGCCCACCAAGGTGGTTCTCTCTACTTAGGGGAAATTCAGTCCTTTCTGAATTTTGACATGAACTCTCATGGGACACTAACTCTGCTTGACCTCAAAAACTTTCTTCCTCATAAATACAATTGATAGGAATAAGCATCAGAGGATTTTGAAAATTGGTCTCCCAGGAAAACAGTTTACATGGCTCACATGAAGGAAGATTCTGGTCTTTTCTCTCAGCTCTTCCACAGTCCCCGGAATTCTACCATTAGCTCATTCTTCTTTAAGGCCTCGTGATTTTCATATTCCAGAAACCCTTGTGAAAACATAGCCAGCTTGACCATGTTGCTATGGGAACAGCTGCTGGATAAAGTGCATGAGACATGGGAGTCTGAGCGGAGGGGAAGCAGCCGAGATGGAAGAGAGGATGCCAAAGTGGAGAGAAGCACATAATTACATCTTATTAACGGTTTTTCATAATAGTATGCAGTTGAACCTTGAACAACACAGTTGAACCTTTGAACTGCACGGGTCCATTTACACATGGATTTTTTTTTTTTCCAGTAAATACAGTCCAGCGCTATAAATGTATTTTCTCTTCCTTATGATTTTCTTAATAACATTTCTTTTCTCTCGGCTACTTCATTATATGAATATAGTATTTGATACACAAATATGTGCCAGCTGTTCATGTTAGCAATAAGGCTTCCGGTCAACAGTGGACTAGTGGCAGTGAAGTTTTGGGAGTGTCAAAAGTGATCCTGGATTTGTGATTGTGTGGTGGGGGGAGGGCTAACTCCCCACATTGTTCAAGGGTCACCTAAAACATATTTCTTGTTGGTCAAGGGTTAAAATAGTTCATTTTGCCTGTTCATGTTCATGGGTGATGGTGTAGCAGTTGGGAGCAAATGACATTTCTCAAACCTCATGGCTGATCAGCGGTGCTGTATAACCAGTTTTTCCACCAGGACCTCTAATGAGAAACAGAATCTTCTCATATTGAGGTCATATCCTTTCATTCCCTCTGTCTACCCTGTTAATTGGATACACAGGCCCAGTGAAATGACCAGAGGGCAGTGGAAGCGGACAGAGGAAGGTCACAAGGCAGCGTCCTCATCTATCTTGGGATAACTGTTGAGAATTCACCAGAAGTAGAGCAGCCCCAGTGCCAGCTGCCTTTTGGGGTGAGGGAGGAAGAGGAGAACAAAAGCCATGCAGGATGCCTGCTTGAGGGGTGTCTCGCAGTGAGCACGGAGGCTCGCTGTTTTCATTCCTGTGGTTTGGGGTTCACTGTGATGACACCAAACTCCACTTTCTTGGTTTTTGCAGGCTGGAGGCTAGAAAACACATCCTAACCTTTAAGTAATAAAAATGGATGTGAGGCTGTCATTTCCAAAAAAGCCACCTTTAGGACTCTTCCAAGGAAAGTTAATATGTGGGGGGATAGCATTACACGGGTCCTTGGAGGCAAAATAGGGTAAAGTCCCAATCAGATTTTCTGGTTCTGGCCCAGGAGGCTTATGCAGGGGTGAAATGCCAAGAGCCCTACAGTGAAGCCAGAGGGACCCAGCACAGCAAAGCTTCATTCCCCCGAGATCAAGGACTCGTGAAACTACCCGCTAATACAAAGCTGAAGCAGTAGCCCTGGGACAAGTGTAGCCGGGAACAAGCTGTATACGGTTTACAAGTGGCAGATGTCCATTCTAAAGGTGCTACGGAAAAGAAGCTTCTTCACGTTCCTCCAAGAGAACCAAAGCCATGCTCCCGCTAGCCCCAGGGGCTGATGACAAGGGCACTGCATTCCTTCTAGGCAAGGGGCGGGTTTGTGCTGATCCTTAAAGAAATAATGGGCTCTCCTCCTTTATGTTAATAGAGTTTTCAGGAAAGATGGACATGCCCAGGCCCCTTTTAGAGCCTAAATAATCCCCTTCAGAAGAGCCGTCTCAAACAGTACGTGAAAAGGCTGGCAGCATCAATATGCCTGAATACGATGTTTTCATCATTTGAGAACATTAAATTACAGGAAGGATTTTAACCCAATTCATTAGAGTATCCTTTAAGGGATTAACTTCCTTTTCAGTGATTTGCGAGGTTTCATTGGAACTCCTAGTGAGTATTTGGCAAAGGGAGAAGCCTAACTATTGCTCGCTTCCACTCAGCACTGACACAGTGGTCCCTCCTCTCGGAACACACGCTGGTCCTTCTCCTTCGCCCACAGGATGCTTACAATATCTCAAGGTTATGGAGTGGGAAAATTAGTTTAAATGAGACCTATTTTTCCTTGATATATCCCAATTCAAAGAACACTAGAAACTCCATTTGGTAGTTTTCATGGCCCTTCACTTCCAAATATGACAAATTGTCATAGATAATTTCATCCTGTCAGAAATGAAACTAGAGCACTGACAACAGGGTCTACAACTGGGCTTGTTCTCCTTTGGCAACTCACGGGTGGCCCTGAAACCTCCAGGTCCTTAAATGTTTGACAAAGAAAGGAAAAAAAAAAAAAATCCTTGCTATTCCCCTTCCAGAGCCAGATAATAGAAGAGACAAAAGGAAAAACTAAGAGGAATCTCATGGCCACATTCATTGACCTAAAACAATGCCCCTGTCTAGGGCAAGACAGAGTGGAACTCCATGTTTTCTACTGCCTGTACCCCCATCCTTGTGGGTCCCCCCCTGCCAGCTGCCTTGCTCTTGAAGGCACAGGAGCCAATAGTCAGAGGTTCCATTATGGCATCCGTCTTTCGCTACTTCTTTGGAAAATGCTGTGCTGACGTGGCTTTATCTTGAAAGCTGCTTTGCTGTTTGTTGAGTATCCAGAGAGGTTGAAGTTTGGGGACGGAAGCCTGATGGGTGGGACAAATGTTTGCGTTGTGTCCAATTACTGCTGTTCAATATGAATGGCTTTTCTCTTCTGCCCGCATCGAAAGAACCATATGGAGGGTTGGTTTTGGTCACATACGAGGCTTTCATTAAATGAGACAATGAGGATGATAGCAGGGATATTAATATTTTTTCATTAGGACTCTGTCCCCAGTCCCTCTGGCACTAGCAGGATTATGCACTGTTCCTATAAATGATGGCTCCCGATTTGTTAGAGGCAGCTTAACTTAGTTTTCACTTTTTATACTACAAGCCTACTCAGAAAGAAGATATTTTTAAAATATGCTTTTTAAAGGCTGAAACAATTCAGTTGACTGCGATGTAAATGGCAAGTTTGTAGAATATAAACAGACTCGGTGCCCTCATGTTCCAGGGGCAAGTGCCCCCCCCCACCTGGGTGAAATCCTCAATTCTGAATGGATTTACAGCATGCACCTGGTATGGGGGGGGGGGGGGGGGGGTCTGTGCTAATGACATTAAGCTACAGTTCTTTTTTTTTTTTAAGATTTTATTTATTTATTTGACAGAGATAGCCAGCCAGCGAGAGAGGGAACACAAGCAGGGGGAGTGGGAGAGGAAGAAGCAGGCTCATAGCGGAGGAGCCTGATGTGGGGCTCGATCCCATAACGCCGGGATCACGCCCTGAGCCGAAGGCAGACGCTTAACTGCCGTGTCACCCAGGCGCCCCATTAAGCTACAGTTCTAATGCGGTCCCCAACTATATTTCAGTAGAAAATCCGTTTTCCTAGTTACCAGAAGATCTTACAGCCTGAAAATAGGTAGATCAGCCTCCATGGTAGCAGGATTCTTAGAAACTGAAAGTTTGTTATCTGGAATTCAGAATGAAAGGGAGACCCTTCTAGGACACACACAGTCGGACCCAAAGAACAGTGAGCCAGGCCAACTCCAGTGTGAGCGCAGTATGCCCTCAGGAGAGTTCCGGCCTGTTTCCCCAGGGCTGAGTGCCTGTCCCCATTACTCTTGTCTCCCTGTTAAGTGATTGAAAGTTTAGATGTTACTATTCCTGAAGACATCTATATTTGAACACTCTTTCAAGTACTTAAGAAAAGGTGGTGTCTCTAAATTCACACCAAAGGGACACCCAGCCACTTTTCCATTTGGGAAAACCAGCCCATGTAATAATAGGATATAAAGACATCAGAGGGCAGAATTTTATCATGGGCCCTTAATTCTCTCCTCCTCTTTGCATCCAAAAGTGGAAACAGGTACAGTCATTATTTCCAGAAATCCTCAAATTTTAACCTAATTTCCATTATTCATTTAACGTGGTCCTTAATTTGAAGATATATTTTGAAAACTGGGATTCTGTGTAAAAATTTGGTTTTGGACCATAAGACACTGTTTTAGATTGGCCTGTGTCTAGCTAGTGAAATCGCGAAGGTAAAGATTCCTGCTCCCAATTCTGTCCTACCTCAAGCATGGGATTTTAATTGAGGATAAGGGATGGGGATAAAAAAGTCTCAAAAAGAGGAAATTAATCATGGTGATAAAAAAAACCATCCTTCCCCCACCCCCTACCCCAGCCCGGAACTCCGATGAATAGAAGGCATGCAGGCTCAACAAAACAAAATTTAATTTAATAAACCATTACTACTCAGTAAACTTACATGGATAAATTTGTCCAGCTGTCTTACATGTGTTTTTTTATAGTTTACTCTTTTAGTGGGAGTTCCAAAGGAAAAGACAAAAGTCCTTGAATCTACAAAGCTTAGGACAAATAAAGTGACCTGAAGACCTAGAAGGATTCTAAAGTAAATTCCTAAAATTTAAGAGTAATCTTACCTGCATGATACGTAGCATCTTTAAGACACCACAAAAAAAGAAATCTTATTTTTTCAAAATAACTCTAGTCTATGAGAATCCTAAAAGGCTATGACAAAAGTTCAGAGCATTAAAAAAATAATAATAACAATTTGAAGCATCTAAGACCAGCATCATAAACATTCAGTTCCTTAAACATGTTTCAAAGAGAAAGAAAAAAATTAAGTTTTATTTTGAGGCATCCACCTAAATTTTGAGACTACTACTTTTGCTAATTGTTCTGGTTTCATCAAAAAAAAATAAAGACACCCAGAAAACTGCTCGATACCAACTGTTACTATGAATTCTGTTCTCTAGTAGTAGCAATATTCCCTGGATTGTGTGTGCATTTAGCTGCTCGTGTCCAAATGCACCACCGTTATGAAGAGAAATGGGTCACATAGATTGGGCTGAGAATAATTTCAAAAGGGCAGTATGGAAACCACCTAACAGAGGCACAGTATACCAATTTTCAAAACAAAACAAAAATCCGTGCATTTGCACACATGTAAACGGTTAAAATAATCCAGCTATCTTGGAGGAATAGCCTATTGCATTAGGATCTTAGGGTCTTTTATATACTAATTATCCTGGTGTAGACAGGTGAAGGTAATTTAATAGGTCTGTTTAATCACAAAGCTAACTGAATCATTTTTAATAAGACTGATTATGTTCTTGTACGTATCTACAAAAATTAAGTGGAATTTGAGATCTGTGTGTGTGTGATGAATGTGCTTGTATAGGGGATAAATCCGAGCCATGCTTTGGGGAGCACATTTCACTCGTGACAATATGTTCAGAGACCTGTGCCAAGCGAGAGTCCTATTTCTGCCTCTTTTGATCACTTAGTTTGCTTTAGCCCTGGGTGCCTATTCTACAAGTCAGGACGCTTGCAGGACTTCTGATAACCAAATGGCTGGAAGGAGCCCTTCGCCAGCCCCACTCCTCTTCCTCTAGGCAGGTGTACTTAGAACACCTTCCCCTGGGTGCCTGGGTGGCTCAGTCGGTTAAGTGGCTGCCTTTGGCTCAGGTCGTGGCATTAAGCCCCTCCCCTGGCTCCTTGTTCATCCTGGAGACTGCTTCTCCCTCTCCTTCTGCCTACTGCTCCCCTGGCTTGTGCTCTCTCCCTTACTATCTGTGTCAAATAAATAAAATCTTAAAAAAAAAAAAAAACACACACACACACACACACACACACCTTCCCACCCCCACCACTGATTCATGAAAACTTCTGATATTCTGTTGGGACAAAGACTCATCCCGGACTCCAAAACATATTCTGTATGCCTCCCCCCGAGTTTTATTAATTGCATTTTTATGCCGGGGTCTTCCTGTCCTGTCTTGAAAGGTCAGAGATCCCCGAACACTTACTGAGGATGAAGCTGTCCAAGTGCTTGAATCAGGATGTGGGACTTGTGGATTCAACAACGTTAGCCCTCTGGGTACTTCTTTTCAAAGGCAACACAAAACAAAAAGTTCAGTCTAATCTTCGCTCAAATAGTTAGCTCCTCTGGAAATCGAGCTTGGGTTGTAAGATAGCACAGGACAGGGATCAGCACTATGGCCTAAAAGCCAAATCTGGCCCACCACCTGCTTTTCTTTAGCCCAGAAGCTAGATAGTTTTAGGTTTTTTAAATGGTCAGGAAAATAATTAATAAATAAACGAAGAGGAGTATTGTGTGATGTGACAACTGTAGGATGTTCAAATTTCAGTGTGTCTCAATAAAGTTTTATTGCAACACAGCCACGCTCATTCACATGTATCCTCTATGGCTGCTTTCACACTACCATAGCGAAGTTGGGTAGCTGCTTTAGAGACCCCAAAGGCAAAAGTATTTACTAGCTGGTCTTCATAGAAATATTTGTCAAACCCTGCTATAGAATAAAGCCTAGTTTGGGGGTTAATAAGATCACAAGGATTCTGCTCATTCCCACAGGACACTAGTCCCTTGGTGTTCAAGGGAAAATACAAAATATAAATCCTCAATAGAATGATGAGAAATCTGTGCTTTTGTTTTGCTTGTTGTTTTTTTCTTTTTGAAACATTAGAAAGCATAAATATTTACCCATTCCAGGAACAAATGTATGTTTATGGTCTTTATTCTCAAAAAGGGCATAGAAAGAGATGGTCACACAGCCCACCCAGAGTTCACTCCCACCTAGTCTCTCAGTTTGTCTCTTTCTCAGCTACCGCTTCAGTCTGTGTTCTGCCTGAACGCTGGGAAGAGGGTATCAATGGACTGAACAGACCTAGAAGCATAGCAGCTCTCTCTACAAACACTGGCCCCATGACCAGGAAGAAGGGACAGCATTCAACACAAAGGTCTTAAATAAAAAGAACTAGGATCCCTTCGATTGCCCAAGCAAGGTTTGATTTGCCATTTCCATTAGTGTAGAAATAAATAA
This sequence comes from Ursus maritimus, assembly GCF_017311325.1. Taxonomy (NCBI): domain Eukaryota; kingdom Metazoa; phylum Chordata; class Mammalia; order Carnivora; family Ursidae; genus Ursus; species Ursus maritimus. Next base: position 8,066,362 of record NW_024425341.1, on the reverse strand, counting down.
CTATATTTGATTCCAAATGTGGGGAAGGGGTGGGGGGAATAAGGAAAAAGATGAAAGAAACCAGAAAGAACATTTTTAAGCTGGCTTTCTCCCGCTCCCAATTACAGATTTGGATATAGTAGAAAGTATATATGGTTCCCTGATATTTATGCTACTTGGCAACCAAGTAGCTCTAAGCAGTCCCTTGAGACCTTTGAATAAAATGGCACTTTATTCACTCAAACTTATTGTATGTGTGTGTGCTTGTAAATGGTAATGTGCCCTTAAAAGCTTGTCTTCTCTTCTAAGTGCTCTTTGTTACATGAGTCTACTTCGTGATTACGTGCTGAACTTGGTGAGGAAGAATGGTGCCATCCCCAAAATAGGCAATTCTTGGTTGACTCTCAAAAATCTTTTCAACTTTTCAAAATTTCACCAAAGGTGACATTTCTATCCCTGCTGTAAAAGTGCCTATGAAAAACCGTGACCTTTAATCTTTTGTGTTATCTTAATCTTCATCATAGCAAAGTCATTGACCAAAAGGTTACCGTTTGTTTTCACCAAAGATCCCGTATCATCTGAAAAAGGCTCGTAGCAATCCATTACTCAAGACAATGGGTATTGAATGAACACCTGTCATCGTATTAGGATAAGGGCTGTTGCAGAATCAGAAGATTATTAGCGATGATCCTTTCCCTTCAGATGTCTATAATCATGCTGGGTGGGCAAAATTCCCATGAAATATATAAGCAGTTTTTTCATATGAAAATTTAAGCGCAACAATAGAAAAAATTCAGGGAGGACATAAAGCATTTTGAGCAGAGTAGAGGAGAATTGAACCAGGCATTACAGGAGTGTCAGATCTTGAGAAACAGAGGGTAAAGAGAGGAAGTGGGTATTCCAAGCGGAGAGAACAGATTGAATGAAAACAAGAAACAAAATATCACCTAAGCCAGCATTAATGGCTCCAAGGGCAAAGGAAGACTGAGTATGCCAAAAAGAAAGCAACAACATAAAGGGAAAAGTCACAAATAAATGCCCTAGTGTGAGATTAGAAGGACATTTGTAATTACTAGGATACTGGTTACAGTTACAAGACCTGTAACTAGCTCCCATTAACCTCCTATTCCTACTATAATATCCATTGCAATTCATTTTTAATTCCCTTAAAATGATTATTTGTTCCTTTATTTCTGTTTTCATTTTTGTTATTGTTTCTTTAAATCCGCCTGTCTAGGAATTTGTCTTATTTTGCTACACAAAGTAGTCCATCTGCTGTCATTCTGAACCTGTGGGAAGCTCGTCATCAGCACGATGGTAATCTTGACTCCCTGGCCTGTGCCCTTGAAGAGATCGGGAGGACACACACGAAACTCTCAAACATTACGGAATCCAAGCTCGATGAAGCCGACTTCAACTACAGCAGGCAAAACGGACTCTAGTCCGCGATCGCTCGCTAGACAGTGACGGCCAGCTTCGGGACATTTGCTCTAAATGGGAAAGAGGCAGCTTTCTGCCCAGTGGCATTTGGAGAATTCAGCCTTCATTTACAATCAGCGCGAATCCCTGGTTGCAGAAACTGAATTTTATATAGGTATAATATGTTCATAGGGAAAAGTACAAGCTCTCTTAAATATAAGAGGGCTCTACTGTCTCGTCTGAATCCACACTCGGGTTAACACTTGATGAACTTTCTCAGCTTTGGAGTGGGGAGGATAAAAGCGAGGGCGTAGCTAGAGAAAAATAACTGCGGGGGGGAAAAGATGAGCTACGATAAAGCCAGGAAGACAGAGCTTGAATCGTGCATGTTTTGAAACAGGTTTTTAATGAGGTGCCCCAAAGGGCCAGCTGATCCTGGTACCAGATTGTCAGGTTTGTCTACCAACTGGCATCCGTGATGTCAGCAATCATTGTAAAACCGGCTTTGCAAAGGGAGATGGGGTTGCCAACCCATTTGTAGGACTTTGGTAATGTCAAGGAGAGCATTTAGAATCTAGACTCCGAGCCCATCACACCAGCACCGATTCCCCATTTCTCCTAGCCACTTCACTGAAACGAGAAGGTAAGACGGACCACAAACTCGTTCTTGCCGTGTACGCCACCTTCATTTTCTCCCCGAGACAAATCTACCCACCTTCTTTCTTCCCCTTCCTTGCCCAGTTTCAGAGCATAATTAAACTTCTCAATATGGAAATTTACTTTTTGTAATTCGACAAAACAGAACCCTCTGTTCCCAGCTAAACCACTCGAATTGCAGAGTGCTGTTAGAATATAGCTCGAAGGGTTTGGAAGGGGGCGGTCAAATCGAGCCCAGGGAAAGATAGGGGCTGCAGTTGCCACAGGGCTCAGATAAGCTGTAATTCTAGGATGGAGGGATTGACCCAGTCTCTAAACATTGTTGTAAGGAGATGAGGGGTTCTGCTGTACTCTTCAATCCAGGTTCTTAAAACTTTCTAGCCTCTTGGTACTATGTTATCACAAAATCTCTCCGTAGGGCTATAGGGCATCCTCCTTTTGCCTTTTGAAAAATTAGCAGATAGTCTTTGGTCTAAATGATAGGAGTAAACAGACGTGAGGAATAGGTCTACCACAGCGACACAGAAACACATGGATTGTTCAGGAAGCTTTCGAGCTCTGATTACTCAACCTCACCCGGTATGCTTTCTCTACAGGACCATGAACATAGGACTATTGCTTTAAGATTCTATTTTTTAAAAAAGGCAGTGATATTGTGGAGAACTGAAGTCCACAGAGAATTTGTGAACCCCATCTTAACATTTTAGTCCATCTTTTATCCTATTAAATCATTTTTGACAAGATGTCCTGGTGGACTAAAGATGAGCAGATCTGTTCCTCATCTTCCAGTGGATATTTTAATTAGCTGTGCACAATCAGGACAAGCAAGGTCAAGGACCCAGATTAACTACAAGGCTGAGCAGCTACTTAGAGGTTGGCTACTTTAGAATAAAATATAGTCAGGGATGGGGGAGTTGGGGAGTACTTGGCAATGGGGATATGGTCAATTTTTTAAAAAAATGTTTTTGTAAGTCCTGTTTAAAAATAAATGTAAATCTCCACCAAAGTAAAAAAGACCTAGAAATAGGTGGAATTTATGATACCATGGATAAGGCATTAAGAACTCTTGAATGCGTTAGCCATTTTCTCTAACGTGTGGTATATATGGTCCCCTGTATTGGACGGAAGGCTTTGCTACATGAAATTCAAAAGCATCTTGCTTTTCTCAGGAACCAAAGACATATTATATAGAACAAACAGATCCTCTTAGAACTGCTGAGAATATTTTCAAAATACCATCTCTAGATCACTCTAGATCAGGAAAAGACTCTTTTGCTAACGTCTCTACTTGTTTATTCCTTCCGGGGAATAAGGAAGAGAAGGCATGAGAGGGTAAATCATCTGACACCCTTGATAACATTTCTGGAAGAGGAAGAAGTTGAAGTAGATGGTCAGTCACCCAAAATAAACTAGAGAGTTGATTGGCCCGGAGATATACAGAAAGCATCTGCATTGACTGCTTAATAATAACTTGTAGAAACATAGAGTACTTTTGTCAGTTTCCATCTTGGAGGATTTTTGTTTTAAAACCATCCTACCCTTTTTTCCTCTTCCCTTCTAATTGGCCTTATTGCTTTATATATATTCCGCAAATCCACGCAGATCCTTTCTGGATCTGATACATTTTTTTTTATATCTTAAACGGAATATTTTAATTTTTCCCCTAGAATCTAGATTATTTTAAGATAACAGATTACCATCAATCCCTCAACATCTAGAATTTCCTTCCGTGGACTTTTTTTTTTTTGACCTGGGTTTTTATAAATGCATGTGGGCATCGTACCATATTGAACAACAAAGGAAGCAAATTAATAGGATTCACCGCTGACTTCAGCCTAAGGTTCAAATCCACTTTCCATCCATTTTGCTCCCTCTTTTCATTTCTCTTACTTATTTCTGCTAGAATTCTACATAGGAGTTCTACAGAAATGTATGAAATTCTGTGGCCGTTGCATGTCAAGACCGTATTTCAATAGAATTCCAAAGAGAACCCATGTTTGTGAGATGTACAGACACGGTTGGGGGGTAGGGGTGTCAGGGAGCAGCGGAAATCACAGATCAGATAGACTTCACTGACACTTGAACCTGCGGTGACTCGCTAGGACCTAAACCCTTGTTCCATTTAAGTGTTTTCGCATTCCAACACAAATGCCCCTCTCGAAAAAGATTCGCTTGTCAGTACAAGTGTTTACTTTAGAAGTCTTCCTGTCCTAGTGTAAAAGGAAGCAAGACATTAAAAGTGGGCTGTAATACTTGGTAGGTTACTTAAAGAGGTTTTGTTTTGGTTTTTTTTTTTTTTTTTTTTTTTTTTTACAAAATATCCCACTTAATGCCAAATCTTTCAGTCCTCAAAGGCATTTAAGTCTAACGGTCATGCTTGAAACAGGACTTCAAATTATGCCACCAAAGTGGTGCATTTCGCAGCTGTACCAGACTGCCGCCACATCATAAAGCTAATTTACAGTTTTTACAACGTTGCTTGTGCAGTCTTACTGGTCTCCATTAAAACCCTTTAAGCCAAAAGGAAGCTCAGTCTGCTGATTTAAATGCAAACCTCATTTACCGGTGCAGAAAGTCTCGTAAAACTCAGATGTACTCCCACAAACATTTTATTGGCCTTTTTGTAAGAGATGAATAGGAATTGACACAATTCTTTTTAAAGAGGGGAAATTTTCTCTCTTTTTTATTATTTTTATCTCCAGCTACAGGTGTTCTCCAGTGCCATGGTCCCTACGTTTTTCTTTCAGTGGACTTTGAGAGGGGTTATTAAGTCAGATGACAGAAACAGGGTTCTCTTTGGATGAAAAGTTCTGGAATGTATTGCATCTCTTTTCCTTGAGAAGAATGTTCAACATCACGATTGATAAGCAAAGGTGGAATATGAAAATGGTATACAGATCTTCCTCGACTTATGATGGGGTCATGTTCCCATAAACCCATCATAAGTTGAAAATATCCTAAGTCGAAAATACACTTACCATGTCTAATCTGCCCAACACCAGAGCTTAGCCTAGCCTAACTCAAACGTGCTCAGGCCACGGACATGAGACTCCAGTTGGGCAAAATCATCTAACACAAAGCCTAGTTTATAATGAAGTATTGAAAATCTCCTGTAATGACTCGAATACTGTACTGAACGTGAACGACAGAACGGTTGCCAGTGTATTGGTTTTTACCCTCGTGACGTTGTGGCTGATGGTGGGGGAGGAGGGGCCGTGGCTGCCTCCTGCCCAGCCAGCGTCATGAGAAGGTCAGCCCAGGTATCGCTAGCCCAGGAAAAGATCTAGATTCAGAGTTGCTAGTGCGGCTTCTCCTGAATGCCTATCACCTTCGTACCATCGTAACGTCAGAAAGTTGTCAGTCGAACCGCCCTAAGTCGGGGACCATCTGTAATTGGTTTAGATCGTATTCTCCACTTGCCAAACATCTGGCAAAATTGACTTGTGAATTTCAAAATGTTAGAAGACCTTTTCATGTGCTTGTATTTCCTTTCTGCCATTTTCGCTGCAATTTCTTAGTCCTTCTGTAAAGGTGTGGAATCCTAACTAGCAGACGTGGGGAAGGTGACGTTCCCTCAGAGGTCTTTGTTCCAGATCTGTGAAGGTCTCAGGAACCAGAAGGAGCTGGAAAACATGCTTCTTATGGCCCATCGTGTGGCCCATTTCCATTACTTTTCCTCATGAAACATTGCAGAGTTCTGAATCCTGGCACCTCCCATTGACTGGACTAGGGGGTCACGTCCACAGCAAATGGGAGAGCAAAATGTTGTCCTACAGGCAGTGACAAAATGTTCTTCTCTCTTCGGTGTTAGTTGCCATAGTGCTGTATTTGAAAAATCGATGCTTTAGCCAAAAGCTGAACGGCCACCCTCTTCCGCAGCTTCCACTGTTCTGTCTGCATAGAATTTTCCTGAACTCCAAGCAAAATGTATTTCGTCAAATGTCACAAAGTGAAAATGTTGCTAATCTTAGATGTGTTACATATTTTGTGTTTTTACTCTCCATACTCTTTCAGAAGCTGCAGTTATAAAGCTGTTTGGCTGTAGTGACAGCATGTGGTGTTCTTTGCAAAAGCAATTCTAGGAGAGCCAGCGTCTATCACGGACTCTTCACATCCCCACTCCAGGGTCGTCAGCAAAAAGCGAGGGAAAAAAAAAAAAAAAGGCCATTTGTGTGCTGTGTTTTTTCGAAAGATAAAAAGGGGATGGAAATCAGACCTGGCCGTTAGTCACTAGTGTGTAGTACTGTGATCTGAGGTAGGAAATTTAACTCTCATAGAATAATCGTGGTGTTTGAAGCAGCTACTTTGCTATTTCCTTTTGCTGTGAAGATCACGGGTTTTGGAATGTCCTCACAAGGTGGGCCTAAGACGGTGACCGCGAGCGCCATGTCTTAGTGCTCACCCTCCATCTGAACCCAAAGATTAAAAAGGCAGTAAGCTTCATGTTTAGGCCTAAGCTTAAGAATATCCTCCCCCACCCCGCACAACCCCTAAGACTGAGTCGGGCAGAGGCTACGTCCTCTTTTCCAAAAAGGTACAGCCTTGAATTATAAAATGGATCACGAAATTTGGCAATGTAACCCTCTGCATGAGTGGAAAAGTGTGTCAAGTACTTTTACAAAAGGCATGATTATGACAAAAATGTCCTTTTGCCTCCAATCTTGCTAACCCCAAAGAGTATTTCACTATTGCAAGCATTATTTACATACAAATTCCAAAACGGGATAAATTCTCCAAGTCCCTTAAAATTAAAGAGATGCGGGAGGTAGAGATTTAACTATGGTTCTGTCGAATCATGGGAAGATGAAATTTTAAGGGAATTTGTAAGCAGAATGTCTTGCCTTATGACCCCCATTACAATCAGAAATACATCTAATAATTCCAAAATCCTTCCGTTAGGAGCCCTGATGAGACTGATGAAGTAAGATCACCCCTTCGCAGGAAGCTCTGATCTGAGCCTCATCAGAGTGTAGCTTAAAAATGTCAATCAGAAACACTCTCTACGGCCCAGCCTAGATCACGAAGGTCCTTCCCATTCAACACGTCTCTATAATAAGGTGGGGAAAAAAAAAAAAAAGTGTGCGAATTTTCTGGTCAGGAAAACAATTTTCTCCTTTTCCAAATTGGAATCAAGACGGATTTTAAATTTCTCATTCTTCAGACGTGTTTCTGATTTGGTACGCGTAATTGATACAGTCCGTGTCGCCCTAGAAATAGCGTGAATATAAGCAGTTAGAGGAAAACTGGCTTATTCTCCTGACCCGAACTCAAAAGATCTGAGTAATTGTTTACCTCCATTTCTGTACGGAAGAATTTTAAAACAGATTTCATTTTGTTCTGTTTATTTTGGGAAGGTGCGTGGGGGGGGTGGTTTTTTCGTGATTCATATCTCCAACCCATACCACTCTCGACTTTTGTTTGATGTGTTCAAAGCCGGAAAAAAAAAAAAAAAAGCAGAACTGAACACTTAATTTGACATGAAGCTGAAGGAGGGAGCAAGCCAGAGAAGAGTTCGAATAAAGCATGGCCTTGGCTTCATACCACACTTTTTGTGCCTTGTATTATCAATGTAAATTCTGAATGTTGTATAGTAAATACTTGGATGGACTTCTTAGAAAAGGCTGCACTGGCTTCTTTTTCAGCACATGTACATATCTATGAATATATATACATATATATTTGGTAATGCCAAACAGCTGTGTTATATTGTACTGAACAAAATGGACCGTTTGGATGTTTTATGTAGAGTTTGCAAAAAAAAAAAAAAAAACCCAAAAAAAACAAAAAACAACAAAAAAACAAAACTGGATGGTTACAGACTTTTCAAGATAAATGTACAGACGTAAATTACCGCATATCAGTTATTTATGAATAAAGAGTCTTTTATTGACATTTTAGGATACTCCATGAGTGGAAATTTGAGATCCCAAGGAGGAGCCCCTCTGTACACTTCCCGCCACATCCTAGCAGGAGCTGGAATTCCCATCACAGGGAGGACAGTTTCCAAATACCTATTAACGTACTGAACCTAATTTCTCCCTGTGGCCTCAAGAATGAGACACCATGAGGCTACTGGCAACAAAGAGGAGATCGTCTCCTACGGTTCTCAACCCAACCTCTGTGCACACATCCACAGCTACCCTTAGCACGTTGTTACAAACTGTGAGAGAATCCCGACCACACCATAATCGGGAGACCATTCACCTTAGTCCTCAAAATGCTTGGGTTACTGTTTCACAGACACTATAGAAATGTTCTGCTTCTCCATGGGAAAGGTGTTACAAAAAGAAGCACAATGTTGTGCATTTCAGATATAGCTTCACTGGCTGAATCTGTTTAATTGTTTTAAAAATGCCAAACACTCCCAAGATCCTAAGAATTTAATCATCACTCTGTAGAGCTGGTCAGAGTCTGTTGAAACAGTGTGGTCCGCTCAGAGATGGTTTCTGATCAATTTCAATTAGTCATAAATTAAAAGAAGGTCACAAGTTGGTTTGCAACCAGTATTTTCCAAAATTCATCTTTAAACAAAATACAATTTCCATAGTAAGATAGGAGGTTTTGGACCCCCACCCTCACCCTGACTCATCAAATTAAGTCTGGAAAACTATGGCATAAAATGAAACCACATTCTCTAGATTTCTGAAAACCTGTAAGTGTATGAGGGGTCTAATGTATAGGATGGATCTCTAAAAGAGGAATGTATGCAACATCTCCTAAATGTTTGGACCATATAATTCTTTTTATGGATCATCTTATAGGACTAGCAGGGATGGTAATATCCACAAAGTGGCTGTGAGTGGTTCCAGTGCTATAAAGCTAATTAGAATATATTTAAGTTACTGGTAGAATGAGAATTGGTTTTAATTAACTAGGTAAATCAGTATGGTTAGGCAGAGCCAAGCCAAAAATTTCAGAACTATTTTAATAGAGCAAACAAACCCAATCTGAGTTGGTCAACTACAAGGAATGCTGTGACTGGCAGAGTCAAACAGAACTAGCTCATTTTGATAAAAATAGAACATATCAGCTTGAGCCTATAATCAACTGTTCAAAATATTTTTAAGTTTTGTCTAAAAAATATTTTATCTAATGAGTAACTGATTCCGAGTGGATTAAGCTACTTTGGGCTAATGTTTATTCTTTGTAGCCAACATTTATTAGAATTTGATCAGATTTAGTCTGATAGGGTTACTTATTCATTCAAAAATATTTATTTAGGGGCGCCTGGGTAGCACAGTCGTTAAGCGTCTGCCTTCGGCTCAGGGCGTGATCCCGGTGATCTGGGATCGAGCCCCACATCAGGCTCCTCTGCTATGAGCCTGCTTCTTCCTCTCCCACTCCCCCTGCTGTGTTCCCTCTCGCTGGCTGTCTCTCTCTGTCAAATAAATAAATAGAATCTTTAAAAATATATATATATTTATTTAGATTTGCCACAGGATAACAAAGCCTGGGTTCAAATCCTGCCCATGTCATTTAGCATTTAATATCAGACAAAATACTTAATGTTTCTACTTTATAGGATAGGGATGATAATAGAATTTTAGATTCTTTCCAAAGTATGAGGATTAAGTGAAGGAAAAAAAACCCTACATGTAAAGCCTTTAGTACACTATATGGTACTTAGTAAGCAACGAATGAGTGTTCACTTTTACCTTATTTTAGAAAGGCAATAAGCATGGTAGTTAACAAAATGTGTTTGAGATCAACACAGGTAGGCAGTAATCCTGAGTCTGCCATTCTCTGAGCACATGACCTTGGCCAAGAAACTCTCTTTCAAAGGAGATAATCCTATCAAGCTCACTAGGTACGAAATAGATGTTCAAGAAATAGTATGATGACTAAATACATCTCTAGCTCTCTCTGGCTCATCCAGGTTCTGAACAGAGATGTCCGAGAGTGTTCATTATATAAACAGAGTAACGTGACAAGAGGGGCAAAGATGTACTCAATTTTAATCTTTCTGATAGCTACCTGAATGTTATTTCAGGCAAAAAAAAAAAAAAAAATTAAAGTCTTATGACCCCTGAAATAAGTAAAATATTTTGTTTCTCAAATATAAAGGTCAATGCTTAATACAGTAAGCTTTAAAAATAAGCTTAAAATTAAGGTCCATTATATCCACTCACCTAAAATGATTTTAGGAGAGAAGGAATTAGAGGCAGATGATGGGGGAAATACGTATTTAAAATGTATCTATCACTAAGACCAATAGCATTATTTAGAATAGTGATCGTGCATAGAGTAGATGCCCTATCAATGAGATGACCCATTTTCTGGTTTTTAGACAACACAAAGGCCTTAAAATCTTAAGAGGATATACAACAATTAAAAAGTTACCTGGGCATTATTACTCTCTCCATGCCAGACCCTCTATAACAAAGTGGGCATTCGTAAAACAAAACACACACACACACACACACACACACACACACACACCCCTACTCAACCTTCACAAAGCTTACTGTCTCTGTATCAAGGGGTTAGTGTGCCATCAAACAAGTGCTGTGAAAGAGATGAGTGCAGATTGTTAAGGGAGAATAAAGGAGAGGTGAGACCAGGTTGTGTTGTATGAGGGAAAGTAACACGGACACGTGGTCACTGGGCTAAGATGTAAAGATGATATATTAACAAAGCTATCGCTATAAGAACACTTGGCAACAAGCCCCGTAATCTGTGGCTTAAAGTAACCATTTAGTATCCTTACAGAGTTCTGGATCAGTAGGAAGGTCCTGATCGAGCCTTGCTTGGCTAGCTCAGCTGAACTCATTCCTCTATGTGCTGATATCCTGGAGGTTGGTTGGGCCGGCCCTTCCAGACTAGGTTCCTTACATGGTGGGGGCCTTGGCTAGGACAACAGGACTAAGTTCTGCCCCATAGGTCTTATGAGGCAGTAGGTTCAGCTGCGTATGTTCTCATGGTAAAGGCAGGGGAAGAAAAGTATGTAGAGATTTTTGTTGGAACGCCATCATTTCTGTGATATTTTATTGGCCCACATAACTCATAAGACTAGTGCATTCAAAATAGAGAGAAATAGAATCCAACTCTTGATGAGAACTATTGCAAAAAAAAAAAAAATCACAGGGCTTTAAAGGGTAAGGAGGCAGGAAGGGTGGAGAATTTGGGTCGTGGTTTCAATATCTCCATCAGAGAGGAGTAAGAATTTGTCAGACAAAAATAAAGGAGGAAAGGATTCAAATGGGAATATTAACACAGATAAATAGATTCATAAGTATTTTGAATATTTGAATAGATAATAGATAGATTCATAAGTATTTTATTCAGGAGAGGCTACCATACTGCTTGTCATGCTTCCAGTCCTCATAAGCTGCTAGATCTTCTATGCTATGCTATTAGGGACTAATTGGTAATGATCCTATGTTTAGCCACCTTTGGGAAAAGCGGACTGTCACATTCACAGGGTCTTCTTTACTGTAAGAATTCTCAAAGGTTTTTACATAATGAAGGTAGTCAATACTCTTTGAATACTTTCAACCTGCTAGGCACTGTACTCATTTAATCCCCTAGCAACCATATGAAGTCAGTACTAGTATTAGTCACATTTTCTAAATAGGAAAACTGAAAAGAATTATGCTAATATGAATTTTTAATCACTCAGCCAAGGCTACAATGTCTACGACATTTTCCGAATAGTTGTCACTCACTCCTTCTTAATGAGCACGTAGTAACATCTCACAGTTAATACTCTGGGATCCACTTTTCAACGATGTAGAAGAGAGAAATTGGGTCCTTCATCCTGGATGAATTCCGTCTAGATTTTCTTCAACTTTTTCTCATCTACCAACCCATTTCTTTGCACTTTGCAAAATTTCTCATCTCTGAGCATATGCTAAGCCCATGGCAACCTTTTTAACATTTTAATTCTTGGCTATGAATGCTTGATGTAGCCATGTTCCTCTATAATTAAAAAGGCACACTGAAAACTGATAAGAAGGAGTTGTAAATATTTTGCTCCACCTTCTAAAGATGACTTTAAGAGCTGGAGGCATCTTTCCAATGACTTGTATCAAGTAACCTTGTTTTCACTAAGCTCGGAGAAAAATTCAACATATCTATCATCTCAAAGGGGTGAGTGTTAGGTGTCCAGCCACGAGGGAGATGCTATGCAGTTAACAGAGCCCAGGGCAGGGTAAGAAGGCATTAATTAGGTAATGAGCTCTCTAATCTTAATGGTCATGCCCGCTGGTGGAGTCTCAGACAATTCATTTTACTTTTGAGTCCCAATTTCCTCATCTGTAAAATCAGCATCATGCAGATCCCCTCCCACTTCCTTTATCTGCCCATAGCCAAAAGGAAACGATGTGATCAAAATAGCAGACCAAATTGTTGGACATGCAGGTTAAAAAAAAAAAAAGTAAATGACCCGGCCTTTGTTCATCTCCTTGGATCCCTAACTTGAATAATTTGGTTAGGGTCCCCAGAGAAATAGAGATGGTCTCTTCTCCCAGCATCTGAGCTCCAAATATCCACGTATGTTGAGAAAGATCAATGGAAATATGCTCTTTACAACATCAAAAGTGAAAAATTATATAAAATGCTGAGGTCAACAACTACCGATTTACCATCACCGAAAGAGCTTAAGAGTTAACACTTCTGGGGACACCTGGGTGGCTCAATCAGCTTAGTGTCAGCTCTTGATTTCGGCTCAGGTCATGATCTCTGGGTGGGGAGACTGAGCCCCATGTCGGGCTCTGCACTAGGCATGGAGTCTGCTTAAGATTCTCTCTCTCCCTTTCTGCCCCTCCCCTAATAATAAAAACAAACAATCAAACAAAAACAACCACTTCTGGCTTTTATGGGCCCAAACTATCATTTCTTTGTATCATTCTTTATATTCTTAGCAAAAATGGGGACAATTTACCACTTAAGTGTACCTCGTATTGACTCTCTACTTTACCCAGGTGTTGAGTTTATTAAAAAAAAAATAATAGTTATTGTCTTCATTGGGGGAGGCACTTATTAAGAATGGGAGTAGGACAGTGAACAAAAGCTACCCCACTCACAGAGATTTCATTCATTCTGAAGGGAGGCAGAGAGCAAAGACTAAATAAGGAAAATAGAGAGTCAGACAAAGAAAAGAATGGGGTTTCTGGGGGTGTGATTTGGGTTATATTTTTAAATTAGGGTTGTCAGGCAAAATCTTACTGAGACTGGCACTACTGATATTTGGGGCTGGATCATTCTCTGTTGTCAGGGGCTGCTCTGTGCTTTATAGGCTATTCTGCAGCCTCCCTGGCCTGTACCCACAAGATGTCAATAGTCCCTACCAACCGTGACAAACAAAAACATCTCCAGACAAGCCCAATGATCCTTCGGGGAGCAACCACAGCTGAGAACCACTGGTCTATGTATGTTGACAGGTCAGAGTAAGTAGCTGAGCTAGGATCAAAGACAAAATCATTGGAGAATCAACATTCAAGGAATTAGAGTAGGGAGGTAGAGGAATCATCTGTTGCATACTCAGATCTCCAAAATTTGAATGGGAGCGTGTTGCATGGAATGACGGTCAGAAGCGAATGCTTCAGCGAATAACAGGACTTGACTTGGACATCTGTCGATTATTACAACCAGCAGAGATAGTGGCTGGTATGCTCTCAAAATAGGAGTATCAAAACCTGGAAAATATTAGGGAGAAGAGAGAGAGATGGTCTGGCCTTGGCCGTGAGAAGGAAAAACAACTTCGGTGATACAGAAAGTATAGGAGAGAAAATAGCAATCGGCTAAAAGACCACAGTGGAAGGGGTTTCTTTAAGAGCCAGGTTTCACGAAGAGCAAGAAAGAGAAGGAAATGTTCAGTGATGCCATTTGCCGAGGAGAAACAAAATTCTCCTCTACTCTCGTTGGGTCTCTGGGCCTAACCAACAGACACAAAACACATAAACAGGAAGAGAGCATACACATTGTACTGAATCTGTACATATACAGGGGAGCCTTTACAAGAAAACAAAATGACCAGAGCAGGAAGCTTTTATACCTTTAAGACAAAGAAGCAATAAACTGGTGAAGAATTGACAGGACCACGGGATTTGGGCTAGGGATGGCACATGGTGAAGAAGTAACAGGGCTTGTTTATACAGCCTCTCGGCCCTACATTCCTGATCTCTGGTGATAGGGACGTCTCCCTCCCTCCTGGTACAGGGAAGATACCTTCCACATGGGAAATTTAGCTCGTGCTTTCAGGGAAGAAGGGGAAGAGGAGAGGTCACAGTGACCTTCCTGTTCATGCTATTTTCTCAAATTCCTTCAGCTTCAGATATTCAATATGCCAAAGTGCCATATTTTAGGGTAGTGTGTCCTAGGCCCTATCAGGATATAAAGCATTTTGGTGAGGACTGAAAGCACCGGAGAAGGGTTTCACCAGTGGGGAAAGTGGGAAATGGGTCAGATGAACGACCCCTTAGGAGAATCATGGTCCAGTGGATGGGAGATACGGACAACCTCTGGTGACTGACCTCGGCAGGGATAAAGGACATGATAATAGTGGTCAATCAAGCCTCGTAAATTAAGGAACTGATTGACTAAAAGTTCATTAGGTTCATCCACTTATTCATATATTTAGACATTATCTCTTTTGTGTCTAGAAACTTTCTTCCAAGTCCTGGGAAGTAAGTAATTATAGGCTTCTTTAAACAAAACAGAAGTAGAAGGGAAATGCAGTGCTTAGCCAAAAATTACAAAGCTAGTTGGTGGCAGAGTTTAAACCAGGTCTTCTTCTGGGGTGCTTATTCTAGAAAACGAAGTTTTTGGTTTTGGTTTTCTGGGGGGTTTTTTAGCCACACTATATAGAGAATGGAAGGTCTTAGTTCAAGGGCAGAATGCGAGGTTTCTGACAGAATGGCTCACCCAGGCACACAGTTAAAGAATTCTCCCAGCGGCTGCTCCTGGATTCTAGAAGGCGGACCTTCTGCATTGGCTTCCCATCAGCCACCGCTCGCTACAGGCTTCTGGGAGCCTAATGCTTCTGTTGAAAGGGGGAGATCAGCAGCCCTGACAGACTGGAAACCATCAGAAGACACTAGAGTTGGTCAAGACACTTTAGCTCCTTCCAGAAGCTTCCTTCCTGGTACAAGCAGAACAAATAAATGCATTAAAAAAAAAAAAAAGCGTGCTCTGGAAGGGAACCTATTCATGTACCTGAAAGATGTTTTATAGGGAATACATTGATATAATTCTTTACATTGCTAAAAGAATGTGTTTTTCAGATAGTTAAAAACAGCTCACGTGTGAACACAAAATGAACATATATCAAAGATACACATAACTTATTAATGAAGACATTGGTTAACATTAGTCCAAAGAAGAATTTGAAGAACACATACATACGTACACACACATAGACATACATGTGCATACCCATGGGAATTCTGAAATGAAAATGCTAACAGAAAAAACTGATTAATATCTTATAGGGTAATAATAGATGCCCTATAGGGTATTGGCCGATTTTGTAATATTAACCCAAATTTTAATATCCTGTGGTACAATAAAAATAGAGTATTCACGGTTATCTTTTCTCCTCAGTTGTGTCTGGACAAAATTCATTTGCAGGACTTACAGTTTCCTATAGTTTATCTTCTCCCCCTACAGGCCTGTACTGTAAGCAAGTCAGAGGAGGTCAAAGGAGCACACCCCTGCAGAATCAAACAGTCCCCAGGTGGCCAGTTCAACAACACCCAGCACTTCCCTGAAAAGACACTCGGTACT
Source organism: Ursus maritimus (assembly GCF_017311325.1). Classification (NCBI taxonomy): domain Eukaryota; kingdom Metazoa; phylum Chordata; class Mammalia; order Carnivora; family Ursidae; genus Ursus; species Ursus maritimus. Next base: position 8,050,582 of record NW_024425341.1, on the reverse strand, counting down.
TCCTTTTGTCCGTGTTCAAGTCCTTGACAAGTTTTTCTTGACAATACTCAGTGTGTCTGGAAAATCTCCTGGGAGACTTGTACTGGTGCAGGATCTCTCAACAACTCTCCAAGTCACTACTGTGCTTTGTGCTTTGTTTTCTGTTGTTCTTGTTGTTTCCTTCCATTGCCCCAAGAACTGCCAGGTCTATTTCCCTTCTTTGCCACCAACACCAGTAACACAACATCTGAAACCACTAGGGGAGGACAGAAGTCACCTGGCCTCTCTTAGCATCATCTCCATCCTTGACGAAATCTACGCGATGCCACTTCTACATGTGTTTGAGGACTGGTCTGCATAGTTAGTACGAACAAGTGAGCCTGTGGGGGAGGAGGGGGAGGGTAAAAACTCTGTTGTGATGTGTGAGGCTTCATCCATCACTGTCATGTACCAGTGCTCCTCTTTTTCTTGCTTTCCTGTTTCCCCCCATTTTTAATATAATTAGACTCCGGGGAACTTGATATGGTCTTCCAATACTTGAAAATCTGTCATATGGAAGACAGATCACACTCGTTCTGCCTGGTCCCAAGAGGGAGACTTAGGGCCAATTCTGCAGAAACAAGGAGATTCCCTGTCCCCCCCGTCCCCCCGCTTCTATAAGGGGAGCATAATTTTCACAGAGTTGTTCAAATCTGGGATGAGCTTTTAAGGAATCTTAAAACCTTCTGGTCATTTTGATCCCTGACTTTCATTGAAGCCTACAAACAGTGTCCACGTTCTCTTTATTGACAATCTATCCCCCACCCCTCCACCCCCCACATTTTTGTCCTAAGACATCAGACTTTTTTTCTTGGTCCCTCCCAGTAACCAGATCTTCATTCCCTAGTTCAGCGATGAGCACACGGTTTGGGTAAGGCCAGAGCGTAAATATCAGGGGCCACAAGGTCCCCACTGAAACCACTTGACTTGCCACTGTAACAAGAGAGCAGTCATAGACCATACGTAAACTAAGGAGTGTGACTGGGTTGCACTAACACTTTATTTATAGATGCTGAAATTTGATTTCCACATAATTTTTATGGGTCACATAATATCACTCTTGATCTTTTTTTAAGCCTTTTAAAATGCTGACTATTCTTAGCTCACGTAAGCAGGTAGCAGCCTGGCTTTGGCCCAACAGCCATAGTTTGTCAACCTCTGCTCTAGCCTCTCCTTACTTTCAGGAGGGACGACGTGTCCAAAGAACAGGAGTAGATTCACTGGCGTCTCAGAGAGGACTCTGCAGGTTGAGAATCTGCTGAGAACTGGGGAAAAGAAGGCTTCATGTATTAATGTTTTTTATCTAAGCGGGCAGTTTTAAGAAGTGGCTTTCATTGGAAGATGCAACGATGGGGTAGGTGTGTGTGTGTGTGTGTGTGTGTGTGTTTTGAACATAATATCTGGACTAAAAGTCAGAAACTCAGGGAAGTAGAAAGCAGGATTGTACTTGTTAACAAAACTCTCTTCTGTCACTGATCCCAGCTCTGGAGCTCGTCAGAGAGCTTCTTGGGGATACACTCTTCTGTGGTCTGCCTCCCAATAAACTTTGACTGCACAGGCACATTACTGCTTTATAAAACCAGAGCATCCCCTTCTATGACTATCCATTCCAGGCCTCAAGTATAGCAGATTATAATAAAGACTCTCTTTATAAGATATGTTCGAAGATTATTTCCCAGTCCATTTGGTAGCACTTATGTTAATACCATCAAGGCAGATCCCCCAAAAGGTACTAACAAAAAAAATTTCAAGAGCACTTACAAGATTTTTTTCAAAGGGAGGTTCTGCTGACAGCTTTTTCTTTTGGAGGAACCAGCAGAAGAGGAAGTTCTAAGGTATTTCTCTCTGTTTTTACCAATTTGTTTCAATAGGGGAGGTTTCATCCATCACTGACATGTACCAGTTCCCCTCCTTTTCTACCCCCCCCCACTTTCCCTATAATTAGACTCGGGGGGGGGGGGACTCGATATTGGTCTTCAAGTATTTGAAAGTCTGTCACATGGAAGAAGGATTAGACTTGCTCTGCCTGGTCCCGAGCGGTAGAACTAGGACGAAATCTGCAGAAACTTCGCGGAGACTTTAATTCCTTCCAGGGAGCATAATATTCACAGAGCTGTCCAAAACTAGGAGGAACTCAAAGAATTTCAAGTCACTGAATGTGTTCATACGGAGGCCAGACCCAGACTCGGAGGGGATTTTGTAAAGCAAACCCAAACATCCTAAAATAACTGAAATGCCAGTTCCAAGATTCCGAGTCAGCAAACTGTTGCCGTTACGTGATAGCAGCTACATTATTTGACTATTTACTATTGTCCTATACTGTACTAAATCTTCATGCTTACCTAACACTCACAATAAGGCCTGCACTATCGGTGTTTAATTTTATAAGTGATGATACTGAGACCTGAGAGGTTAAGTAATTTGCCCCAAACTCTACAGCTAGTAAGTGAAAGATTCTAGATTTCAATCCAGGCTTTTTTTTTTTTTTTTTTTAAAGATTTTTATTTTTTATTCAACAGAGATAGAGACAGCCAGCGAGAGAGGGAACACAAGCAGGGGAAGTGGGAGAGGAAGAAGCAGGCTCATAGCAGAGGAGCCCGATGTGGGGCTCGATCCCATAACGCCGGGATCACGCCCTGAGCCGAAGGCAGACGCTTAACCACTGTGCCACCCAGGCGCCCCTCAATCCAGGCTTTTAAAATTATGCTGCTTCTTTGTAGTGGGGTATGTGATAAGTTTTATGGACCCGATAGGTGTTCCAGGATAGCTTTTAATCTAAGACAGACAAAGTTAAAAGATACAGAATATATGCTTGGAATGCCTGACAGCTGTTACGTGAATGCACCAACACGTATACATCGTGAAAACATGCTGAATGTAAAGAAGTTGCAGAACAATATGTGTAATACGACAGTATTTACATAGAATTTCAAAGGTGCAAAATAAAACCGTAAATTATTCAGGGCTACATACATGGACATTCAGATCTCCACGTGGATGGGAATAAGACAGATCAAATGAAGCAGTTGCTCTGAGGAGGGAAGGAAATGAACAAAATTGAAGAAACAGAGGTCTTACCCCTATGTCTTTGAGATTCTGTGGTTCTTTAAAAATGAGAGTGAAAAGACAGTGAGCACACAAGTGACAGGGACAGATACTAAGACAAAGATGAATCTGAAGCAAAGATGACCAAAATGATAAGACTTTTCAAAGCAGGTGTGGATATATAGGTTATTGTTTTTTATACTTCCTATACAATCTCAATGCTTGAAAATTTTCATTTAAAATATATATAAGGGTGCCCATGTGGCTCTGTCAGTTAAACATCTGACTCTTGATTTCGGCTCAGCTCAGGATCTCAGGGTTGTGAGACTGCGCCCCGCTTAAGATTCTCTCTCTCCAAGGGGAGCCCTCTTACACTGTTGGTGGGAACGCAAGTTGGTACAGCCACTTTGGAAAACAGTGTGGAGGTCCCTCAAAAAGTTAAAAATAGAGCTACCCTATGACCCAGCAACTGCACTACTGGGTATTTACCCCAAAGATACAGACACAATGAAGAGAAGGGCCATATGCACCCCAATGTTCATAGCAGCATTGTCCACAATAGCCAAACTGTGGAAGGAGCCAAGATGCCCTTCAACAGACAGTGGATAAAGAAGATGTGGTCCATATATACAATGGAATATTACTCAGCCATCAGAAAGAACGATTACCCAACATTTGCAGCAACATGGATGGAACTGGAGGAGATAATGCTAAGTGAAATAAGTCAAGCAGAGAAAGACAATTATCATATGGCTTCACTCATTTGTGGAACATAAGGAATAGCAGGGAGATCGGTAGGAGAAGGAAGGGAAGAATGAAGGGGGGGTAATCAGAAGGGGGAATGAACCACTAGAGACTACGGACTCTGGGAAACAAACTGAGGGCTTCAGAGGGGAGGGGGGTGGGGGATTGGGATAGACTGGTGATGGGTATTAAGGAGGGCATGTATTGCATGGAGCACTGGGTGTTATACGCAAACAATGAATCATGGAACACGACATCAAAAACTAAGGATATACTGTATGGTGACTAATATAACATAATAAAAAAAAAAAAAGATTCTCTCTCTCCCTCTTCTTCTGCCCCTTCCCCTTTCTCCCTGTAAAATAAATAGACAGAATATATGTAATTATGACAATTAAAGCAGAAAATCTTTCCTGTAGCTCTGCAGCACATTAAATCATATTAGTCTTCGTATCTCCCATCTCCATCGCCCACAAAAATGGCACAAGGACATGAAAATGGTAAAAGTAAAGGGATAAACTGAGCACAAACCCACAAAGTCAGAAAGAGCAGGAAAGGATCAAAGAACAGCGAGGAGAAATTAATCTGGGTAGTTAAAGTAGCGTCCCTGAGAAGGCTGAACCCCAGACCTGCAGGGTAGGAATCTACATGAAACATGTCAGCAATTAAAGTTGTAAATCATTCATTAGTTCAACAAATATTTACTGAGCACCTCCTATGGGCCAAGTGCAGTTCCAAGTGGGGATCTGTAGCAACCAAAGAGTGAAGGGGAGGATACGGAGTCGATCAGCCAGCAGGATCCTTTGAAATAGGCTTTAACAGTTGCAGATAGACCCCCAGCTGCTTTCCCCATCACGCGAGGGGGCTGCCCTGTGCTGATCAGAGGTTGTTTACCTTGAAGGAGCGGAAACAAACCAGCTGTAGAGAACCAGTTCAGGTACAGCCACAGAAAGGAAGGTGTGCCACGCTTAGAACAGGGGAGTGACAATTATCATATGGTTTCACTCATTTATGGAACATAAGAAGTAGGAAGATCCGTAGGAGAAGAAAGGGATGAAGAAAAGAGGGGTAAACAGAAGGGGAAATGAACCATGAGAGACTATGGACTCTGGGAAACAAACTGAGGGCTTTGGGGAGGGGAAGGATGGAATAGGCCGGTGATGGGTAGGAAGGAGGGCACGTATTGCATGGTGCACTGGGTGTTATACGCAACCAATGAATCATCGAACTTTACATCAAAAACTAGGGATGTACAGTATGGTGACTAACGAAATACAATAAAAAATATTATTAAAAAAAAAGAGCAGGGAGAGTGACAGTAAATATACTGAACAGTGAGACCATGGTACACCCTTCTCCCATCTCTTGTTTCTGACAATGCTTGTATCACGCATGCAGGAAATTGGTGGGTTCTTCTGTAAGGAAATGAACACGACTGGGAGAGAAGAACATTGGATAGTGAGGTTGGAGGTCCTCAAACAAGACAAGCAGGTCGACCTAACTACCTAACCATGAAGCTTATCAGTTGATGAGACCTGCCCATCCAGAGTTTTTGAATAGGGGTACTATGTGTATATACTTCATTTTAAAATATGAATAGAAGCCCAATGATGACCAGACATTTGAGGAAAGCCTCAAGAAACCCAAAGGATACCAAAATTGAAAGAGAAGAAAATAACTGAGGAAAATAAAGACAATATAAGTAGTAAGACTCAAACTAAAAACAAGATATAAAACAACAAACACTTAAAAGCATCTATGATTAATATTCTTAGAGGGATAAGACAGGCAAGTATAAAACATGAAAAAAATCCTATTTTAAAGAAGTATCAGAAAACAAAAAAAAGAGCTCCGAGAACTAAAAATAGGACACCAACATTTAAAATAATTCCATCTAAGTATTTGTAGTTTCAACTTAATGGTTGAGAAAAACTCCCAAACCTAGAACAAAAGATACAAAAATTAGATGAGAAAACATAAGTAAATTAAGGAATTAAACTTGGAAAATAGTATTCGAATAATAGCCATTCCAGAAAAAGCAGATAGCATTTAAAAAGAAATTGCCCAGAACAAAACAAAACAAAATTCAAATGGCAGGGCACAACATAAATTGAGAACCTTGTGAAATATAGAATAAAGTAAAATAAAAGAGCCACAGTGAGACATAGTACTTTGAAATTTCACAGCTCCTCAAATAGAAGTTCCCCCCACTTTTTTTTTTAGATTTTATTTATTTGACAGAGAGCACAAGCGGGTGGAGTAGCAGGCAGAGGGAGAGGGAGAGGCAGGCGGAGAGGGAGAGGGAGAGGCAGGCGGAGAGGGAGAGGGAGAGGCAGGCGGAGAGGGAGAGGGAGAGGCAGGCGGAGAGGGAGAGGGAGAGGCAGGCGGAGAGGGAGAGGGAGAGGCAGGCGGAGAGGGAGAGGGAGAGGCAGGCGGAGAGGGAGAGGGAGAGGCAGGCGGAGAGGGAGAGGGAGAGGCAGGCGGAGAGGGAGAGGGAGAGGCAGGCGGAGAGGGAGAGGGAGAGGCACGCTCCCCGCTGAGCAAGGAGTTTGACAGGCGGCTGGATCCCAGGACCCTGGGATCATGACCTGAGCCAAAGGCAGTCGCTCAACCAATTGAGCCGCCCAGGCGCCCCCTGGAATAGAAGTTAAATGTTTCCAGAGTCAAAAAGACAAAAGAACAGGAGGAAGGAAGTCCTTAGTCTTCTCTATTCTAAGGGAAGTGATTGGCAACCTGGCATTCTCTAGCTAGCCAAGCTATCACTAATTAGAGGGGATAGAAAAAAGGCATTTTCAGACAGGAAAGGTCTCCACATTTTCTTTTCTTAGGGAACTCCAGGAAGATATGCACATGAAAACAAGAGAGAAAACTCGCAAAAGAAAAATCTGGAATCCAGAAAACAGAGCTCCGAAACAAAAGAGAAGCAGAAGGGATCCCCAGGATGATGACACAGGTTCTGGGATATCACTGAGCTTCAAGCTTAGAGGGGAATCAAAGTTGGAGCAGGAAGTATCTAGGCTCCCAGAGAAAGATATCCAGCAAGATGATAAGACAGAACACCTGAGTTGTTTGACTATATTCAGGTGAGGTCTTCAAATCTGTAGAGGCTCTGAAGATAGATTTGTGAGTGATACAGAGATCACCAAGCAAAATTAAAATGTGGTAAAGAGGGCCACCGGGAAGGAGTTCACATTTTATGAGCAAATGTGATGGTGGTGACCTACACCGTTCAGCTGTGAATGACTGTTTCCTAGTCTTGGTAATATCAACCCATTAATAGTAATCTAACAAAAATGTGATAGAACTTCATTGGAAGAAGAGACTGACTATATTGAGAGAATACGATACTTACGAGTGAATATGGTTGTGTTGTGTGTGCTTGTCTTTGTATGTGAGGGGGTGTGTGAAGTATTTAAGAGAACGAGGTTCTCATCCTCCCTAGTAGGTATTCTATGGAAAACACATAAAGCTTAAGAAAATTCAGGAAAGTAGTATAGAAATAGTATTTACAAATATAGAAGTAAATAGGAAAGAACAGCCAAAAAGTGAAAGGGGTTTCCTCAGGGGGAGCAAGAATTAGGAGTCCATAGGATAGAGAAGAAAACTGCTATTTTTCAGGATAAGCTTAAGTACCATTCAACATTTTAAAACTTATATTTATGTTTTCCTGTGATAAAGGGGGAAACAAATACACTACTAGACAATGAGGCGTTTTCAGAAAAACCAAAGACTTCCATAGCAAAGCAATTCGTGGTAGAGGGAAAGAGTAAGAGCCTCGTTGAAGTGGAAGGCTCCCAATATGTATTTGTTCACTTTAAACAGCAGAATGGAAAAAAGAAAAAGAAACTTTACCAATCCTGTTAATATACTTAAAAATCTCGACTGAGCGGAGCAGGAACCAGCAGGAGGCCCGAGGTTCCCCGTGTGATTGTCCCCTCTCTGAGGTTTTTCACAGTTCTGCCACCACCTCCAAAACCAAGGCCACTTCTACAGATGCAGTTAAAATTTTAATCAGCCTCAGGGTGCCTGGGTAGCGCAGGCGTTAGGCGTCTACCTTCGGCTCAGGGCGTGATCCCGACGTTCTGGGATCGAGCCCCACATCAGGCTCCTCCGCTATGAGCCTGCTTCTTCCTCTCCCACTCCCCCTGCTTGTGTTCCCTCTCTCGCTCGCTGGCTGTCTCTCTGTCAAATAAATAAATAAAATCTTTTAAAAAAATTCTAATTAGCCTCAACCTACATGGTGTTCTTAGGGTTTGCCAGGTGTATGAAACCTGCATGAAAACACACCAGGAGTAGGTGCCTTTTCTGACACAAAGAAGGTTCAATCCAAGTCAGATCAATGATGTGACATTACTTCAGGCTGTGGGAGCCGAGCCAGGTCAGAGCTACAGTAGCAGCAAGAAAGATAAATTGCCAAGCAAAAACATAAACCACCAACTATCTCATCAGACATCAAACATCTCTCTGTTCTGGGAAAAAAAAAAAAAAAAAAAAAGATATTTCAAGCCCTAGAAGGTGAATGCTCACAATGGTTCAATCAAGAAACACGAGCGTACCAGGCATTAGCTCATTCAACAAAATCAACTCGAGTCTTCCCCCCCTGCTAGGTTCTTCCCGAAATACTAAGGAAATGTAAGATATGGTTCCCGCTCTCAAGAAGTAAGCAGTCTAGTTGGGAAGACATGACTGGCATACAGGAAATGTCGACAAAGGACCTGGACACTCTTATGAATAATAAGTAATCAAAACTTAAAGGCCAAGTTGTAGGACACAGGGTTCAGAGCAAGGGAAATAGGAACAAGAGGATTCATGGGGAAAGGGGCCTGGAGTGCAGGTGTAGGGAATGGGGAGGGATTTGGGCTGGTAACTAGAAGAGGCTTGAACTATTTATACTTTAGAAACTTGGGTTGGAAGCAATCACAAGGGGTTTAAGGGTTGGGGTGGGGAGGGGAGCAACAAGGAAGTGGTCAGAATTGAGTCTATCATATTTACTTTTTATCAATTTACTCTAAATTCTGGCTTTATTTCCCTTCCAGGCCGATAGCTTGTTATTTGGGAGACTGTGCCCACATCAATTACCTATTTCCCGCCAGGTGCGCACGGTCAAAACATTTGTCAGTTTCGTCTTCCTCTTAGATTTCCTTTATTGCAACAATGATTTTTTTTTTATATTCAAGTCACCTCCCTAGTAAAATTATTGCTCACTGCAAATGTAGTCTTGAATACACCACTGAACGGTTCATCTAATGGAAAGCTGGGAATAGGGAAGTGAAAAAAAGTGCATTTGAAAGCGATTGGCCATTCGTTTTAAACAAAATGGGGAAACTAAGCCCAAGTTGGGAGTTTCATTTCTCCACAGCCAAGATATTTCCATGAACAACCTGTGCCACTGCTTCCCCCAGGGCCTTTTGGGAGCTATTCTGTGGAAGCGAGATTTTTGAGACCGTGCCAGGGGCCAATGGACCCGTAGGACATCCCCCCCAGTTCCCACTGCTCACTTTGCAGATACGCTGGAAGGAATCATGGAGACCCATAGAAGTAAATCACAGGTAGTTCTAATCTCACATCAATCAGACAAAATAAGAGGAGAAAGATGGATCTTTTTCTTAAGCATTTCAGTCTACTTGTCCTTCGATCCTCTATGCTGTGGCTTAAGCCATCTGTACTTAGTTAGGGATCAGCTGCTGCTAAACAGGAAAGAAGATGAATTTCTACTATTCTGATACTGGGCTCTAAGTAACAGAGATTCAGTGTCTGCCTTCCATTACAACCAATTTTATGATATTTGCAAAAAGAGATTTTACAAGGTATTTGCAAGAATTAGTCAAGTGATAAAAATGGCTTCACGGAACTCCTGTGATGGCTGGAAAGAAAGGTGTCTGCGGGGAGCCCCCCCCCCCCACCTCCTTACTTACTGGGTGAGCGTATCCTGGCTGTATGGAACACTTGCCTGGAGCCTGTGGTGGTTCTTTTATTTTGACCTCTCTCAACCACACAGTTCCTCCAACAGCCTCTCAGGGTAAGGCCCTTCCTTCCCTTCCCTTCCCTCCCCGCCCCCTCCGTCTTTGCCCAGGTAAGGTTAATAATGTAATGGAGGCAGGACCCTTCGGGCCTGTTTAAGTTTTCTGATCAGCTTAAGGAATAGCCAGAGGCGTTAAATGTTAATAAGATTCAGCCTGGAACTCCTACCTTAAAGGGATATTTGTAGACATGGAGTTTCTTTAAATGTGAGCTTATCCCTGGAAATTCTTATGATAGGAATTACGGTAGGATGATGATGATTGCTTTAATTATTAAATTTAGAAGGCCAAAAGGAAGCTGGGGTAGCAGGAAAACAAAGCGTTTCTCAAGTGTTTAACTCTGTAGCGTGGGAGGCAAAATCCAGCAATACAAACCATCTGAGCAAGAGTGACCGTCAGAGAAGGAGCCCAACACTAAGCCAACAACGACAATATACAAAATAATACCCAAACTATGCAATATACAAGATACACGAAATGCTCAACAAGGAGAGCGTTTCCGTTCTGACACCCATTCCCATGTATAGTTTCCTTCCCTACACCACCAAGCAATAATCTGATGCCGGCTGGGTATCCTACCGTTTAATTCAGGTCTGACATTATCTAGAGATACTATCAGATCTCAAGGTTAAGGGTTCAGTCCCAGAGGACTGCAGCCACCCTTTTTAGTCGCCAACTGCAAGCAGAAATGGTCACCTAGGCTTCCGACGCACTAGCAGAGACAGAAGGTTCCTACAACCCCTACTTGGGTTCAGTTAATTTGCTAGAACAGCTCCTAGAACTCAGAAAAACATTTTAACTTACTAGATTGTTGGTTTCTTCAAAAACAGGCGGATGGAAGAGATGGATAGGGCGAGCTTCCATGATTTCTCCAGGCAGGCCACTCTCCCCCAGTCTCCACATCTTCATCAACACGGAAGTTTTCCAAACACGGAAGGTTCTCCAAACCCTTTTGGGTTTACGGAAGTTTCGATACGCAGTCGTGACAGGTTAAATCATTGACCATCAGCCCCTCTCCCCGCCCCAGAGGTCACAGATGGGACTGAAAATTCCAACCCTTTAAACACCTGGTTGGCTTCACTGGCAACTGGTTCCCATCCTCAGGTGCTTTCCAATAGTTGCCTTATTAACATAACAGAAGAGTCCTTTACCACTCTCTTCATTGGAAATTCCAAGGGTTTTAGGAGCTCTGGGCCAGAAATGGGGACAGAACAGAGAAAGACAATTATCATATGGTTTCACTCATTTATGGAACATAAGAAGTAGGAAGATCGGTAGGAGAAGAAAGGGATAAAAAAAGGGGGGTAATCAGAAGGGGGAATGAACCATGAGAGACTATGGACTCTGGGAAACAAACTGAGGGCTTCAGAGGGGAGGAGGGTGGGGGACTGGGATAGGCTGGTGATGGGTGTTAACGGGGGCACGTATTGCATGGTACACTGGGTGTTATACGCAACCAATGAATCATGGAACTTTACATCAAACACCAGGGATGTACTGTATGGTGACCAACATAATATAATAAAAAATATTATTTTTTTTAAAAAGGCCAAATCTATACTTAATAAAGTATAATATCACAAGGAGTAAGTTGTCAGTAACTGCTTAACAGGACTAGAGTGGAGCAGAGTGAAGTTAGTGTAAATGAAGAAGTACTGAAATTCTAGAAAGGGAGTTTGGAGGCGGCTCTCCTCACCTGAAAACCTCTAAACTGTGTTTTCTTTAGATTTGGTGGAGCCAAGCCCATGAAGACTGGGTGACTGTGTCTTTTTTTTTTTTTTTTAAGATTTTATTTATTTATTCGACAGAGATAGAGACAGCCAGCGAGAGAGGGAACACAAGCAGGGGGAGTGGGAGAGGAAGAAGCTGGCTCATAGCGGAGGAGCCTGATGTGGGGCTCGATCCCAGAACGCCGGGATCACGCCCTGAACCGAAGGCAGACGCTTAACCGCTGTGCCACTCAGGCGCCCCATGGGTGACTGTGTCTTAACCAAGCAGAGAATCAAGACCAAGCTCAGAAAGTCTAGCAGAGAATTTCAGACCTAAATAACATTTTTAGTGGGGAGACTTTTATGGACATAGGAAGGGAGAAATAGAAATTAGTGTTCCAAGACCCTGAATTTTGGAATTGAAAACACCTGGATCTGAGTTCCCATGTCCTCCCACTTACTTGATGTCTGACCTTGGGCAAGCTACTTAACCTTTCTAAAAGCCATAGTTCTCTTCTGTATTTTGGGGGAAATCATAGGATATACATCAATGAGGTTTTGTTTTCTTTGAAGCATGAACAAGAGAATGTGATCGGCACATAGCAAACGCTCCATAACTGTTCGTGGTTGTTATTAATAGGCCCAGAAATTATACCATGGCTGTCTTTCCCCTGCTTGGTGTCTCTGTAAGAGTAATGTAAAGATCATATTACATCTATGATGTAAATGCAGAGTTTTCTAACAGAAATATGTTCCTAATGATATAGAATTGAACATCATTTGGGGCTGAAATTAACTACTTAATTAAACTAAAAAGAGTTTGTTCTAGATCTTACATTGTATGTAGAGACCACAGTTGTTCCAAGCAGGATCCTATAGCAGAGACCAAAGAACCTGGATTCCTGTCACAGCCAGGTACCCATCACCCCCATAATCTTGTATCATCTACTAATGCTCCTAGTGCCTCAACTTCCCCATCAGCATAAATTGACTACCAAGAATTCCACCTTGCCTATGGACTGTCGTAAGGACTTAATATCAAGAACATATTCAAAGGTGACCTGAGAACACATGGGATGCTGAGCACAGCTGCAAGTTCCTATGATGGTGTATAAAAAAAATTTAACTTTATGAAATGCCTACCATATATCAGAAACTATTAGAACATTTAGATACATCATTGGTACCACCATTATCATTGGCATAATAGATAACTAAGAAAGGAAAGAACATTCAAGAGAGGATGGGAGACATTAACACAACCATATACTACACACAGAAGATAATTTCTGTTTCTTAAAAGCGATGCAGTATATATAATATATGATAATGAAAGTAGTATTCCTATAGACCTCATAAAGCAGAATCATTTACACAGTATATTGTGCTTAGATTCCTCTCTACTAAAAAAAATGTCATTGTTCTGTTACAGATGGTTGATGATGCCTGAAATCTGATTTCCTGATAAGTAGGGCATTGTCCACATTGTTTTTACTATTAATATTGATACCGAATGAGGTAGAGTACAATGAGGTGAATTTCTTGGCTGTCCTCCATTTAAAGTTTTATATTGGGACAATCCAGTCCATCAGACTCTCTCTCTCTTTAAACTATGTTGTCAGAGACTTTAATGACTTGAAAAATATTCATGATATTAAGAAAAAGAGAAAAGCAGGTTGCAAATTATTATGCCAGTTTTACAATATACACAGTTAAATGACTGGAAAAAAAATTCCTCCATATGCTAATGCTATTAATGGTATCATCTCTGGGCAGTGGGATTTTTAGCAATTTTACTATGCTTCCTGAAATTCTTTAATATTCTCTAATTTTTTTCAGTAAATGTGCATTATTGCTTTTCCCCCAGCATTATTGAGATAATATTAACATATAACTTATATAAGTTTAAGGTACACAATGTGATGATTTGATACACATATATATTGTGAAATGATTATCACAATGTTAGTTACCATCTTGATACTCACATAATTATGTTTGTGTGTGTACAGATGGTGATAATATTTAAGATTTACTCTCTTAACAACTTTCAAATATAAAACACAGTTCTGTTAATTATATTCACCATGCTTTAAATTAGATCCTTAGAACTTACTAATCTATTGCTAGAAGTTTGTACCCTTTGCCCCAGTATCTTACCGTCTCCCCACCCCCAGCCTCTGGTGACCACCATTCTACTATTGCCATGAGTTCAGCTTTTTAAGAGTCTACATATAAGTGAGAATGTACAGTATTTGTCTTTCTTTGTCTGATTTACTTCCCTTAGTATAATGTTACCAAGCTCCTTCCATGTGGTCACAAAAGGCGGGATTTCCTTCTTACTTATGGCTGCCTAATATTTCATATACAATATATATCACATTTTTTTATTTTGATGTTACAAGGAACACAGGAATGCAGATATCTTTTCAAGATAGTGATTTCATTTCCTTAGAATATAACCAGGAGTAGGATTACTGAATCAGAAGGGAATTCTATTTTTAATTTCTCTTTTTAAAAATATTTTATTTTTAAGTAATCTCTACACCCAACATGGGGCTGGAACTCAAAACTGAGATCAAGGTTCCCTAGTAAATTCTCTAATTCTGTCACTGTGTTCTTCAACTCTAGGATTTCTGGATTTTTAAAAATAGTTTCTACTCCTTTGTTGAACTCATTTTGTTCATGCAATCTTTCCTAATTTCCTTTAGTTGTTCATTTGTGTTTTCTTATATTTCACTGAATTTCTTTATTGTCCTGAATTCATCCTTAGACAGTTCATAGCTCTTCATTCTTTAAACGTCAGTCTTAGGAGTTTCATTAGTTTCCTTTGGTGGTGTCGTACGTCTTTGAATATTCATCATCCTTGTGGACTTAGTTGGTGTCTGTAAATTTGAGGAAATAGGCACCTTTTCCAATCCTTAAAGATTGGCTTCAGCAGGGAAAGCCCTTCACCACCAGTCAGCCCATCAAGAGATTCTGTGTGGGCTATCTGGTGATGTCTGTGGGCAAGCTTCAGCAGGTAGACCTGTTGCCTAGGTCAACGTCTCAGAAAGCCTGGTATTTGGGCATTTGGAACCAGCCTGGTGCCTGGGTCTGTGGGAGCAGGCTTGAACCCCATCAGCGGGGCAGGCCTGGTCCTTGCGTCTGTGGTGATGGATCTGGGATCTGGGTCTGTATGGGGGGTATCTTGATCTTGGCTTCTAAAGGGCCAACCAGAAACTGGGGACTATTGGGGTGAACCTGGTATCTGAGTCTGCAGAAACTGGTCCAGTAGGGATGGACAAGGAGTCTGGCTTCATAAGAATCAACCTGGAAGCTGGGGCCATGGGGACCTGGAACCTGGGGCTTTAGAGGCCAGATTGAGGTTGGGTCTGTGGGGCTGTTTTGATGTTGGGGTGCACCTAGTGCTGGGGTAGGTCAAAATCATGGGTCCCTGATAGCCAACCTCATGATGAGACAGCTAGGGTCCTGGTTTTGTAGGTGACCATGTGGACCTTAGGTTTGTAGGAGCTTATTGGGAGCCTGGGGCCAGAGGATCAGCCCAGGGCTGTGGAAGCCTGCAGTGTTGGGATGTGCTTCGAGCCTAGGTTCACATGAGCCTCCCAAGAGCCCATCAGGCTGTCTCTTGAATTGTCACTAGAGTAGCAGCCTCAGGAGCAAATTCTATCATGGATCCTTCTCTCCATTCTAACAAGAAATTGATTTAAAATGAATGTCACGTTGTATATTATATCCCCAGAATTTTATTTATCTTATAATCGAAAGTTTGTACCTTTGACCACCTTCACTCAATTCTCCTATTCTTCATCCATGTCCCCTAACTCTGGCAACCACATATCTAATATCTGTTTCTAAGTATTTTCTAAGGATTTTTTTGATTCCACATATAAGCGAGACCAAACAATATTTGTTTTTCCCCATCCGACTTGTTTCACGTAGCATAATGACTTTCATGGTCCATCCATATAGTCTCAAATGCTAGGATTACATCTTTATATATACAGTGAAGATTATCTATCTATCTATCTATCTATCTATCTATCTATCTATCTATCTATCTTACTTCTTTCCATATATACAACACATTTTTTTAACTTTTCATCACAAGAAAAAAGTTTGTAACTATGTGACATGTGGATTTTAGCTAAACTTATCACGGGGCACCTGGGTGGCTCATTCGGCTGGACGGCTGCTTTCGGCTCGGGTCATGATCTCAGGGTCCTGAGATCGAGCCCTGCATTGGGATCCCTGCCCAATGGGGAGTCTGCTTCTCCCTCTCCTCCTGCTGCTCCCCCTGCTTGTGCTCTATCACTCACATTCTCTCTCAAATAAATAAATAAAATCTTAAAAAACACCTTTAAACTTATCATAGTAATCATTTTGTAAAATATATATCAAATCGTTATATTATATACCTTAAACTTATACCATGCTATATGTCCATTATATCTTAATAAAACTGGAGGAAATATCAGAGCCTCCTTGAAAAAGTTAATAGCAATGTGTAACCCAAACACTCTGTGAGTAGAATAGGGGTAGATCATTTATTTGGCCTTTGAGAAGAAGGATCAGACATTATTAATGCCAATAATAATACCTAGCAGGTATTCCCATGTGGGGCCTCTGGGTTGCCCAACTCCATGCTGCATCATTCATTTCATAATAGTTGTAAACACCCTCCCCCCCGCCTGTTAGTTCAGTGGTGGTACTGCTCCTTTTTTCCTTCAGTTTATTGAACATGGTGTATGCGTCATTTCACCTAATCTTGAAAGCAACATTCAAATAAGAGTAATATAATAAATGGTAAGCATTTATTTGATGATAATTATGTTCTAAAAGCTATAACACATTAATTATATAATTTGATCTTCACAATAGTTCTATACATTTGGGATTACTATTATTTCTTCTCTCATTTTACAAATGAGAAAACTGGACATTAAAGTATCTAACTTACTCATTCAGTAGTTATTAAGTTATGGAGTCAAGTTACAGGGATATGTTTTGATCTTCCAAGATTGGAGCTGCCCAAACTTGAGCCTGTCATCAAAATCCTATCTTGTATCAGGTAACTGTTCAGCATGCCTTCAAGTTAACACTAACTGGTTATATTTGAGTTTCTCACATGGGCTACTGAGAACACCTGCGGAAGTTGTATACTGCATAGATTAGGATGATATGATGCCCCAAAGCCATGAATGCATTTCATTCACAACTATCTTGGGTAGGACTAGGCCTTTAGGAAATAAGGTTTCTAGCAAAGCATTATCTGGAAGTGTGTGGTTTGTAAGAGTCAAGACCCCTCTTGGTACATATCACAGATGTATAGTTTAAGTGTTCTTTGTATACGTCAAGCAGTTGGTGAACAAATATTAGTTGTTGTCAAACCCATGTGACTGTTTAAATGCTGAGAACCAATACATAACTAGGACCAAAAGCAGAACTTTCATAAAAACTTTTAAAAATGAAAGTCAATATCACATAGTCCCAGATGTAGGTATATTGGTATTATGTATATGACACTTTTCCTTCATCATGAGTATAAGCCTAAAGCCCATAAACATCAAGTCCTGATATGCTCACGTTTATAAGATCCCAAATGTATTTTACTCCTATAGCCTTCAAGTATTCCTCCACTGATTTAAAACAAAAACAAAAAGCAAAGAGCAATGAAGGATGGGTCTTATCAAAACTGTTTTGTGTGACAACAGACACTTGGTTGACCACCCAACCAACTCTGTTCTGTTCTTCCTTACTGGCAGAGCACCTGGTGTGTTTGGGTGTTCTTCTTTCATTCCATAGGACTCAACGGTTAATTTCTGATTAGTCCAAGTTACTCATGGTATCTCATTTTTTTTTTTTTTTTTTTTTTTTTTTTTGTTAGCAACTGGTTTAAGGATGGGTATCTAACCAGTTCTAGACACCGTGATATGAAGTGAGACCCTTCTGGGAGAATATTGGGAGAAGTTTCCTCATTCTTAAAAAGGAACAGACAAGGAAATATAGTCCTTTTCTTTTATTGGTCTAGATTCCTGGAGCTACAGCATATCTTGTAAGATGGGAACTCTTGATTTCCCTGTCTTGAGCCTTTTAGAAAACATTTTAATATAGTTTTTATTTTTTTCAAAATACATGTACTTACTTGAAAAAGATCAAATGATCTGCAACACTTATTCTAATAATAATGAGCAGGTCCCTGCACACCCATTCCCAGTCATTCATTCAGCAGAGGCAGATACTATTAACTCCTTTAATTTTCTTCTATTTCGATGTTCTTAAGTAGCATTGTTATTTCTTATATTTTTGGTTTTAGACATTTAAAAATTTTCTTGATAAAAGATGAAGATTTAACTCTTACACTACAACTTCAATATAACTTGTACCATTCTACCCTCCCAACATACTTATTAAATATTCAGTGTTTATAGTTGAGCCAAGTGGGGCAATAGATTACATTGTCTTTTGTACCATTTGTTTTCCTTGGAGTTAACAATTGCCTCAATTTTTTCTTTTGTATAGTTTTAGAATATATGTCATGACTTGTCTCTAAGCTCTTTACCCGAACTGGAAAATTTCTCTCAGTATAGCTAATGGACTCATAATCTATGAGTTCCATTTTTTTTTCCACGCAACATATCAGTGTTGGCAGAGGAAGTGATAGCTTACCCAGTAGAATTTGGAGGAATGGCAGCATGTCTCTCTCTACTGCCCTTTATTTTTTTTTTTAAGATTTTATTTATTTATTTGACAGAGATAGAGACAGCCAGCGAGAGAGGGAACACAAGCAGGGGGAGTGGGAGAGGAAATAGCAGGCTCCCAGCGGAGGAGCCTGACGTGGGGCTCGATCCCATAATGCCGGGATCACGCCCTGAGCCGAAGGCAGACGCTTAACCGCTGTGCCACCCAGGCGCCCCTCTCTACTGCCCTTTAAACACCTACCCCACTGTCTATCAATATTTTGGATTTTACTTTCAACACTTCACTTCCTTCTATTAGCTATTAGGTTATCCTCATGATCTTCTGTGAAAATGTGCACATCTCTCAGAAGGACATATTGAATAACCAACATTGTAGTGTGACCAGATTATGCATATCTTTTTTTTTCTATAGCAGAGAGAGAGGGATGACATGGAAAGGCTAATAAAGGGGTAGACAGCAATAGTAAAGAAGCTCTTTTTATTTCACAGACTTACCCTGCCCACCTCTGCCATAGGATTCTTTATGTTTGTTGAAACACCAAGCGAAGAAGAGAGCATTAGTCAGGTTTGAGACAGTAACATATATGGCCTCTCATCCCCTGGAATGAATAATAAATGGCTCTTGCCTTTAAAGGCCACAACTATTATTCTAATTCCTCTTTGAAGATTTTTCTTCACAGGTGGGTGACAGTGATGGTTAGCATACACACACACACGCACACACACACAGACACATTCTCACATGCATGCATGTGTGCACACACAACACATCTACACACAGGAGGCCATCCAG
This sequence comes from Ursus maritimus, assembly GCF_017311325.1. Classification (NCBI taxonomy): domain Eukaryota; kingdom Metazoa; phylum Chordata; class Mammalia; order Carnivora; family Ursidae; genus Ursus; species Ursus maritimus. The sequence continues at coordinate 8,031,552 of NW_024425341.1, read as the reverse complement.
GGGAGAGCTGAAATAGACAACAGAGCTTGATTTTAGCCTGCTGAGTAAGAACTCATGCTGTATCCTGTCTTTCTCCTTCTATGGCAATGTTGTTTCCAGCAGTGAGTGAGTAGAATAAAAAAGCTGAGTCTAACATGAAAACGGTTTTGTTTCCCTGGCATCCACATAGATACCTCAGACATATAAAACAGTTCGACCTGCAGGTGATGTATAGAATAGAAAACCAGTATTTTCCTTATTCACAATTTTTGGTTAAATTTGACAAGTTTGAGAACACAACATCTCCACGGGCAATATTGACATGATCATTAGGTTATGGCTTAACAGCATGTGGCTAACATTTGTTTCCCCTTGTGTAGCTTGGATCTTAATATATCATTAGGTGAATGTCCAGATAAATCAGTTAATGTCAGGGCTAACTAGTTCCAGATTTACTTACTTTCTTTCATCCGCTTTTCTTCTAATCCTTCTCCCACCTGGTAATAGCTCCAACTAAATGCAGCTCAATCTAGTATATGCAAGAATGTGAGGTTAAGAAAACATTTTATTAATCCCCACCCTTAAGAACAGCCACAGTCTATTATTTGCCTGGAATGGAGGCAGCCAGTGGGTAAGAACGCAAACCCTGACCACAATGGGGATGCAGAGTAGTACAGATGTTTATGAGGAATTGTATAGAGCCTGATAGAAACCAGATTGCAGGGGCGCCTGGGTGGCACAGCGGTTAAGCGTCTGCCTTCGGCTCAGGGCGTGATCCCGGCGTTCTGGGATCGAGCCCCACATCAGGCTCCTCCGCTATGAGCCTGCTTCTTCCTCTCCCACTCCCCCTGCTTGTGTTCCCTCTCTCACTGGTTGTCTCTCTCTCTCTGTCAAAAAAAAAAAAAAAAGAAACCAGATTGCAGGGAGGAAAAATATCGGAATAAAGAAGGAAGGAGCCTGGCCCCACAATAGGGCGGAAGGTAGAAGGAAGAATATTTCTATGTACATTGAGGCTATGTTTGAATGCATCCCAGTTCAGCCCCCTGAAGGGAAGACAGCTCCCTTAGGAGGAGAGGTCTGGGTGGTAAACTTCCATTGCTTCCATCCTTTGGAGGTGATGGCGAGAACCTGTGTTGGAACCTGTCTTACTGCTGTAACCATCCCACCACTTCTTCAGTAAAAATTATGATTCTAAAAATAAAGGAGAAGGAATTTCCTTACAAGCAAGAGACAGAGAGAGACAGACACATCAGACATCTGGAGGTTAAGAGGTAGGAATTTCAAACAGTAAAGAGGTGAGTACAGAAACCCTGGGGCTTGTGAATATGAGGTGTATGTGTGGCTGGGGTGGCGGGATGGAAAGTAAGATTAGCACAATCCACTTTGAGCAGGTGTAGGTGGTGTCAACTGGGGCCACACTAAGATACTGGGCTGGCAAGAAAAGCAGAGTCCAAGGCCCAAATAAATGTAAAACAAATGTCCATGTCTTGTTTATTACCCTCTTTGAATACCTGGAGAAATAGAATGAACTCCTACTCTCCGACAGAAGAATATCAATATTAAGGATGTTGGATCTGATGACTACTGGCATCTGACTAGGACCCATAAGGTGGTGAGCTTGGTGGGCATTAAGGAATTTTATATGGTTACATATACATACAGACACACATAAAAACATATGTATATTACATGTGTATTGTATATAATAAAAATGGCACAGCTTTATATATGAGTATCATCTAGAACAAAGGCTAATGTCCGCTTTACAATGGAAAACCCAGAGAACTCTGAGAAATGATAATATATGCACATAAATATCAAGTATTTTTTCTCTTATGAATGAGTCATGTCCAAGAGGAAAGCAAACGCACATATTTCCTGACTAGTAAATGGTAGGGATACTTTTCCTCTGGGAGCTTTCATGTGGTATGGTTCTCCTAGATAATATGAAAAGAAAATACTGAGTTGGAGAACCTCGGTTTGGCTCTCGCCAGCACCTCCCACGCCCTCAGCGTTATGGCTTTAGGCCACTCTGTCCAGTAGTTCCTACCATCTGGTGCTAGCAGAATAGTGTCCTTTCCATTTCGATGAAGTGGTTACAAAGAACGGACAAACCCGCTAAAAGCCTAAATAGTTAACATAATTCATGAGCTTTATCTCATATTTGGGTCATGCACATGAACTCCTGGGTTCTCTTCCCAGTCCCTGTCAGATCTGAGGGCTGCTAATTGTTCCCACAGGGCTGCTTTGCCGCGACAATGCCACCTTGCATGGGCTAGAGCCGGGCATCCGCTGTTCCTGCCTCTCCCCTTTGTAATTGGGTCCATCTTGAGGAAAGCCCAGAAGCTTGGGCGACAGATTCCCCCTTCCCTTTTGGTGAGATAACCAGCTCATTAAATCTCAATATGAAGGGCATTTTATTATGAAGAGTCAAATCCAAAGATTTACTTGCCCATTTGTCACCTGCTTCCCCCTCCTGCTTATTCCTTTGTATTCGCTAATGGCCTTTCTCTAAGTTATATAATCCTGTCACGGGTATAAAAATATCACTCCAAGGCTGCTCGTTTAGCCTAAATCATTCAGCCGTTAGCAGTGACAGGGCGGGTGTATGAACCACACTGGAGGCAGGAGGACAGCTGTCCCACTCTCTACTCGTTGTCACTGGGCTAAGAAACGCTGAGATTTTAATAAGATCGTAAAGTAGAGTGACATGGACTGGCATGATAGGTAGTTTTCATTAGCATTCCGAATGCCTGGGATAATAAATTAGAGCAATTGAGCAGAAACGGGCAATTTGATTATTCAACATTTTTCAACACCAGCTCAAGCAGCTGGACCCGGAGCAGTTCTGCTGACTTCTCCCCAGGCAGCGGGGCTGGCGGGGCACAGGTGAGTGAACCTCCCACCCGGGCTGGGGGAGGGAGCCCCGTGGAGGGTGTCCTACATGCTCGGTGAGTGCGGATTGATGACCGGGAGGAGGAAGTCTTCATACATCTTTGCAGCGGAGGTGGCAGCGTTGGACCGGCTGACTCTCTTTTACTGCAACAGGCCCACGCTGATGGCGAGAACACCGGTGCAGAGCGAGGAGAGAGGAGCCCCTAAACACAGCCATTTACATTCCTGCCAGGGGGGCGGGCTCCCGGTCACAGGGTTTTCCTGCAGCAATGCTAATACAGTGTGAGACTGGTCTTCAATGTATTCACTCGGGCTAGGGGGCTACGGGTCACCTTTTCCAGCGTGTTCTCAAACCATATTTATAGGTATTATAGAAATTATAAACCTTGCGTATAAATTGATTAGATGCGGCAGTAACGTAAGCGATCGTAGAGTTTATGTTTAATAGGACACAGGATCCTTTGAACCGCTGTAAAATTCTCACCGTTCCTCTGGGCTTCATGCTTGGTTTTTTAAATTGGTATTTCATTAAAAATGGCTTTAAATTTAAACTGTTAGTAAGAAGGCGAAGGAAGAAGTTTATCAGAACGGATGAATGCAGAATGGCTTTCTTAGATTTTCACACGGGCATCTTTTTTTTTTAATAATAATTTTTTATTATGTTATGTTAGTCGCCATACAGTACATCCTTAGTTTTTGAGTTAGTGTTCCATGATTCATTATTTGCATATAACACCCAGTGCACCATGCAATACGTGCCCTCCTTACTACCCATCACCTGCCTATCCCAATCCCCCACCCCCCTCCCCTCTGAAGCCCTCAGTTTGTTTCCCAGAGTCCAGAGTCGCACGGGCATCTTTAAGGAAGCTCGAAGTTCGGTTCAGAGCCACACCATGGCTTTATGAGTGCCTGATGGACGGCGCTCTGTTTTGACGTCTTGTTTTCCTCACACCATAGTATCTTAGCCTAAACCTAGGTAGTAGACGTCATGCACTTTGACTGCTTTTGAACAAAAAGCGACTGCTTTTTGGTTTTCTCCGTTTGTCGGTTCATTACTGTTAGACACTTGGCCTCACACCATGGTGTCAGGCAGGGGTCTCATACTTTTAGCTTAAATAGGAGAAAACCTCAAAAGGGTTCAGTACCAAAATTCATTTTGATGTCACAACTTAAAAAACTTACCAGTTCAACCATTGAGACTACATACTGACGTGTAACAGAGGGCTGTCATCATTCTTCAGTGCCTTTTAGGGTGGGTCTGTGTGTGTGTGTGTGTGTGTGTGTGTACACAAATAACGTATATGCATTTACATGAAAATTCATTTTGCCTTTGAATTAACTTAAGAGTCTACTCACCCATCCAAGGATCACGAAACACATTTGGAATTTCACAGATGTTTTAATAGTTATTTCACAAAAAACTAGCATTATTGCTTTAAGTTAGATAGCACCGTATATTAATCATGTATTTGTTTACTATTTGTCTCTTACTTCTTTTAGTTAACTCTGCTTCCTTTCACTCTCTCAGTTCCTCTGTCAACTGGCATAGAGACTTACAGAAGGTATACGCTGGAAGAGAACAAAACCCAAGAGAACCAGCAAGAACCTAGGGACTGAGGGTTGGGAAGTGACAGGCGCCGAGGCTCCTGCCTGAAGTTGTGAGATGGAGAAGCTTACAGGGCAACAGCAGGGGAAGGCTTGCCTGGGAATATTAAAGGCATGGGCTCTGATGTTCAGAGTCAAGTTCAAATCCTGACTTGGGTACTCATAGCAGGGTGACCCTTGATGAGGTTGTCCTCTGAACATTGGTTTTCTTATCTATAAAGTAGGGATAATCATTTAGTCACATCAGGAGATTATGGTGAGGATTAATTACGGGGGAAACACTTAAAATGGCCCAGAGTGCAGTACTTAGACCTCTTCTCTCCTCTGTCTACATACACTCACTCCCTTAGCGGTCTCATGGAGTCTTGGACTTCAGATGTCTGTATGCTGATGACTCTCCAATTTATTTCTCCAATACACACCTGCCTCCTGAACTCCAGACCCGTGTATCAGACTGTCTGCCCAACACTTCCTCTGAGGTGTCTAACAGGCATCTAAAATTTAACATATCTCGAACTGCATTCTTTTTTTTTTTTTTAAGGTCGTATTTATTTATTTGAGAGAGAGAGCACGCTGGAGCATGAGGGGGGCTGGGGCAGAGGGAGAAGCAGGTTTCCCGCTGAGCAGGGAGCCGGACATGGGGCTCGATCCCAGGACCTCAAGATCATGACCTGAGCCAAAGGCAGTCCCTTAACCGACTGGGCCATCCAGGGGCCCCTCAAACTGCCTTCTTCATCTCGGTCCCTTCGTCAGCTTTTCTCTTCTGGTTCCCACCCTTCCATTTGCCGGGCTGACTCCCGGGCCCCCTCACTCCCCATTCAACTCCAGATCTAACTCATTTGTAATCCTTTGGGGCCTAACTTCAAAGTCATTCCAGAATGCAGTCACTCCTCACTATCTCCTCTGCTAACAATCAGCTTGACATAGTTGACGTTTATAGAATATCTCGCCACACAACAGAAAACTGCACATGCCTTTCAATTGCCCCTGAAACATTTACCAAGATAGACCATATACTGGGACATAAAACACATCTCAACCGTCATTACTTCAGGCCCAAGGCACTAGCTAGCTTCCGTTGGCCCCCTCTGAGCCACCGTCCACCGCACTCTGTGGCTTGCTCCCCGGAGGCAAACTGGTGTGGGCGATTAGGGATCAACAAACCTTTTCTGTGAAGGGCTAGATAGTAAATATTTAAGGCTTTGCCGTCCTGCTGGTCTCTGTTGCAGATACTCAATGCTGCTGTGGTGTGAAAACAGCTGTAGATAATCAGAAAATGCATGAGCACGGCTCTGTTCCAATTAAACTTTCTTTACAAAACAGGCGCTGGGGGGTGGCGCCTGGGTGGCTCAGTCTTTCAGCATCTGCCTTCGGCTCAGGGCATGATCCCAAAGTTCTGGGATCGAGCCCCACATCAGGCTCCTCCGCTGGGAGCCTGCTTCTTCCTCTCACACTCCCCCTCTTGTGTTCCCTCTCTCGCTGGCTGTCTCTCCATCAAACAAATAAATAAAATATTAAAAAAAAAAAAAAAGGCGCTGGGCTGCGTTTGGCCAGTGGGCCAACCCTTGCACTCTTTTGGGGTCTCCCTTGCCCAGGGGATTCCACCGGGTCGGTCAGTGGGGGAACATTAGCAAGGAATGAGGGGGGGAGCGGATGTGGGCACACGTGGCCCGTAGACACCTGCAGGGTCACGGCAGCCTGGCTACATCCCTCAGGCGAAGGCTGGGCCTCCATTAAGCGGCCTCCTCCACGCAATACTCTCTGTCTCTGGGTTTTTGTGACAACTTTCTCTCTCACCTCATCAGGCCTAGGGGTGGTAAGGGTAAATGCTCCATTACGGTTTTGGCTTACGGTTTCCTGACATCCCGCCCATTGTTTTGTAATAGTCCCTTTGCTAAACTGTTCTTCAAATTACCCACTTTAGTGTGTCACTGTTTCATCTGGGATCCTGACTGATACACTTAGATTATAGCAATAGCCCTGTGCACCCCCCCTCCCTCATCAGTCTGTTTTTAACACAGCAGCTAGAATGATTGTGCTAGGACCGGTAGCATCAGGTCACGTCACTCATCTGCTCAAACTTCACGGCTCTGCATTTTTCCCAGAGTAAATGGCCAAGTCCTTAGGCTGGTCTGTAGGCTCCGTGCAATTTGCCCTCTGCCACCTGTTATGGCTCACGTCTTTCTTCCTACTGCCGCCTCACTCCACTCCTGACTCATTGGCTTCCTCACTGGTGCTGGAACACAGCAGGCTCACTCCTGCCTCATGGCCCTTGCACTGGCTACTCTTCCTGCCAAAAATGTTCTTCCAAATATCCACAGGGCTTCCTCCCCACCACTTGGCTGACTCCCTTATTTTTGCTCAAAGACAGTGAGGCCCTCATTTAACATTTCATATGGCCCCTCCGCCTCCATTCCCGACTGGTTTTCTAGCTCTATTTTATTTTCTAGAACACTTACCAGGTTCTAACATACTATGCAACTTACTTATTATCTCTTTTCCCCACTACAGTTAAGTTCCATCGGGGCAGGGATTTTGATATCTTGACATCTACAATGGCATAGGCATTTAATGCCTACTTAAGCGAATTATTAAAATTGATAATTTTTAATAAATAAATAATTAAATCAGTTAAAGTGATTTGTGGAAAGTGCTCTGGACTCATAGTTGGGAAACCTTGTGTGGACTCCAGGTTCTGCTTCATTTTTCCATCATTGCTTTCCTCCCTTCTTCCCTTTGTTGTTCCCTTCTTCTTCTGAGAGCCCTTGAAATAAGTGTTTGTCTTTATAATTGGACAAAAACTTTAATAGACACCTTTACTTAATTAAATCAAACAGTATTCTCACCACTTAAGCCTCTCAATATTGATTTCAATATCCAATGTTCCTTTCCATCCATTGTTCATCTGCAGGTACAATCTTTTTTTTTTTTTTTTAAGATTTTATTTATTTGAGAGAGAGAGCACAAGAGAGAGTGCCAGGGTGAGTGCACTAGGGGGGTGGGGGAAGGGCAGAGGGAGAGGGAGAAGCAAGCTCCCCACTGAGCAGGGAGCCCCATGTAGGGCTCAATCCCAGGACCTCGGGATCATGACCTGAGCCGAAGGCAGACGCTTCACCGACTGAGCCACCCAGGTGCCCCTGCAGATATAATCTTAAAATGACAAACGTAACATAGGTACTGTTTTTGTATTTCACTTTTTGGCTTAATTTTTCCACGATGAAAAGGGCTCTCTCCCCGCCCTCCCAATTCCAATTATGCTCCTTGAGAAAGAAATGAACACACCGAATATGAAGACAAAAATAAGAGATACTAAAGTCTCACCACCTGAGATACTGTTGTTAATGTTTTTATAATCATCCTTATATACATCTCTTTAGGCGTGTGTGTGTGTGTGTGTGTGTGCGCGCGCGCGCGCGTATTTAACAGAAAAAGCTCAGCATGACAAATGCTATTTTTAGTCACTGAATCTATCTAAAAGCAAATAAATAAAAATGCAGCATCTCCAACCAGGATACTAACCTGGCATATAATATTTTACCCATAACTTTCTCCGGTTTGCTTCGCTCTCAAGTTGAGATTTCAATGTTTGTTTGGTTTTTCCTAAGGGAAGCAGTGCAATTGCCCTCCAACTTGAGACTTTTGGCTCATTTTAAAGTCAAAATAAAGTTATTGTAAACCCCGAGTCCTGACTTCAGTTATTTTGTGAAAATGTTATTTAATATCTACTAACATATAACTCCATGTTTCCTATGTTCACAGTTCTCGAGTAAAACCAAAGCAAGTTTGTAAATTAAATATAAAAACAACACCGTAAAATCAATAAAATTCAAATTAATAACATTAATTTAATATGATGCATGGTGTTATTTTGATGAAATTAAATTACTAATGTTTAGTTTAACGATTGAACGATACAGTCTCAAGTTTGGGCCTATATTTAATTTCTTTCGGTATTTTTACTTCAATAATGCAGAAAATGTTAATTTGTAATTATGTTTTACAAATGAGTATTAATACCTTTAAGGCATCATTGGCTAGTTCAAGTTAATCAGGCCACATACTTAATCAAAATTGCCACTAATCAATTCATGATAGCAAATTTTAATGAAGTTTCATTCTATAAAGTTGTTTTATTCAATTAAAGATACTGGTACTCTTAGCACTGCTGCGTTATTGAAGTCTGCTTTCAAAGGGTCAATTTTCACTAGGATTAGAAATAGAAATTGTTTTCGGTGCAGCCTTTCCGTTACTGTGCCTATCCACACAGAGATGGACATCTTTGCGGGGTATCGATGGGCCATCTGCCTGTGGCCCCACAACTTTGGTACAGCTTTTGTTGTCTGAGGTTGCAGGGCCTTGGGGTGGCTCCATGTTCATACTCTCTTCCTTATTTATTTATTTTTAAGGATTTTATTTATTTATTTGAGAGAGAGAGAGAGCGTGTGAATGAGACAGTACAAGCAGGGGAAGCAACAGAGGGAGAGGGAGAAGCAGACTCCCAGTGAGCAAGGAAGACCCCGGGATCGTGACCTGAGCCGAAGGCAGATGCTTAACCAACTGAGCCACCCAGGCACCCCTCCTTTTCCCTATTTAAATCGCAGTAAAATATACTGATTTGTAAGATGTTCCCTGACACTATTTGGTTATCACTTGGAAGGAGCAGGCTCGTAAACACAAACTTAGACTTTTAGGTGATGTGGTTACTACACGGGTACTAAAAGATGGTCAACGTGATGATACAGGTGCTTATGTTTTTCATGACGGTGATCTCATAACTAATCCCCAAATCAACACATTGTCTTAAAGAGCTCACTGGTGTGAGAGAGCAGGACTCTTGCACGGCAGACTGAAAACCATAAACATCATGAGTTTTTACATGGTTCTGAGCTCCAACGATGGCCTCACCACTTACAAGCTATGCAAACTTGGGCAGTTTACTTAACCTGCCTGCACCTCACTTTCCTTATTTGTAAGATAATGATCGTTCTCCCTGCTCACAGGAGGACTTAATGAATTGCGACATACCAAGCGCGTGGCCTGATCGCGGTGTTTGGGAACTCAGAGTTGTTGCCCTTGCAAGCAGCGCAGCTGGAGGAGCCTCCAGCCCCAGGGAAAAAGCCTCAACAGTTCATTTGCCGAGTTCCTAAATCACTGCACTGAGTGGGTGATTATAGACTTAATCACCAGCCAGATATTAAGACCCAATTTTACAACCACAACATCACATAATTTTCCAACAAGCAAGGGGATAATCTTTTCACATATGACCAGTCCCTGATCTACAAGAAGCAGTTTTCTTAGGTTAAAATCCAAACTCAGTCCAGAGACAGCAGGCCAATTAAATATGCATCCGAATTATGAGTCTGCAATGCTCTTAAGGAGCCGTGTTCGGGGCAGAGGAGTCTACAAGGCTGGTTAAGTGTGTGAACAGCTTTCCACAACCAATGGCAATAAAAACAAGAACCAGGGTTGATTTTGATGACTTCCATCTAAAGAGTAGCTTTTAATTCATTTTGTAGGTGTTTCTCAGACCTACTATTTCTTTCAGAACTCCATGGAGGAGACAGTAGTATACTGGAGAACATTCTAGACACATGAACACAATACGGTGTGAGACATCCTGAAATACCAACATCTACCAAATGCTGGGGGGGGGGGCGGTTTGAGAACAGTTCTGTGGATTTAAAAGGAGTGTTTACCGATAATGCAAATCTTTTATTTTTATTTGCTCACCTGTACGCTTTTTGAAGCATAGTGTGTACTTACTACCTTCCCAGACAACTTGCATTTTCTCTAAGGTCAAAGTTAGGAGGATAATTACCTTAAGCTGGAGTCTCCTCGGAAGCCCAGTAAGATTTGCATGTGGGTGGGTCATGAGAAATTGAAGAGCCCGTTGCGACCTGGACCTGACACGGAGCTAGAAAGAGCCTGCTCTCCTTCCTGCAAGACAACTGAAGTTTGCTTTTGTCCTAGAATGCACACTCCCCGAGTCAATGCAGGACGTGAGCCGGTTTTAAAAAAAAAGGGTCTAGTTGGTGGATTTAAAAAAAAAAATAGGAGGACAAAGGAGCTGAATATAAATTACCAGGGGAGGCTAAAACCTAGAAATGACACTAACTGTGTTATCCCCGTAGTGACAGGGGCTCTAAGCCTGGCACCAGCTGACAAGAATGTGCTGTAAGCCAGGGATTCGATCCAGCGCCAGAGCTGAGAAACCTTCCTTCCTCTCCCTGCGGGAGCTCTGGCCACCTTCCGTCATTATTCCCATTATCTCTTCCTCCACGAGGCCACCTGGCCACTGCCACGCTTTCCTCCGCTGACACCACTGATTGTGTTTATTCAACGTCCTCTGCGTGTCTCGCTCTGCCTCAGCGTTGCCCCCTCCTGGGCTGCGTGGGGCTGCGGAGCTGTATAACTTTGCAACAGCTGGCAGCTACAAATTAACTTTTTGACTTCATTAGGCTAATAAGCTGAATTATTCCTAATTTGGAGCACCTGAAGCACTTCCCACCACCTCCCCCACCCCCCAACCACCTTCTCTCATCAATAAGGGGCTGAGTAGCAGGGAAGCAGCATATGGCGGGAGAGGCCAGCTTGGTCAGAGCCTAAGTGTGTTTTTCTCTCCTTGCCGAAGAACGGAAGGGCCTGGACCTTTGCAATCAACACATCCCGTGGTCCGGGCTGGCATGAGAACAAGATGCCACCGCAGTTGCAAAACTAGTGAACGTGACCGGACGGCTTAATCATCCCTCTGCCTTGGGGGCATGCACCTGTCCTCGAGTAACTTCCATCCTGGATGGTCCAACTCCGAGTTGCCTTCCGCAGCACAGATCCTTGTGATGGCCTCCCGCATTCCCAGAAGTCAGACCAAGTGGAAGAGCATTCCCTTCCACCCTTCCCCATTTTCCCAGCAGTCAGAGGGCCGAAAGCTTTCACCTCACACAATCATCCAAGAAAGGGGGGGGGAACCCCAAAATCAAAACTCCCTTGAATCACACCTGCATTTACTGATAGGGCTCCTGGCTAGCTTCCTTCCAGCTGGATTTCCTTAAAGCCCCCAAATAATTCAACACAGTCTATAAAGTTGAGCAAAGATCTTCCCACTATCCTGTCAGGCTCAAGAGCCAATTTTCTTCCCAGAGAATTTTCCCTAGAGGGCACTGAAGGAAAACCAGCACAAACAGAACTCTTAAAATCCCTTTCCGATCCATGGTGCACTGCTCCCTGCAGTTTCAGCGGATAAAACTCTTTTCATCATATGGCTCTCCTGGAACCTTCCCTCCCTAAAAGCTTGGCCTGAGAATGAGGCTGGGGAGACGGGAGAGGCAGATAAACAAGATTTGCTGGAACAAAAAAGCCAAAACATCCCTGACTTAAATCTTATAAGGGGAGTTACACTTTGTAAGAGCAATTCAGATGCACTTTGTACGTGGAGCAGTGGTGGAAATAGTTTCTTAGAGATAGAATTGGAGCATAGAAAGTGAACATTGATGCCAGAATCTTAAATTGATTATTACTTGATTTTCCTCCCCTTAGGGTTTGTTTTCTGCAAGCTTTTGTTTTTATAGTTTATAGTTCGGGCAACCATATGTCCTAATTTTCCTAGGAAGAGCCTTGTTTACACCTGTTATCCTGATAAAATTTTCAAAAGGGCCTTCTTCCACTTTCAAAAATATTCCAATTAGAACAATAGGTTCTAGGGTCACCCTGTTTGCTGTGAGCTTCCCAATGACCATTTGTCAAATCCCCCCACCTCGAGATGCTAGTCAGGGTGGGTCAGCTGTTTTTTGAGAGTTTACGTTAATGTTATGAGAGAAAAGGTAGCATTTCACGTCTCATTTCCTCTCGTTACCCTTTCCCCACATTTGGGGCAAAAAGTGATCTAGAAGCCATGTGTTTGTTGGAAAGAGTGTAGAATTTGGAATGGTATGGGCTAGGCTTTTAACTCCCTGCTGACACTTACTCTGACTTTGGCTGAGTAAATTTAGCTCTGTTACCACATTGTCTTTGTCTAAAAGATGAAACTATATGAAAGATAGTTGAAAGGATTATATTTATTTATTCATTCATCCATTCATTTATTTTTTGGAGAGAGAGAGAGTATAAGGGGTGGGGGAGGGGTAGAGGGAGAGAGAACGTTAAGCAGGCTTCATGCTCAGTGCAGAGCCCCACGTGGGGCTTGATCTCACGATCACGACCTGAGCCAAAATCAAGAGTTGGACACTTAACCAACTGAGCCACCCAGGCGCCCCTGTAAGAATTATATAAAGATGCTGTCCTTATGGAACCAGCATAGCGGCTGGGAGTTGCAGCTTGAGCGGGCTTCAAGAGTTATGGCAGTGGGCGCAGGGGAAGCAGCCTCAGGGTAGCAGAAGAAAGGCTCTAGATGGGTCAGATGATCACTAGTTAAGTATTTCCTATGTAACCAAATAGCCATGTAACCTTGGAGGAGCAAGTCAGTTTCCTTCCCTGAATTTCATCTAGGTCTTGCCTAAATTGCAACTTCTTTCTTTTAATGGTGAGAAGAAATAATGCTTATGAATAACTTTACAGACTATACAGGTTGTATGGACATCAAGTATCATTTCCTGGTTGCTCTATTAATGCCGTTTTGGAGAAGATTCTTATATGTTATGAGAAGATGGTTCATGCCATGGTCTAGGTGCTGGAAAATACGCTATACGTGAGAATAAGGGTCCTGATATCTAAAACCCCAAGGTCTGCCAGGAGTGAGCTGAGCTGAAGTTAATGGGGGAGGGCATGCAGACACAAAGCAGTTGTCAATGGAAGAAACACCTTAATAATCCAAGTGGTTGGAGACAAAGTGTCCACTCTGTGTGGCTGACACGATTAATTGCTTACCCAAGAGTCACCTGCTCTTATTTTTTGCGAACAGACAAAGGTAGAAAAAGATCCTCCATCCCAGTGGAAGTTGGACCTGTTCCTAGCTAGTCCCAGGGACGAACTATCGAATGTGGCAATCCCATTCCCTTCTGCCAGTGATTGTCCTAGGAGAAGCTCAAGTTTCAGTTCTGGCCAGTGAGACATAAAGCAAAGTGTGGGAGATGGGGGAAGTTCGCTTCCAGTATAAAAAGACAGACGTTTTCTAGGAATAAGGCTTTCCCCCATTCCTATTCCCTGCCTTGACTTCGTTGTAGGAGTTCGGTAGCTGCCATGCCGTCGAGCGACCGCATGCACGACGATGAGCAGCCAGAATGGTGAGGACAGTCCCCCCGTCCCACTACTGATCCGCTCAGGGGTGTCTGTCCCTGGATCTCTTAAAGGAGATAATAAATACAGATGTCTTGTTTGTTCTACTCTAAGACATACAGCCAGAAGACTCCTCAGTGACCCGTTCCTCTAAGTTAGAATTAGATAAGTGAATCCAAACAGTTTCATTTTTTCCCAGTGTTTTCTTTCAACCGTCTCTGGTGATTAACAGTTTGGCTGACTATTTTGCTTGGGTCATGAAAAGAAGACAAAATATCAGCTGTAGATGAGGCTCTCTCATTTCTTTTCTTTCTTTTTTTTTATTTTAAATGTATTCCTACATATTTGCAAAGATAAATGTGGAAATTATGGGATAGCGAAAGGATGTTGTTTTCTAAGAGGAAAGGATTTTTAGACTCCCAATCAGTGGATGCATAAAATTCTGCTGTGATGAAGCCATGAAATGTAACTCATTCAACTGGTCTGAACATTTCGAATTTGTATTTTTGGAGTCTGGCATCCTTTATGTCTTCAGACCACAAAATCTGTGTATAAAAACTGAGTTAAAAATAATAAAAATAAGATTTGAAAAACAACATTGGGCTTCCTTGGCAGCAGCAGTTCCATTTTTATGTGTCAGAATTAATATTTCACACATACCAGCTCATTAAAAAAAGTAACCTTGGAACACAGTGTCAGGTGGAGATTTTTTTTTTTTAAGATGTGCTGGAAATTACGCAGCCATAAAGAGCATTCCCACTAATTATCTTGGCACTCACGTTATGCTGACCGGTCTGTCACCAAGTTGGGGGTGGCAGAGTAGAGAACCCCTCCATGCTGTCTCAAGCATTGCTCTGCTCCATTTTCTCTACAACTCATTTACTCAATGTGCATATTTATGCAAGAGACGGTAACGAGGTAGCCAAAGGTTATAGGGGGTGCAAAGGGCTCGTGGATGATGACAGCATTGGTAACTAGGGAGGCCAGCCTCGGGCTGTCTGAAATTGAAATTTGGGGCTAAATTAATAACTCGACCTGAGCACATGCAGTTTTACAGTAAGTCTGTCTCCTCTAGGGTTGATACGACGTCGTTTGACATAAAAGGATCTTTAGATATGATAGAAGAAATTAAGTTCAAGGTTATTTCATTGAAAGTAATGCCTTTTTTGGGAGCAGAGGAGGCAAACAGAAAGGGGTGGTGGGACACCCACTCTTCAAACTTTCTCCAGAACGTACTTTCATATTTCGGTCTATAGCATGTATCTGCCTATGTGTAGTTTTAGACATCAACAATGATCTTGCACATAATTGGGCACAAACACGATGCATCTGTTCTACATTCAACACTCCTCATGATTCCCTCCAAAGTCAGTGTCAGCTAAGGTCTAGGTAAAGCTCAGGGGCAGAGCAAGATGCTGGTCGGATTCATTGACTTTCCTTTTACTTTATTTCTTTGCATTTCAGGACCGGGAACATTAAGATAATTTCCCAAAGTCTGGTGAAAGATATGGTGGGATATTTATCTGTATTTTCAGTGTGAGTGTGTTCAGAGGAATGCTCCCAGGGGAAAAAAAAGTCAAAGAGGACCATGAATAAGCCAGAAAAGGATACCTGGGAGACATTATAGATTGGCCCCTGACGACGGCAGCTTCCAGCTGTTCCGTAGAATGAAAGGCAGTCACGATTTGAGGTATCACCGAGACAGGTTAGGAGGAAAATAGGATCCTACCTGTGTCCCGAACCATGTTTCCTTCCCAGTTTTGGATGATATTCTTGATTATGTTTCAAAATAGATGTAACCTCTTGATAGAATCAAGAGAAAGACACTAACCAACTGCAAGAAGAAAGGGGGTTGCTGTAGGCTGGCCAACTAACATTCTTGGAACTGTCGAGTATGGAAAGTCATGGCCAAAACATGGCTGACTAGCGGCTGCACCAGGGATGGAAGTAGGGACTTAACCAAACTTGCAATTTCAAGTCCTCCAAAATTGGACAAACCAAAGGATTCTTTTGTATAAACGAAGAAGACAGGATCAGTGATCATTTTAATGTCATCCAGGAACCACACTGGAACTGTGGTGTTGTGATGGAAGCTGCAGGGGATTTTCACTTCCCAGCAGTTCCTTGTGAAGGTAAAGGAATGACAGGGTCTCCAAGTTCTGTTCCCGCGATCTGGTGTGATGGTACCATCTGATCATCTGCGACAGACCACCGATGAGCGCCATTTCTGGCCACTGATAATGCAGTGATTGTGAGGTGGTCTGTGTACTTTTTCAGCAAGAGGTGCTCTGTGATTTCCTTTCTTCTGAGAATTGGTTCTTTCACCAGTCCAGGAGTAGCACAGAGTGAAAGGCAAGACCTTTTCCTCTCCTTTAGCACAACCAAGAATAAAGGTGTTTAGAAACTCTTATTTAACTGAAAAAAAAGGTACCTCTTCAGCTAGGTGTTCCTTTCCCACTTCTTTTCCAATATGGCAGCCAGAAGCTGAAGGGTAGGCATGCTAAGCTTTATAACTACTGCCCCTATTATTTGGCTCCACTTTCTACTCCCAGTCTAATTTCCCACAACTCAAACCCTAAGTCAAACTGAACTGTATTTTTCTTTCCACAAATGCTCATATTCATGCTCTTCAAACGTCAGACAGTGGTCCTTTTTTCTAACTTTCTTTTTTACCATCAGGAGATTTTCTGGTCTCCAGTTTCACACAGGACCACAAGGACAACATCAACTTTCCATGGCCAAATCTCCAAACCCTAGGCTCATCTTCTCTTGCTTTCTTATTTATTTATTTTTTTAAAATCTAAGGTCATCCATGCTCTCCAGAGACCATCTCCTTTGGCCTTTTATGGTATGTTATCCTACTGGTTACTTGTTCTTTCACTTATATCTTAACTTCATCTCCTAGATTTTGCTACCAGGACTAGAACATGCTCACAGGTCATCCATTGTAAAAATACCCTCCTTCAATCCCACTCTCCTGATGCTAAAGACATTTATCTATAGTATATAGTACCTTTACGATTAGAAGCAAATAATAATTACATGATTCACTATATAATGTTTCTCTTTCCTCTTGTTGAAAGTGTTACAGAGCAAGGACTGAGCTTGTTTAACTCATTCCTGAGTGTCTTGTACCTAGCACAGTGTCTCAGCCATAGAAAGGAGGTATTCAATAAGTTTTCAATGACTGATTAATAAGTGAGTGAATGAAGGAATGTATGAATAACCTTCTTCTTTTGTCTCTTTGCTTTTATTGTTCCTTCCCTGTATTGGAATGCTCTTCCCTGTTGCCTCTTTTTCTTTCTTCCTTTTTTTTTCAAAGATTTATTTATTTATTTTAGAGAGGAGAGAAGGAGAGCACAAGCATACATGTGGCAGGGAGGGGGAGAGGGAGAAGGAGAGAGAGAGAATCTCCAGCAGACTCCCCATTGAGCAGAGCCCCATGGAGGTTTCCATCTCATGACCCTGAGATCACGACCTGAGCTGAAATCAAAAGTCAGACGCTTAACCAGCTGAGCCACCCAGGTGCCCCGTCCCCTCTTTTTCTTACCCAAATCCTACATATCATCAATTGATGATCAAATGAACTGTATCATATTGCCCACCTTCTCCCACACCAGTAGGATTCCCTGATGTCTCCAAGTTCCCTCCTTAAAATCTCATTGTAAGAAACTTCTGGTATCTTACACTCTAGTAACTTGTGTGCATGATTCTTCAGTAAAATACTGAATGCTTATTGTGATAGGTTCCAATACAGTGGCATCACGTATCCCCCACCAGAACACAGCTTTGTACAAGAAAAGGGCTCAGTAAGAGCTAAGCTAATCAAAGCATTCACTTGTTCATTCACTCAACTATTTATTGAGCTCCCATTAAGGCCCAAGTAAATGTGCCAGAAATAAACCGATGTATAAGACAGAGTTTCTGTTTTTACAAAACTTATAGTAGGAGAGAGAAGAATTAACAAGAGATTGTGTTAATGGGGTAGGTATTACAGTAAAGAGAACTGTGAAAAGGGGCACATAGGGCAGCTCGTTGGATTCAGAGAAGGCTTCTCAGAGAAAGGGGTACCTGAGTTGAGTCCTAAAAGATGAGCAGAAATTGGTCTAGGCTAAGGGAGCAGGAGGAGAAGCATGTGAAAATTTTCGAAGGTGAGCCAGAGAATGGCGTACTCAGGGAACCAAAGGTCTGGTATGGTGGACACTGGCGGGGCAGGTAGAGGGGAAACCAGAGCTACATCTTCAACAGCTTTATTTAAAGACAAAAGGGAACCACTGAATTGGAGAATTACATGGCCGGGTTTGTGTGTTAGGAAGCGCCCTCTGGCTGTCGCGCATGCGTATGGACACACACATGCAATGAGGACTTCCTCTGTAGAACGTGGAAATTAAGCTCCCTCACCTGAGATTTTTCTCTATGGATACATTTTCTGGGATTTACCATTTGCCCCCGAGGTAGAGTGTATTGTGCATCTTGTCCTTTGGTCAATTTTTTCTGTGAGACTTTAATAGTCTTCTCAGGTTGTTCAGAATTAATGAGGCAAATGTCCTCAATCAAGAAGCAATTTAAGAACATGCTGCTAATTTCAATGATTCTGTAAATGAACTAATTTAATACCAGTTGACCTTTTTATTTAAGGAGAATGATTTGTGGCTGTTTTCCTGATTTGTGCCTACAAGTCTTGACAGTCTGAAGGGGCATTTTGAGCCCAGGGGTAAACATTAATCATGGTACCAGGATGGCGCACTTCTTTTTTTTTTTTTTTAAAGATTTTATTTATTTATTCATTCGACAGAGATAGAGACAGCCAGCGAGAGAGGGAACACAAGCAGGGGGAGTGGGAGAGGAAGAAGCAGGCTCATAGCAGAAGAGCCTGATGTGGGGCTCGATCCCATAATGCCGGGATCACGCCCTGAGCCGAAGGCAGACGCTCAACCGCTGTGCCACCCAGGCGCCCCTGGACGGCGCACTTCTAAGCGGAGCCTGGAGCATTCACCAAAGTGAGGAAGTGGAGGGTGTCTTTTAAGAGGAAGTTCTTACCATGTTTATAAAAACCGAAGGCCATAGAATAAAGAATACTATACTTCTCTGGAGATGCTGAATGTGTTATGAGATTTTAACCACGTCCTACAGATTTTGCTACCCTAGTCTTTTTTTTCTCCTCTTTTAAGGTGGGGTGGTACCAACTTTTTTTTTTAAATTTCTTTCTTAACAAAGAGGAAAATCTTACCTCCTGAATAAACTCGATGCACACTAAATGATACTTTAGTGATCTTGCCATTGCTTCTGCCTTTCACTGAGTGAAGGACTCCTATCTCTGTAGCATTTCCTCTAAGATCAAGCTATTAGTAGGAATGTATCTTCTACTGATGACTTTATGTGGAAGGTTTTGCCTCAATCCAGCAAATCTACAGGTCTACAAACAATGAGAGGATTTGACAATGCCATCATACCAATAAAAGGATAAAATATTGTTTCTGCCACTAAAGCAGTTTCCATTTAATGAGCAAGTATTGTTCTAAGTATGGTTTAGCACTGTGGAATCGAGGCTAAATCAGCAGCTTTCAAGTGCTTGGTAAACTCAATCTTCTTTGAAAACCAAGGGAAAGGAAAATTGAACTGATAAAATCAGGATAGGGTAGAATTTCTTTTAAAAGAGGCAAAAAGCACTCACCATAAAGGAAATGATTAATAAAATGACAACATTAGAATCAAGAACTCCTATTTATAAAAAAAAAAAAGGAGATAGTATGAACAGAGCAAAAAGACAAGGCACGGAGTGGGAAAAGATATCTGACACATATATGATGCCAAAGGGCTTGTATTAAGTATAAAAAGAGAGCGCTTGCAATCCCCATAGAAAAATGGCTCAAAGTCTCGAATAAGCATTTTGGGAAAGGGGAAATCCAATGACCAATGACTATTTGAAAAGGAGCTCAAATCCTTTAACGATTGAGGCCATGCAAATTGAATTATTGGATGTCATTTTATGCCCATCAGATTGTCAAAAATGAACAAACTGAAAAGTCTACTTTGGTTGGCTCAGACCAAGAAAAACAGGAATTCTCCCATACTGCTGGTAGAGCAAAATTATTAAAACCACCGTGAAAAACAAGTTGGCATTACCCAGAAAAGCAGAAGGTGAGCGTCCCCTGTGATTCACTATTTCTACTCCAAAACGAGAAATTCACACATATGTGTGCTCACAGGTTGTTTTACTTAAAAAAAAAGTCTGCAAGAGAGTTTTTGTTTTGTTTTGTTTGGATGTGAGAGCCACTCTGGATCAAATATAGGGCTATAGAGACTTAGTGAGTAAATAAAGGGACGTTTACACAAAAAAAGCAGGAAAGAAGGGGCGCCTGGGTGGCACAACGGTTAAGCATCTGCCTTCGGCTCAGGGCGTGATCCTGGCGTTATGGGATCGAGCCCCACATCAGGCTCCTCTGCTATGAGCCTGCTTCTTCCTCTCCCACTCCCCCTGCTTGTGTTCCCTCTCTCGCTGGCTGTCTCTATCTCTGTCGAATAAATAAATAAAAAATCTTTAAAAAAAAAAAACAGGAAAGAAGGAAGGATGGAAGGAAGGAAGGAAGGAAGGAAGCAGGAGAGAAGGGAGGGAGGGAAGGAGGAAGGGAAGATGTTTTTTGAGGCTTTTTGCAAAATGAGTTCTTGATGAAGAAACTAAAAATATTCGATTTCGATGTTCCACAAGCCAGATAATTTTCCTGAATTTGCATGGGACAGTAACTAGGAAGAAGAAACCATTTCTTCAATTAGATGCTATGGTCTTGGAAGCTAACATTGCCTGGAAATGTGAGAAAGAATAGAGGGAGGCCTCATTCATCTTGGATTATAAGAAAAGCAAAGCCAAAACTGACACTTGGGGACAGTGAGTTTGTCCAGGATTACAAAACCTGTAGGTGGTAAAGCTGGCATTCAAATGTGGGTCCAAGGTTCCTAAGCGAAGCATACAGATGTACACAACCTTTCCTCCTTTGAGCCGAATGCCAAACCCATTTGTGAGACAGCGACTTAGCCGCAACGCTTTACAACCCAGGCCCCACCCTCCCCCCCAAAGTCAGAAAAATGTCTTTTTTAATTACTTGTGAAAGTAACAACTCTGAGGCATCACCACTCCTATCTTCTCTGTTGAGTGCCGTAGGGGGCAGGCACTATTTTTTCCTGTGCAGAATTAGGAAAAACAGAGGAGCGACGGGTTTGGCCCTTTCTCCCCTTTCTATGATTGTATGATTCTTGCTTTTGTTTTATGACCTCTGTGCTTCTTCAGGTGGGGCAGAAACCCGGGAGGAATTTGTCATTGTCAGGCTGAGTAGCTCATCTTCAGGAATTAGGGATACTTACTGAGGTGTATACGTATATTTAATATATACATATATATGTGTATATATATGTATATCCCTATCCCTTATGATATAGGATATCAGATCTTCTGGGTTAGTTTTTACTAGTGCTGTTAGTTTCTTCTAGAGCCTAGAGATGTGTTAAACGCTGTGTAGCTGCAGCAAAAGCCTATAGTTGGCTATGGCCTACTGATGTCAGGCTGGGACCTAGAGCCCCTGAAGGGGAATGACTCCTGTCTCCGTCAGTTGGTGAGATCTTACCCACAGCTGTGTCACACACTCAGAAGAAAAACATTTTTTTTTTATTTAATGTCAACAAGTTTATTTAACACATCAAGTTTCTTTGATTACGCATATTTTCTGATCCCAAACTGGTTCAAAACACAGTACTATGCCAGGAAAGATGTCCCTGCCCTTTGGAAGCGCTCGAAGAAGGAGGTAACCGTGACATTTTTGGTCCTTCGCTCAGCAGGTATATGCAGAAAGTGGAGGTCTTTGCAAGCTGGAAGCCACCTTCGGGGCAGATGCAAAATTTACACGTTGAGCACCAATTCAATGCCACCAATTTCTTTCCCCCTTCTTTTGGGTAATTCATCCATCCTTAAGTAACACCCAACACTCAAAACGAAAGCAATAACCATTATCAGTGACACAAAGTAGTTAGTGACATCACTTTAACTGCTTAATACAACTATGGAAAGCATACTGAAGAAATCGAATGCATGCCCCTTACCAAGGAGTGTGTGCCAAGTGGGTTATTTGAAGAAGCATTCTACCTCTTCAGTAGCGTGGATGGAAATTTCAAGGGAAATTCATCTGGTCCCTTTGTCTTAATGTGCTCTGTTTATCCATGTCGGATCTGAGCTACATAGCAACAGAAGAAGTATCTCGGTTACTGGTGCTTTCCATCTCGAGCAAAATATGACAAGTGCATAGACTCCAGAATTAGTAACACCGAAAGAACAAAAAAGCAAAGGGAGGGCATAGGAGTAGAGAATAAATCGTATAAGGCATGTTTTATCCGGGGATCTTAACACATATTGCCTGAGGCCTGACACTCATCTTCTTTTGAAAGGTAATTTCACAAGGAAGATAGAAAATGACATATTGGGGACTTTATTAATTTATATTTTGTCCAATTTTTACTTAGGTTTCCGAGGTCCGAGTGATTTCTATTCCTCCAGATTCTTTTTTTTTTCCTTCACTAACTTCTAGCATAACTGGATTTCTCTGTATCCCATTGATTGCTATTAGTCAAATAGTGTAATATTCATTTTTCTATTTCCAGAGGAAATTGTTATGAATATCAATGATGAAATAGGATGACATCAATAAACTAATATGCTGAGCTCTTAAGAAAAAAAAACTTTACAAGTGGTCTCTGCTTTTCTATAGCTTTAAATTTTGCTGATATGCTTATCTAAAAATGCTTACCACACACTTCTGTGTAGTATTTATCGCAGCGATCTGAATATCCGTCACTTTTCTTTAACGTGGGGGAAACGCCAAGTGAACACTTGACGGTGGAAGGCCATCTGGTGTCGATGGGGCGTAACTACGGGTTTCCGTGGAAGCTTTCCCTCCCGCGCTCTGTTTTCCGGTGTGTGTTTTGAAAGGCACATCCAGACAGGCTGTGCAGGAGACTCTTCACGATCTCTGCAAACTGGGAGCAGTTCTGGTGCCTTTTTGGTATTGTTTTTACTATGTTATGGTCTAATTTTTATAGGTTTTAAATTTGACTTCAAATATGTTTGAATTACTATTTAACTACGAACGTGTTGGATAATTTGAGATTTTCTAATATAGCACGACGACACTGCCTAAAGTTCTGACTCTGAAGATTCTAGTATATTATTTCGTTTTCCTACTGAGTCCAGGCAGGAATATTATGACCTCTGAGATTCATAGAAAGCTCTCCTTCCACCTCATTCTTGCCTATGTCGCTTTGCCCTTCTTAAGTTCATGGAGCCATAAGTCACTTGGGACATAGAGCTCTTCCAACTCGTTTGGGCCTTCAGGACAAATGGAAGGTCTGCGTGCTTTAAAAAGAATAAAAGGGTCTAATTTTCTAGGAATAGAAAAATGCAGTAATTGTGGGAGGCAAGTTGCGGGTGACAATGCCATGGTGATATGACCTATTTTAATCTGCTATAGATATAGAACAGATCCAGTCATCCCTTACCCTTGGTGAAAAGCTTTAAAAACAGAAATGTCAGAAGTGATAACTGTGGAACTTATCATATTCGATTGTTTGAACTGGGAGCAAATAGACTCATTCAGTTGCTTTCATCTCATCTCATTTGTTTGTTTATAAACCCAGGACTCACTCAGGATGGATTTCTCTAAAGAAGTGACTTGGAACTTAAATGGACCTGAAATTAACGTTGTTCTCTTTGGCAGTTGCTTTCTCTCTCACAGTATAATGGATGATGTTGTCAATGATTCACTCAGCTTTGGGAAATAACTTTTGTCACCTAACCTGTTCTTTTCCATGCTTTCTGTTTCTGGCTGATGAATGCTGAAAGGATAACGGAGATGCCTCGTGGTAGGAGACTGGATTTGGGGGCCATCTCTCTTTCTCCTTTGGCCTCCTGTGGAGAGTTCTGGAAACTGAGTGGATCAGTCTCCAGTGGGTAATGTAAGGTGTAGGGCAGACCAAACTTAGTGAGGATTGAAGGTCTGATCTCTCCCCTTTTAGACGATCTCGTTGAACTTAATGCCTCAGATTTACCTGTGAAGCAGGAAATAAAATGGGAAGCAAGAAAATAATAAAAAAAATATATTTTAAAATTGTGGCTGTTCTCTACAGGCTGGTGCTGCTGGAAGTGAAGCATTTTGCTATGAAAATGGATGGGATGCTTTCTGCCTTGCTGGAATGTCAGCCAGTGTAATTCATTAGTGGTTTGAAAAGTGCTTTGAGCTAATGGAATGAGAGGCATTGGAGAAATTTGAACTAATATTATTAAAAATGAAAAATTGCAACAGAGAAACTCATTTCCCCCAGAACACAGACATCAATATTGAGTCTAATATTGCCAAAAACACCAGTTTGAGGAGGGAAAACGCCAGTCACTCATCTGGACATTTTGTCTACACGTTTCCAAATTACCAATTTGACTGATTTTGTTTTCCTACTAAATTGTGTAAATTCAGTTCCTCTCCAAGAGCCATTGTATGTATCAACACTGTATGGTATAAATTCTTTGATTACACGACCTGTTTCAGTCTCCATAACTCTATCTTGACCTGTAAGGTCACATATCTTCTTTCCCAGAAATCCCCAGACACCCCTTGAAAATCAAATTTTCCCTGTCGTTAGAGACTGTCGTATTCATACTGCCAGGGTAATTAAGACGGGACATCCCGAAGTCAATGTAACAGATAGCAAGCATTTGCTCAGGTTTCTGAGACCATGAGGCACATTATTTCTTTGTTCACATTTACTTTTTCCCACAATAATGTTGAGTTGCGTATTAATGAACACAATTAGGGCTTTTTGATATGGTAAACCTCGGAAACTATTCATTATTCTGTTAACAGAACCTTGCTAATTTTCTTCTAAATTAAAGTACTCCTGTGGAGATGTAGATTACGTTTTATAATGCAACACAGTCGGCTTTCACTTTCCTCCCTTTGTTTATTGATTTCGGTTTCTTTGTTCATGGTGTCATTCAGGTGAGTTATAAAGAAGAAAAACTTCCAATCATCTTCAAGGGAAGAAACATACTTCATCTAAATGATAATTTTTTTTTTATCAGTGCCATTTCCCTTTTAATGTAGGATCCAAACACAGAGACCAAAAAATTTAATAATATGTATTTTAAAATGCACCCACTAAGGCCTTTCTGCAATAGAAAAGAAGGTCCTAACTTCCTCCTTCCTTTGAAAATTATACTTCATGTCTTCTGTCAAGACTCTTAACACAACTCATATTTTGTAGTTACTTTGCAATGCAATGTAAAGTGCTGGCAGCAACCACAGAAAGTGAACATTAGTGAGTCTAGACATATATTATGTAGATGCTTCCAGCCTAATTACCAAATAACTCTGCATGGAGAATGGAAAGGAGCAGAGGTTAAGTGTCTGCTTTTCAATACATTTTAAACCAGGTTGCACTACCTTGAGCCTTCATGCAAGAACGGGGTTGGCGCACGCTAATTCACAAATGTATGTGTTCACAACAGTATTTTATTGTTATTTTATTATTTCTCAGCCGCAGAGAGAAGCAGCTCTTTCTCATTAATAGCCCTGAAATTTGGAACTGGAGTGAATTCAAGAAGTGAACAGCTGCTTTGGTCGTCCTTACAGCGGGAGATGAGGCAGGCGCGGCATTGGCATTGAGGTGGCCCTTCCAAGAGATGCTTCCTTATTCTCATCTCTTTCGCATTAAAAAGATTTTTATCATTTACACATTGGCCATTTTCTTTCCTTTTCTGTTTCTTCTTGTCTTGTCTCCTTTCCTCTGCCCCTCTTTCCCTTCTTTCCTTTCTTCCTCCCATCTTTTTCTCTTGGGTGTGTGTGTGTTGGGTGGGGGGCGGGGATACAACACAACAAAATGACCTGCCACCGGAGTATCCACAGAAATGCAGAAGGTGAGAACTGCCAAGTTCAAGCCGTGCAAAGCTCTGGCAGCATCGGTTCGGCACCGGTTTTCAAACAGCTAGCTTTTGTGTGTGCGCACGTGTGCCCGGTCTGTTTTAGACAGCTTTAATGTCCCGGGATCTCCTGCGCCTAATCAAATTGGAGTTCAGTCTAATAGAAAAGTCCACAGAGGATTAAGTTTAATGCACTATAATAGGTTACTGAGCTTTTGTTAGTGCACATTTTATAAATGTGACTCTCAGGAAGGACCCAGAAAATTAGGTTTACAAGCATCTTGGAATGTTTCCTTATGGCCTTTTGCACCCTTTCTTTTATGCGGTGATCTCCGAAGAGACCATATGAATGTTGGAAATACCAAGTGAAGTTTAGAGAAGGCAGGGAGTGAGCGAGACTTTGAAGCCTGGTGTCTTGAAACCGTCTCTTCGAGAGGCCGATGGTGAGATTAAATTGAATTGATTTGCACAAAAATTGGATACAGGGCACTGAGTAAAATGTCAAATGCGAAGAAAGAATTACAAAATCTGTAAGCATGATAATTATGCAAAAGAATAATAATGGTTTTCACAGCGAGGGGCTAAGCGCGTGTGACTTTAGCTCTTTTACCTCCGGGCAGAACAGAAATTAAGGACCAGTGAAGGAAGTGTGTCCCCTCATGTTCTAGCTGGTAACCAGAGAAACCACCAGATTTTTCCCGAGCCAAAAAGCCAACAGGCCAAGAAGCTTACAGAAATACACTGATAGCCTACGTGTGTTTAGAGTTTTACGCTTTTCAGAGCAACTTCGCTTTCATCTTTTTCATTAACGTTCCCACTTACTTTGAGACGCGGGTAATGCAGGTATCCCATTTCAACAGAGGAGAATGTGAACACACGGTAAGATCACAAACGCAAGTGCAGTTTTTTTGTTTTGTTTTGTTTACTAATACAGTTGTGTAAGCTGTGTTATTCAACCCATGTTCCTTTACTGTTCGTGAACTTCAGACAGTGGGGGCCACTGAAGATTTCTAATTAGAGAAGTTATCAAGATCAGAATTGTGTTTGGGGAAATATCCAGAATGCTTTGGAGGAGGTGGGGGGTGGTTCCCAGCAGGGACAAGAGACTACATTCGTGGAATATTAATTGACAAAGGATAGGATGCTTTTGAAGGGACTCTGAAGGAGAAATCTCAAATGTGCTGGAGATGAGCCTGCTGGGGGTGGGGGTGGGGAGGAGGCATCAGCGCCGGGAAACGTCGGTAGAGCTCACACCAGGTTGGCAGAAGTTCTGCAGGCTCCCACACTGCAAACTCATTTTTCAAGAGTTCAGAGAATTAAATCTTAACGTTAGTAATTGTCATGATGGAATCTGAATTCTATTCCTCCAGAAGCAAATAATCTTAGAGATGGAATAAATGCTGTAATAAACCACGGTTTTACTAATTTGGAATCTGTACTGACTTGAATAGGGTCTATTAGTTGGGAATTCTCCACCATCTGTAGAAAACAATTACTCCTTAAGCAGATTACTAATAAAGGCAGGCCAGCATTGTCCTCAAAATCCCAAGGAAATTAATTGTTTTCCTGTATTCGGAAACCACTTGGACAACAGTCACCGGCGTATGATTAATGTTAAAAAATAGAATAAGTTTCATTAATATTGCAACTGGAGTGTTTCACGGCCTCCCGTTGGAAATAGTTTAATTATATCATATGTGATATATATATGCTTAAAATAATGTTAACATTTCTATATTCTGTGTAGTTCACTTCTGCCTAATTATTCTGAATTAATGTGAGTTTACTGACACTGCAAATCCATAGATCAGATTCATATTATTTTTTTCTAACATTCCACAGGCTCCCAGAGTCCCACGTCCAAACAAAATTAAGCAAGTTTGAACAAGTCCAGATTAGTTCCAGGCAGTTGTAACTGACTCCAATTCACCTAGCTATGTTTTATGTTATGGGAGGATATGGAAGGAAAGTAAACCGAGCTATGGTACTTCAAGGTCGTTTCATTCATTTCAGCGTTCCTGATTCTGCTCCTCAGATACGGTGTAGTTCCCAGTGAACACCAGGCTTGTTGATTTGCTCTACCAGAGGGCCTGTGGAGCTGTGGGCTGCCTAGGGGTCAGCAGCAAATCACTGTGAACTCACCCCATTTATGAATGACTTCCTACCAGCTTCCTGTTTCTGCACATGTGAAATCAGGTTCAAAGGAACATCGACCGCCTTTTTGTTTGGCAATGTTGCCAGGCTATAGGGACTAATTTTATACATATGTTCCAGGAAGGGATTTGAAAGGCAGCTCTTTCTTCCAGTGATATGCAAGGTGGTGGCTCCAATTCACTGTGCCCATGATGCGGACGTTCTTAATTTAACTGCGCGTAATCTCTGCTACATTTGAATTAAATAACGGGATGCAGTTGGTTTCTGTTATCGCAATTTGGTCTTAGAAGAGGCAGGCATTTCTACATTAAAAAATAATATTGACTCGATTCTTCACGTTTCTACCAGTGTTTTGACTGAATGCCATCGTTATACTATAGAAACTTCCAACATCTGCTTGCTAAGACAGTGGAAAACAGTTGTATTTTCTTTTATTTTTATTTCAAGGTTGATTCTGGTTGCTCTTTTGGTCCAATCCTGAGAACGTGTTGCATATATAACCATGCAGATGTTCACAGTCGATGTCTCTTGTTCCTGGAAGAATTTAAAATGGAATTATCCATTTCTTCTGGCTTAACTTTTTGCCTTATTTTAATTATACCCAGGAATTTCTATGAAACCATGTCATGTCGTCAGAAATGGCCTCCATATCAAACTTTGCCTTGTCAAAATAATTTTATCATTCATAAATATTTCAGTGAAAACCAAAGACTGCTTATAAATGATTGATTCTGCAGAGTTCACTGACCTTTCCTATGAAGGCTTTTATTAAAATTAGAGTACCCCATCCTAAATCTGACCATTAATTGTTAATAATGTGGTGATTGAAACCTGGGTTTCTCTAAAACATGAGAAATTAAATTGGTAGTTATAATGATATATTGAAATTAAAGAAGGTCATTGCAGTTCAAAGCTCATTCTCAAGCTTAGCCCTACACTAAAGTGTATTTTGGTTTCTAAATTAAATCAGGCAAGTTTTATACCTGAAGTATCCCATATTATCTGGAGAGTTCTAGAGGCAATGAGGTAAAGAACCCTTTGAGAAACTGGAGATGAACATGGATGGGTTACTTAGGTCATTTGTTCCATCTTAACCGTTTCTTTTCTTTACTGAAAGATGGCAGTGCTCTTTGAGGTGGGCCTGTGAGAACAATTATCACTTAACAAATTACCACGTGGCCTGAGAGTTGAACCATTCTGATATAATACAGAGCCAATCGCAGATGTAGGGCTGAGTTATATTTGAAGCAGGAGCCTGTTTTCTTCCTTTCATCTTTATAAGCAAAGTCGATTTTTTAAAAAATGGCTTTTTTATGCTTTCCAAATTCTCTAAAAAAGCACATATTGTTTTCATGAAAAAAACAAAAGTTAAAAATAAAAGAAAGCAAAGGCAAAAACAAAAGCAGGAAATAATCCCACCAGCCATGGATGCCATTTTAAAGAGCACATTTCTTTTTAGTTTTTCTATACTTAATTTTTTGCAGCTTATCCAAGGAAACAAGTATTTGTGGAACGTCGCTGTGTGCTGGGCACTGAGAGTGGAACGGAATAAGACAGAGGCTCTCTTCTGCAGAAACAGTTATAGAACCAAACAGGGCTCTGTACGTTCTCAGCGGGTGGCAGAGACAATGCCATCATGGGAAGAGTTTGAAGAAGATAAAAATGCTCCTGTGTGGTGCTTAGGAGACCCTTGATGGAGGCGGTAGGATTGTTCAGGCGTGCCTCCCCGCCACCCGTCCAGTGGCCTCTGTTGATGACTGCAGCAAGCTAGAGGTTGTATGTCTAACACAGTACACGGCCCTCTAGGGCTTCCCTGTCTACCGGAGGGCTTGAGACACGAACTTCCTCTACAGCAGATGTTGGCAGTGCCCTCACTCCTCCCCTTGTCTTTGCCGTTTTTATGTAAGCTGGCTGACTTCCAATGCCAAGCACCTGCTCTCTTTACCTGGGGATGCTCTTTGGCCATCCAAACGTACTATGCCACCACGGTGTAGACCAGAAATATTGGGGAGTCAGTGTCCCAGTTGAAGCAGTTTTCAACAAATGACATGTGGGAGGGCTGAACACTCAGGTCCCTTGGCTCTCGTACAGAATATCTCTGGGGTGTAGCCTACGTGGTCTTCCAGAATTCTCCAGGTGGATGGAGGGCTGCTTTGAAATTGTGGTAACTAATAACTAATTAATAACACACTTAAAAAAAGATTTCTTTATTCATTTGAGAGAGTGAGCGAGAGAGAGGTGGGAGGGGCAGAGGGAAAGGGAGAGAGAGAGAATCTCAAGCAGAGCACGACTCGGGGCTTGATCCCACAACCCTGAGACCATGACCTGAGCTGAAATCACGAGTCAGATGTTTAACTGACTGAGCCACCCAGCTGCCCCAAGTTTTTGCCTTTTAAAGCTTATTGTGGAAAATGCAAAAGACGTAAAGCAAGATCATTTAGTAACATCCCTGTCCTCTAAGTAAGCTCCCAGCAGTTGAAGGCATGTCCGACGTTGTCTAAACCAGTTACTTTCCAGCAGATGCTCTAGATAGCCTCCCTGCCTCTCCATGGCCCCCCCTGGAGACGGCTTTCCCATGCTCAGCTGGTTTCCTGCAGCTCTCTGGACTCTGGGACCGGAAGCATGCTTGGTCCCCATGGGACAGGACTAAGTGTCCCGGGAGCAACAAAGGGCAGGTGTGGATGAATACACACCCCGGTGGGGAATTCTGAGAAGTCAGCATCTCAGAGCATCTCCAGCAGGATGTCTCTCCAGTTTTCCACAGGGCTAACTCACTGATCAACACTCCTTTGCTTTTCTGAATCTCACTCTCTCACGCTTCCCTGCGCCTCTTGGAGTCATTACCCTAATAAACTACTTGTACCTGGGACCCTTATTCAGAACATGCAGAGGAGGAACTGCGACTGGGACCCTTCTCTTTATAGAGAAAGGGAGGGAACTGAGGCCAAGAAAATGCAAGTCACTTGTCAGCAGGCCTCGGCAGTTTTGTTAGATGGTAGAGATTATGGCCCGTGTGCAGTTTGGGTCATTCTTTTGTCACTGAACTGTTTTCCCAGTACTTGAATTTCGGTAAACATCTTTGAAAATAATAACCCATCCTGTAAAAGAAACACCATTTACTCACCCAGTCCCGAATGGTGGGCGTTTGAGTTGGTGCATCTGATGAAGGAATCGTGGAAACTCACCGAGGGAGACTGCTTTGCCAGAGAAGCTCCTGCTTCCACCTGAGCTGAAGAGAGTCTCCAGTTGGATTTATAAATGTCAAAGTCCACCCTCCTCTGCCTGTATTTATGAATACCAGATGGGCTTTTTTTGAACGATAGCACAGTAAAATAATGGCAACCCGTTAAGGTCATTAAAGGAAGCCTGTGCGGAATTTATAATCAGTGGGCTGCCATTTACGCAACCAACTAGAATCCATAAACTACAAGACGATCCGACCTGGGTTTGATTTCTGATGGGAGGGAACGCATAGGAACTTCTACATCTGTAGACATGCGGGGTCTTCCAAGCCCTTGCCAGTGCTGTCTGCTTGTGTCCCATCGGTTATCGTTTCCACTGTGTTATTCAGGGAGAAAATTAATTGCGAGCTGCCAGATTTCCCGAGCACAGTTACTGCATACGCCTGTTTACTGCGTGCCAGATGGTTCCACAGTTACTTGGGAAGGGACAAAGATCCGCAAAACAGTGTCTTCGGTATAAAACGGTGCCACCAAACAGGTCTACACGACGGAGAGCTGAAGCTAGGGGACTCGGAGAAAAGAACAACTTTCAAGTGGTTGCAGATTCTCTCTTTCCCCGGAAAATAATCGGGCCCGCAAATGCCTTATTTTGTAGCCCCAAGACTCTGCATGACAAAGAAGAAAAGATTTCTCAGCATTAACTTGGGTCCTACTCTCCTGTTGGTGTTAAGATGAGAGAGAATGAGGGGTGAAGGGCGTGATACTAGAAGTTTGCACAGTGGGGAGGGGTCAGGGCAGCAGCAAAAGAACCCCCGGAGACATTTCTGTTCTTCGCCCTAGCAATTTTTGGATTAGAGCCTTTGAACAGTGCACGCTCTTCTGAATCCTCTTCGCCTGGAATCAATAACTACAAGAAGGTGCTTTTCCATGTTTGGGCTGGGGCACTCTCACCTTTCATCGGACATAGTGACGGAGGGGCTCTCGGCAGTGCTGTCAGAGTGACAAATCCATCTGGACTTCTGCCGTGGTGCCACCGAGGGCTAACGTGTTAGTCCAGGGGCTGTCACCTGAACAGTACGCTTCTACTGCTCGGGGTGGACTCCCCCTTGCAGAATCGTTTTGAGAAGTCGGTTATTGATTTTTCATATTTCAGGGCAAAGGAGGTGGAAAGAAGATGCTCTTCCTGGAGGTGGCTGGAGGCTCTATTAAAATCAGAAAACACCGTCTGAAGCATGTCTGGTTTCTCCTCTAGATTAGAGCCCTAGAAGCTGAAGCAGAAATGCAAGTGTGTAAGCATTCCCCTAGGAGGGGAACACAAAACACTCTTACAAACCATTAGCATGTGCATGCAAATTAGGTTACTTGCAATCACTTCGGGATCGCAGCAAGATGTTTTGGGGAGAGAGGAAGGGGAGCAGAACACACAGGAAGTCACGGCAGGCTCTGGGGAGGAGTGGACAGTGGGGAGATACCCGGAGGAAGAGACCCTAATTGGGGTAGGGTGGGGCTGGAGTAGAGGGTCTCTCAGGGGCTCACTTCACTTCCGTCACAATACTGCCCTTCCAGGGACTGCTTTTTCTGCATCACCAACAAGGCTCTGTTCAGTGTGTCCAAAATTACAGATGTGTCTATGAATATTGATGAATGATGATGAAGCAGGTATAAAATGTTACAGGATCTCTGGAGAGATTCGAAGAGCCATTTCTTGATCAGATTAGGAAATAGAATGCCCATTAACATTATCACTTCGGAATTACCTCTTAGACAAAACATTAGCCTTTAGTTCCAATTGAAGTTATACGTCCGCACTTAGAATTTGAATAACTCTGTCCATTCAGAAAATAAAAGAAAATTTGCCATCTTTTAGCCACTACATAAAGAAAAGCTTTTCGGTTCAGCTTCTAAGACCCAAACTTTGTTCTTAATAGTTCTGCTGAACTCGGCACTAGAAATCTGTCTACATTCAAAGGATTGATGGCGGGGCATTAATTTCATCAATATAAGCCCAGCAGTTTAAGAAGAGGGGTGAGTTCAATGCTGCACAGGGCTTGTCCGTTCTGACGCTTGAAAACCTAGCAGAATACAAACAGAATTAAATCCTCACCCTTTCTTTTCTACCTTCTTTCTCTCTTGCTTTCTTCTTCCTTCTTTCTTCCTTCTTTCCTTCCTTCTTTCTTTCCTGCCTTCCTTCCTTCCTCCCTCCATCCCTTCCCTCCTTCTTCTCTCCCTCCCTTCCTTGCAATGACAAGTTGTACCTTTTCATGACACATAAGCTTTCCTCCAGGTAAATGATTTCGTGCCTCCTGTTTTCTCATGATACAACTTCTCTTTGAAAGAAGGTGGCAGACAGAGGACACGTGTGACAATCAGAAACGGCCTCTTAGAAGAACTGGCTACTCCTCTGTTTGGATTTTAGTCACAAGCCTAAGTATTGTGCCTCACTTGGAATTGTTCGGATGTTATCTTTAAAAAATCTAATTTCAGGAAAAAAAAATTCACTGAGAAAAATCAATCTGCTGGGCCTATAGAGTTGCCTGGGAAAAATAAACCTTAACTGTTAGGACATGAGGTGACATTTTCAAAATTTGACAAATAAGAGTTGTACCAAGTAAACAGTGTTTATTGCTTCATGATTTTTATTGCTTTTCAGGATCCCTGGAAATCAACCAGTTCTATCTTTTGTGGCTTATGGTCGCAGAGGAGAAGGCCCATCGGTACAAGCTAGAAATGATATCCCCGAGCTCCCTTTTCACACCGCTCTGTGATTTTACAGAAATTGGTGATTCAGAAGTGGGCGTTTCTCTAATCAGGCACTATCCAAAAAAGTGCCAAAGTTTTACGTTTCATATGACTTTGCTAATTTCGATGTGGGGCAAATACACTGGAATATGAAAATAATTTGTGAAAAACCAAGTCAATGGATTTCAAACTGAGTTTTCTTTCTTTCTTTCTTTCTTTCTTTCTTTCTTTCTTTCTTTCTCTTCCTTCCTTCCTTTTCCTCTTCTTCTTTTTCTTCTTCTCCTTCTCCTCCTCCTCCTCCTCCCCCTCCCCCTCCCCCTCCCTCTCCCCTTCTTCTTCTTCTTCTTCTTCTTCTTCTTCTTCAATCAGGGCATGGTTGCTGCTCCAGGACCTGAAGAAATAGATTCTTAATTGCTCTTCGGTATTATACTTATTCCAACTAAATAAATGTCAAAGGTGTGTTGGTTGGTAATGTTGAGGGTCATTAGCTCTGACGATTGCATCGTGTCCTCGTGATTACATTTGCCTTGATTAGCTGCACGTACTATAAAACGCAGCCATGCAGATCCGCACGGAAAAGCTCTGGCCTTGAGATGCAATACTGAAAACTCTTCAGCTTGTAGTGGTCAAAAGTCAGAGAATAACATGCTTATGAGGCTTCTAATCTTTGGATGGTAGAAATTTAAAAAATGATCTGTAGTTTTAATAGCATTCGTATCTACAGCCCAAATTTTTATTTCCCGCAACAGCAGTGCAGAGTGTGCTTTCTAAAGCTGTCCGGGAGGGTCGGTAATTTCTCAGACAGAAGAACACAGGTGTGGTGTGATCGAGAAGCAGGAACCATGTAACAGGGATTGGTTATGACTAGAGATCACCTCGCTAGCAGTTAGTTGTTCTTGCTGGGAAACTTAGTGAGGCAAGAAAAAGGAAACAAATTCTTTTCTTAAGACCTATACTGTTAAAAAAAATATGCTACCACTAGAAGTTTGGTCATATGCCATGGTTAGTTTCTGTGAGGTCTGGAATTCTGTTATGACCTTTAATACCTTAAGTCTTTTTTAAAAAGGCTTTATTTATTTTATTGAGAGAGAGCAAATGGGCACATGTGCGCAGGCGTGAGCACTGAGGGGAGGGGCAGAGGGAGAGAGAGAGACTCTCAAGCAGACACCCCGCTGAGCATGGAGCCTGATGCAGGGTTTGATCTCAAGACCCTGAGATCCTGACCTCAGCCAAAACCCAGAGTCAGACGCTTCACTGACTGAGCCACACAGGCACCCCTCAATACCCTAAGTCTTAAATCTACTTACTAATGATATAAATGGGGAGAAAACAGGAAAGAAGAGAATGAATATTTATTGAATATACTGCCTGCAACTTTTCAACTAACAGGTGAATTCTTGCAGCACTGCCTTAGACTTGTATTATCGTCAATATTGCATATGCAAGAGAAACTAAGTCTTAGAAAAGCTCACAAGGGTTGTATGTGGTGGGGCTTAGGTGTGAAGTCCACGTGTCATTCCGTTCCACTGCAGCGAGGACCTGGCACACCCATGGCGGGACCCACCCCCACATCTTCCTTCCCGCTGTGACTCTGGAGCGAGAACTGAGGATACGCTCTATAGCATGTATGAGGAGAGGGAAGAGCAGATCCAGAGGACAGACATTCCTTGGCAACCAGTGAAACAACAAAAGGTACAGGACATCAGTCCAGGATTCTCCAAGACAGACAAAGATATGATTGAATAATTGAATGGAGGCAAAGTTTAGGCTAGTCTCTCAAGGCCACAGACTGCTGTTGGGTTGATTTGTGGGTGCAGGGTAAGGCGGCAAACCCTCCCAGAGTGGTTCCACTTAACAAAGACTATGTGTCTTTAGTCTTTCAGTTCTATAAGGCCTGGAGAACAGAAAGAAATGAACACTATCCCTGGAGTATGTTAAATGCATTCAGGAGAAACCAAGGAACTAGGAAGGCATTGAGTGCCCTGAGTATTTCCATTAGGGGCGTTAGACCAGAAAGATCTAAGGAGGGAAGTGATAGGAAAGGGATTCCAGATACAAATTAACTTCGTGTTTTGCTCCTTGTTAAAATGGGCTACCAGATCATTTTAGAGAAAAAAATGTGTCCGAGTATTATTGCCCTTCCCAGTGAATTTCATATGTGTTATGGAATACAGATCTCTTGTCTGACAGGAGTGAACAAATAAACAAATACCATCTTACTATTATGCTAGAATTCTCTGAGCATGAGAAATTATTACCAAAGCCTAGGAAATGACGAGCTCCATCAACTTCTTCAAGCCTGAATTTAGAAAAACAAGGTGAAAGATCCAAATATTTGTGGTAGGTGACAGGATCTTTTTCTTTATCCTTAGAAAAATAAGAAGAGAAAGGGAGGAAAGGAGATAGTGCTGTTATCATGTTACAGATCGTGTCTGACACGGAGAACACAGTCCCACGACATAGCCATTAAATGCTAGGATCAGAGGCAAGATTCATATATTCTGCAGAATGGCTTAGTTCAGTCATTCAGTGAGTCAACACATTCCCTTAAGACACAAAGCAGTTGGCAGATGAAGTGAGCTCTTTGCTGCTGTCTTTGCCTGTAGCATTCATGGTAATCTTGTCAACAATGTGAGTATAACAAATTGCATCTGCTTATTTTTGCTGTTTTTGAAAGGTGAGAGAAGAGATTTAACTTGAGGTCCGTCCTCACTTTCTTGTGCAGCCTGCAAACATTTTCTGTGTGGTTCTCAGATCAAGGCACTCATAGAAGGTCTCGGGCATTGCAAAATGTGCTGGGCAAAGAAATTGGGTCTCTCAGAAGAGAGCTGTAGTGAAAAACAAATGTATAAGTAAACGCAATCTGAATTCAGATTCCTTCAGGTGGGCAAAGCAAGGTGCTTTGACATTTCTGCCTTTATATCACCTTTCCCTTTAAGTGAGTGTGTCTGTGTGCATGAGATCTGTGAGAGAGAGAGAGAGAGAGACAGCACGCGAGCGAGAGAGAGAGAGATCCACTGCTACTCAGACTTCCAGTCAGTTTTAAATGGCATACCACTTCTCTCAAAATCGCAGCTAGCTTTTGGCCCCCACTCTCCACAACAGACGTGAAGGGCAGGACAGCTGGGTGACAAAGAAGACAGGAGGTAGGAATACTTTAATCTGTCAGCATGAAGTTTTTTGAAGAAGTCTAGAGTTAAACGTAAGAAATGAAAAATGTTGTAAAAAACCGGAAATTACCACAGCGAAAGGCAGGGCAAGTATTTCCAACAGGGGTATATCCAAAAAAGAAGGGGTGTGAACTTAGAGGTGCTAAATGACTTCCTGACTCAAAAGATGTCTACCTGCCCCTGTCAGAAATAACACTGGAGTTGTTCCCAATGGTTGGGGAGGTTTCTTGTACTCTGCTAGACCACAGCATTTTGGAGTTGAGAGAAATTAGAGGGAATCTACATGAAAGTCCTGAGCCATCTTGACAATCCCTGGACACCTGAGGGAGAGATGCTCATGAGTAATGAGTGACTTGTTAAGACAGCAATTCCAGTGTGTGTGTGTGTGTGTGTGTGTGTGTGTGTGTGTGTGTGTGTTTGGGACAGAATATGAAAGGAGTCAAAGGGGCATTTCAGAATGCCTGAGGTTTAAAGATATGTAATTCAAAAACATCCCCCGGGTACTGATTGATGATTTCCTTCTCAACCCCTGAAGAAATAATGATCAGTCCTTTTCAAATCCAGCCCGCATCAGAAGCACGAGGAGGGCTTGTTAAAACACGGATTGCTGGCCTGTGTTCCCGGAGTTTCTGATTCCCGAGGTCTGAGGGCGAGCCCAGGAACGTACATTTCTCTCAGGTTCACAGAGGATGTTGTGAAGAGAGCCCCCGGTCTAGTGCAATCGGATCGTTACATGGTGTGTATTTATTTTCTCTCCATATTTTGTAGATGAGGAATTGGCCAGTAAGCGGCTTGGCGAGTTCTGATTCCGATTCTAGGCTACCTGATGCAAATCAAAATGGTGTTTAGAAAGCTCTCTCAAGATTGGCCCAAAGAGGCCTGTCAGGCACATGCGGCTAACCAGAACTTGGGTCAAATGCATATCAGTCCTGAGACACCACCGTCCCAAGGATTCATGTCATGAACCGACAGGTTCCCCCTCAAATAGCTCTCTTCGGCACGCTGAGGAACTTGTTACGTCAGCCAGCTTTTCCCCCTCCACCTTAATCATTTACAATAAAAGTTTAATTTTTTTCATTTAAAAATAGTATTGGTGCCTGTTGAAAATACACTAGCAGTATGAAGAAGAAAATAGTAACCTTTAATTTTATCACCCAGCAATGATCGTGGTCCATCATTTAAAGGTTTTGAGGTGAAGTTTTGTTTAATGGAGTTGTATAAGGTTTTTTCCTTTCCTCAAGACTTTTCTTTAAAAAAGCAGGTTTGCTGATTCATGTATTCATATGAAAATAGAGTTCACATACCATACAATTCACCCACTGAATGACTTTTCATGTATTCAGACAGTCGTAGAAGCATCGGCACAATCAACTTGACAGTTTCATCACCGGAAGTTGCAGACTGGCTTTATCGGTCCCTGCCCTCCCCTCCCCCTCCCGCCCACCTCCCAGCCCTGGGAAACGACTAATCTACTTTCTGACTCTATGTGTTTGCCTACTCTGGCTGTTTTATATAAATGGAATCATACAAATGCGCACTTTGGTGCCCGGCTTCTTACACTTAGCATAATGTTTTCAACGTTCGTCTATGCGGTAACGCATATCGGTACTTCATTTCGTTTTATTGTTGAATAACACTCCATTGTGTGCATATACAACGTTGATATCTCCAGTCATCAGTTGATGAACATTTGGGCCGGTTCCACGTCTTGACTATTATGAATCGTGCTGCTTTAAGCATTTGTGTACGAGTTTTTATGCGGATGTATGTTTTCTGTTCTCTTAGGTATAGACCTAGACTTGGAATTTCTGGAGCATATCATTACTCTATTTTTAACTTTCTAAGAAGCTGTCAGACTATTTTCCAAGACTGCACCATTTTACATCCTCAAACATCAAGCAATGTATGAGGGTTCTAATTTCTCCACATCCTTGCCAACACTTGTTATCTGACTTTTTGATTACAGACATCCTAGTGGATGTGAAGTGGTATCTCGTTTTGGTTTTGATTGCATTTCGCTAATAGCTAATGATATGGAACCTCAATTCATATGCTCATTGATGATTTATAACTTCTTTGAAAAATGCCCGGTCATGGGGCGCCTGGGTGGCACAGTCGTTAAGCGTCTGCCTTGGCTCAGGGCGTGATCCCGGCGTTCCGGGATCGAGTCCCACATCTGGCTCCTCCGCTGGGAGCCTGCTTCTTCCTCTCCCACTCCCCCTGCTTGTGTTCCCTCTCTCGCTGGCTGTCTCTCTGTCAAATAAATAAATAAAATCTTAAAAAAAAAAAAAATGCCCAGTCAGATCCTTTGCCTCTTTTTAAATTGATTATCTATCATTGTATGAATGAATTGTAGAAGTTCTTTTTATATTCTGAATATATTCCCTTATCACATAAATGATTGGCAAACATTTCTCCTGTTTTATGGTCTTTTCACTTTCTTGAAAGTTGTCTTCACTTGACGAGGTTCAAGTAATCCATTTTATTCTTTTTTTCTCTTGTGCTTTTGGTGACACGTCGGGGGAGACTTTGCATAACTGAAGATCATGAGAACTTACTCCCATGTTTTCTTCTAAGAATTTCAAAGTTCTAAGGCTTACATTTTGGTCTATGATCCATTTTGAGTTAATTTTTGCTTACAATGCAAGGAAAGGGCACAATTTCATTTGTTTGTGTGTGGATAGCCTGTTGTCCTACCACATTTATTATAAAGACTCTTTTCCTCATTGACTTGTCTTGGCTCCTTGTATATCATTTTCTTTCATGTATTTACATAAAATTTTCTTTCATGTATTTTCTTTCATGTATTTACATAAAATTTTAGGAACATTTCTTGATTGTTTTAGATATATTCCCCAATATGTTTTAAACAGCAAGTAATTATCCTTTGGTAGATGTATCTTTTTGCCTGCTCTCAGGAGTTAATTTAGGAAATTGCCCTTCCTACTGCCTGCCCTCAACTAAGTGTCCTGTAAAGATCACGTGACCCCCTTATGCTTTGGTCACAGCTGATTGACTAAGGTGTTGGGTTTTAGAGAGGTCTCCACTTCCTAAGTTCAAAACCGTTGGAAAGACAGAAGCAGGAAATGGCAGATATTAGCTGTATTATTGATAAGGTGATTGGAAAATGTGACTCTGGAACATTGTGCAAAAGAGCTAACATTCCTCTTTCACCCTGGCCCAGAGTTCAGACCTTGGGAAGGTCAGCCTAAGTGAAAGATTGGTTCCATACAGCAAGAACCTCTTGCAGATCAAAGGCAGAGAGAAATAGAAAGGACATTCATCTGGTTCTTATCCTCCCACCTGAGAAATCTCCAAAGGCAAGGGGAACAAAAGCAAAAATGAACTTGTGGGACTTCCTCAAGATAAAAAGCTTCTGCACAGCCAAGGAAATAGTCAACAAAACTAAGAGGCAGCCCATGGAATGGGAGAAGATATTTGCAAATGACATTACAGGTAAAAGACTGATATCCAAGTTCTACAAAGAACTTCTCAAACTCAACACTCAAAGAACAAATAGACCAGTCAAAAAATGGGCAGAGGACATGAATAAACATTTCTCCAAAGAAGACATAAAATGACTAACAGACACATGAAAAAACGCTCAACATCACTAGCCATCAGGGAAATACGAATCAAAACCACAACGAGATACCACATTCTACCAGTTAGAATGGCAAAAATTAACAAAACAGGAAACAACAAATGTTGGCAAGGATGTGAAGAAAGGGGAAGCCTCTTACACTATTGGTGGGACTGCAAGCTGGTACAGCCACTCTGGAAAACAGTATGGAGGTTCCTTAAGGTGCTAAGAATAGAGCTACCCTACTGCCCAGCAATTGCACTACTAGGTATTTACCCCAAAGATACAGATGTAGTGAAAAAAAGGGCACATGCACCTCAATGTTCATAGCAGCATTGTCCACAATAGCCAAACTGTGGAAGGAGCCAAGA
The DNA here is from genome assembly GCF_017311325.1 of Ursus maritimus. NCBI lineage: Eukaryota > Metazoa > Chordata > Mammalia > Carnivora > Ursidae > Ursus > Ursus maritimus. The sequence continues at coordinate 7,990,711 of NW_024425341.1, read as the reverse complement.
TGCCCTTCAACAGATGAATGGATAAAGAAGATGTGATACATATATACAATGGAATATTACTCAGCAGAAACGATGAATACCCACCATTTACATCAACATGGATGGAACTGGAGGGGATTATACTAAGTGAAATAAGTTAAGCAGAGAAAGACAATTATCATATGGTTTCACTCATATGTGGAGCATAAGCAATAGCACAGAGGACCATAGGGGAAGGGAGGGAAATCCGAAGGGGGAGAAATCAGAGAGGGAGGTGAACCATGAGAGACTATGGACCCCAGGAAACAAACTGAGGGTTTCAGAGGGGAGGGAGGTGGGGCAGGGGGTAACAGGGTTATGGGTATTAAGGAGGGCACGTGCTGTGATGAGCGCTGGGTGTTATACGTAACTAAGGAATCATTGAACACAACATCAAAAACTATTGAAAACTATACAGTGAACATAATTTAAAAAATTAAAAAAAAAGAAATATAGACAAATGAAGGTCACCTCTATGGCAAAAAATAATAAGAGGGAAGAGGCCAGGACTGTTACTCTAGTGCATTGATTTTCAAATTTTAGCCTGCAGTAGAATCAACTGAAGGGCCTGCTGTAGTCATTTATTATTATAAGTTTTTATTTTGAAGTAATGGTAGACTTACAGAAAAGTTGCAAAAATGGTTCCCATGTACTCTCCATCTAGTTTTCTTGGATCAGAGTATAATCACCAACACCAGGAAACTAACATTGACATAGTAATAGTACTAACTTAAAGACCTTATTCAAATTTCACCAGTTTTTCCAATTACATGCCTTTTTTCTTTTTCCCTTCCCAGGATATAATTCACATTGGAGTTAGTTGGTATTCTGCTTAGCATTTCCCAACTCTATGAGAATTCTTCAGTCTGTCCCTATTTTTCATAACCTTGACCTATCTGAAGAATACTGGTCAGGTCTTTTGCAGAATGGCTGTCACTCTGCAAACAGAGATAGTTTTCCTTCTTAAGCTTTCCTTCTTATGCCTTTGTTTTTTCTTATGCAACTGAACTGGCTAATATCTCAAATACAGTACCGAAAAGCAGCAGAGATAGTAGACATCCTTGACTTGGTTCTGACTCTAGTGGAAATGCCTCTAATATTTTTGCCCATTAAGTAAAACACTGGCTTTAGAATGAACTATGCTTATTGTACCATTTCATAAAAAGTAGCCTTTGATTCCTATTTCCTTGGATGTTTATATCATGAATGTCAAATTCCGTTAAATGAGTTTTCAGCACATACAGAAATAATTACATAATTGTTTCCTTGGGTATATTAATATATGACATCAATGGACTTTCTAATATTGAATCTACATGGCATTCCTGGAATACATCTCACCCAGTAATACTGTATTAGCTTCTTCTTGTGGTGTTGAATTCTGTTTGTAAATAATTTAACCTAGTAGTTTTGCATTAGTATTCATAAAGTGATATTGTGATAGTGGTCTTTTTCTTCTTTCTTTCTTCTTTCTTCCTTTCTTTCTTTCTTTCTTTCTTTCTTTCTTTCTTTCTTTCTTTCTTT
>NW_024425341.1:7683552-7989159 GCF_017311325.1 Ursus maritimus | reverse complement strand
CTTTCTTTCTTTCTTTCTTTCTTTCTTTCTTTCTTTCTTTCTTTCTTTTGTATTGTGTCTGTCAGGTTTAGGTATTGATATTAAAGGTGCTTCATAAGAATAACTAAGGAGTTTCTTCAGTTTGAATGTTCTGGAACTATATGTAGAACACTGGAACTATCTTTTTTAAAGACTTGGTAAAATTCCAGCATGAATCCATCTGAACCTGGTGCTTTTTTGTAGGGTAGTTCCTTAAAAAATCTCTGTATTTCTTCATGGAAATTAGTCCTGTTGATCTTTCGAATAAAACTTCTAATTCTAATGGGCTCAAATTTGGCAATCTGCATTTTCCTAAGAAATTATCTGTTTAATCCAGGTTTTCAGGTTTAGTTGTAAAGGCATCGGCAAAGTAGTATCTTACGAATTTATTTTTAAATTTCTGTGGTTGTGTCTCCATTTCGTTTTGTATTTTGCATATTGTGATCTCTTTCTTTTTCCTTCCAAGTTGGCTAGTGGTTTGTCTATTATTATCATTATTATTTTTGATTTGCTGATTAGGTCTATGTTTCCTCATTGGTTTCTGTTTTTATCTTTATTTCTTCTCTTGTTCGTTCTTTTGGTTTATTGTATCTTTTTTTTCTTTGTTTCTTGATCTTGTAATTGAATTCAGTTATATGCATTCTTTTATTTTACTGACGAAAATGTTTAGTGCAATGCAGTTTACTCTGATCACTGCTTTAAATGTATGCCACAAATTCTGGTATGTAGCATTTTCATTTTCATTATTTTTAAAAAATTCTATGATTTCAGTTTATATTATTTAATTGAAGATTTATTTAACAGTTAAAAAATTTCCAGGTTTAAGGGCTGTTCTGGGTTTTTATTCCTAACTTCTAATTTTACTGTACTGTAATATTTCTAAGATATGAAATTACCCATTTTTTGTTACCTAATATTTGGTTAATTCTTGTGAATGTTCCATGAGTCCTTGAGAAAAAGTTTCTTCCTGTGTTATCAGATTGAAGATTGATCTATACTCATAAATTCTGCCTTGTTGATTGTGTTGTTTAAGTATTCTGTCTCTTTAGTTGTTATTTGCTCGATCCGACTTGCATTGTGAATGATGTACTCAAGTCTTGCATTTTTAGTGCAAGGGTTTTTATCTATGCCTCTTTGCACCTTTTGTATTTTTTGCTTCCTAAAGATGGTTACTGTGTTATTTCGTGCACAGTTATTCATCAGTTTTATACTTTCTTTGTGACCTTGTCATGTTTAGCATTAAAAAGTGCCCTTACTTATCACTTGTTTTGGCTTGACTTCTGCTTTGTCTGATGTCAGGATCGTTACTCCTCATCTTTTTTTTCTTTCCGTTTGCCTGATACCTTTGTCTACCACTTATTTTTTCTGCCAATTTTTCTTGCTTTAAATTTGGTTCTTGTGTCCAGAATACACTTGGAGTTTATTTTATGAGACACATTTAAAATCTCCTTCAATTAATATGTGTGCTGAGCCTTTTTTATTGATATGTTTAGCATTAGAATTTTTAAATGACGTGTTTTTCCCTGTATTTCCAATTTTTTACCTCTATAATATTTGGGTCCTTTGTCCTGTAATTTAAAAAAATTGGTATTTAGGGGTGCCTGGGTGGCTCAGTTGGTTAAGTGTCTGACTCTTGATTTCATCTCAGGTCATGAATTCAGGGTCCTGAGATGGGGCCCCGCATTGGGCTCTGCGCTCAGTATGGAGTCTGCTTGAAACTCTCTTTCCCTCTCCCGCTGCCCCTCCCCTTGCTCGTGCTCTCTCTCAAATAAATAAGCTTAAAAAATTGATATTTAAATATATTTATAATTTTATTTTAGTTTCATGCTTATATTTTAAAACAACATTGTTTTACTATTTAATCTTTTATCTGTTTTTTTATTGGCATCCTTTAATTCCTACCTGTTGCCTGTATGGCAATCAATTATTTTACTTTATTTCTCTATTATTTCTACTTTGTCATAATATATATTATACATTGATTTTCCATTCTCATCCCTACTGATGTTTTAATCTCAGATGTACATCAGGGGTTCCCAATCGAGAGGCGAAAGCCTCCCTGCAGACATTTGGCAACATCTGGAGACATTTTTGATTATGATCGTGGGCAGAGGATGGTGTTGCTCCTGGAACATAGTGAATCTAGGCTAGAGATGCTGCTGTATGTCCTATAATTTACAGGAGAGTTCCCCAAACAAAAAATTATACAACTAGCATGTCAATAGGCCCAACGTTGAGAAACTCTGGCAAACATTCTGTATTTTGAAGTGCTCAACCATCAGACCTCTCACTGAACTTTTATCCTCATGCCCTTGAGGCCCCTGGGTGGCTCAGTCAGTTGAGTGTCCAACTTTTGATTTTGGCTCAGGTCGTGATCTCAGGTCCTGGGATAGAGCCCTGCATCGGGGAGTCTGCTTGAGGATTCTCTCTCTCCCTCTTCCTCTGCCCCTCTCCCCACTTGTATGCTCTCTCTCTCTAAAATAAATAAATAAATCTTTAAAAAAAAAAGTCATATCCTTAATTGGTAAAGCTTATTCTTTGTAGATACTTCAAGAACAGTATCTGAGTGCAGAATTCAAGTTCTCGTATGTTGAAAACTGTTTCATGTCCTCGAATGCCTGCTTGAGGATATTTAGTTCCATTTGGAATGTCATTTTGCAGTTTTCTTCTGTTTTGTGTTTTTTTTTTTTTTCCAGGGGGGTGGTATTTGCCTTCTGAAATTGATGTGTACTGACTTTTTGCAATACTGCTGTATAGATCTGTTGATTTTCTTCTTGTTTAATTTTTTTTGTGGTGTTGAATGTTTACAAGAATCCTGGTTTAACCACAACTCTTCTGTCAGATTCTTCAGTGGAGTTTGGTGGTAAAGGAGGGGTTGTGAGAGATGGGTGTATGTGTGTGTTTCCGTTTTTTGTTAAGACCTTTCTCCAATACAGCCTATTGAGCGCCTCAGCCAGGTGGTATGACAGTGTTTGCCTTAGCCCACTACACGCTTCAACCAGGCTTTTCCTCCCTCATTTAAATGACTTCCCTCCCCTCTCCCTTTATGTATCCTTTTTCTTTGAAAGATAATTACAGCAATTTTGGAGACCACTGGTAAGTCTTTTCAGATGATAATTCTAGCTTACATCACTTCTCAGTTCTCAGATTCCTTTGCCCCCATTTTTAGCAGGGACCTTGGACACTTTCTATTTTTATTTTATTTTTTTAAAAGATTTTATTTATTTATTTTATTTTTTTTGAGACGGAGAGAGCATGAGTGGGGAGCAGAGGCAGAGGGAGAGGGAGAAGCAGACTCCCCACTCAGCAGGGAGCCCGATGTGGGGCTCGATCCCAGGACCCTGAGATCATGACCTGAGCCAAAGGCAGACGCTAAACCAACTGAGCCCCCCAAGTGCCCCAGACACTTTTTAATAGACTGCTTCACTCTCTAGTTCTTTTTATCGCCTTTAGCTTTGTTTTGTTTAATTTCTCTTGGTTTCCCAACCAGAAGCTCAGACTGCGAAGACACTGTACGTGAGGTCTCAGAATTTTCTATCTTGGTAAGGCACAGCACGGTGCCAGGAATGTAGTAGACATTCACCAAACACTTATTGCTTGGGAAGTAATGGAAGCCTAATTTTAGTGAGGAAAGGAGAAAAACCTTTGAAGCAAAGCAAAGTCATCAAGTCAATGTGACTCCCCCTCCAGCTGTGCTTGACACACATCCCAGAGAAGCCGAACAAGGGGAGGGATGTTCGGGACAAGCTGTGTGACAAAAAGCTAACGAACAGTAGGAGGAAAAGGATTTGTCAGCAACGCTCTGTTCGCACCACTTTCTGGTCTAATCACCACTGGAAAACAGAAAGGTGAGAGAGAGACTTGCTCTTTGGCCCAAAGATAAGCCAACAAGTCCAGCTTTCCCATTTCCATTGTTCGGCATAGCCTGCCTGGTCCTAATCTTAATATGTATGTGCAGATGAAGGAGCTGGCATAGTGGGGAAAGCCAGGATTTTAAAGTTCATCAATTTCAACTACTGTCCTTACCAGTTTATTAGCAAGCAAGTTAGTAGTCTCAAATTGTCTGCTCTCTGACCTTATCTGATCATCTGTACAATGACAGGTATTAATAATGGTCCCGTAGATTGCTGGCAGGATTTAATGAGAAGAAGGTGGCAGAACAGTGTGGCTGACTGCCTGACTCTGCATCTGGGACTTTGGGCCAGTTGTTTAACCTCCCCTGCCTCACGGCTTCATTTATTACACAGGGGCGTTAATATTAGTTACCTCAGAGGGCTTTCGTGAAAACTAAATGGACTGATACATGGACAGCCACTTAGGACAGTGGCTGGCACACAAGAAGACCTCAGTTAAGTTTCATTTTTGACTGTGATGGTGCGTCTAAAGCAGAGTATCTGACACATGGTAGGTACTCGTCGGATGCAGCTGGCATTAACTCACTATTTAGTAACAATTGTTTATTAAGAAGATTGTTGTCTGTGACAACAAATCTTTTTTTAAGAAAAGATTTATTTATGTATTTTATGGGGGGAGAGATAGAGAGAGTTCAGGGGGAGGGGGAGAGAGAGAGGGAGAGAGAATACCAAGCAGACTCCACGCTGAGTATGGAGCTGGAAGTGGGGCTCAATCCTAGGACCCTGAGAGCACGACCTGAACTGAAACCAAGAGTTCGATGCTTAATCGACTGCACCACCCAGGCGCCCCACCGACAACAATTCTTTAGGGAGCAAACATTCTCCTTCTCCGAAACATTGGAAAGGTAGAGCGGACAGTGATTCTAATAGCCACAGAGCCTTTAACCATGACCTTGTTAATTACTCAGCTCTCTGGGCCTCTGTTTATTTCAGCTGTAGAACAACGAAGTGTTTAGGAGATGGTCTCAAAGCTTGCTTGCAAAGGTGAAAACTTCCATGCTTCTAAACAGAATGTTTGTATGCCCACGTATACTTTGTGGAATAGGCCTGAGTTAGCTCAAGGCTGGAGCAGTAATTCTCAAAATGTGGTTTTCAGACCAGTAGCACCAACATCACCTGGGAATGTGGTAGAGATGCAAATTGTGGGGCTCCACCTCCAACCTCCTGAATCAGAAACACCGGGGATGGGACCCCACACCGGAATTTTCCTAAGTCCCCCAGGTGATTCTGATGCTCATTAAGGTTTGTGGAACCCTGAGCTGGAATATCAGAAGAAATTTAATGAAAAATAGGATCTTAGTGGTTAAGGAGATTCTAAGGAGAAGCAGTGGTTCTCAACCCAGTCCGTACATTAGAATCACCTAGGAAAAAGAATACCAAACACCAAAATTTGGCTCCAGCTCCAAAAAATCTGATTTGTTTGGTGGAGATGAGCCCAGGAATCAGCGTCTTTAAGAACACTCCAGGTAATTCCGATTGAGGCCCACAGCTTGTTAAACAGTCTCGTTATGCAAATGAATAAAGGGTTGCTCTGCAAAATTAGATTGATCGCCAAAGTCATAGAACCAATTTGGACTATAATTTAGGTGACCTAATCCTTCATCTAGTCCTAAATCATGTTTATTTTTTTTTGTATTTTATTAATTAAGTTCTATAATCTCCCCCTTTTGGAAAAATCACAGAGTCAAAATATTCCAAATATTTAGTTATCTAATATGTTTGCCCAAAGAATGTCCAAATCTTTCCATATTAGTGGGTTATTGATGTTTTGCTTTTCATTTTATCAGTGGTTGTCCAAATATCTCCTTACACACACACACACACACACACACACACACACACACACACACACACCACCCAGAGTTCCAGTTTCCTACATAAAAATGTGTATGTGAGCCAGTTCATACAGGATAGCTAATATTCTCTTGTAAGTTAACATTTAACGGAATTATAGCAAAGGAAAGTTGAAAATAGCAATCTCCATATTGGCAAATTTCTTTTTTTTTTTTTTAAGATTTTATTTATTTATTTGCGTGAGAGAGAGAGGGTGCACAAGCAGCGCGAGTGAAAGGCAGAGGAAGAAGCAGTCTCTCTGATGAAGGACACGATCCTAGGACCCTGGGATCATGACCTGAGCCAAAAGCAGATGCTTAACTGACTGAGCCCCCCAGGCGTTCCTCTATGAGGGAACCTATGATCAGTGTTTCCCGGGCGTCTGCTAGACACATTGGTTATTGATGGCTTTTGGAGTCACTATGTAACCAGGATAATTTAAAAAAGTGACTTAACAGCTCTGAATGTACTTTGCTCTTAAAGGAACTAGAGGCAGACAGTTTTTTATACTGCGAGCATGGTAAACTAGTACAACCAGTGCTTTACGGAAACTTGCTAAGTGAAACATGGCAAGATGTAACAATATAGCCATAGAGACTGTGCCTTTCAAACTATGTTTATTTCTTGGAGGTGTGTATAGGTTTTTGATACTGTATTTCAAACTGTTTTAAAAGTTGAATTAAAAGAAAATAGGCACAGTCAAATGTGTTTTTGACATTTAACACATTGAAAACGACCAATGAATTGGCTTTATTTATTGCTTAGCTTTACAAGTATATGTAGATAGTGGAATTCAGTTAATATTTGTCAATGTAAAATATACTAATAAATATGCTTTTATTTGTTTTATTTATTGGGAGTTAGTGTGCATTTTATTAAATACACATGATTCTATGTTGGAAATCACTGGACTAGAAAAAGATGAGCAGAGTGCTTAAGAAAAATCAAAGCTACTGGCTAACATCTAGATAAAACAGCCGCCTGGAAAGAAAGTATTTTTAAGTGTCTGAGGCTTGCTGACATCTACTGATTTATTTGGATGGATTACTAGATTAACTTTACGTGTAAAATGTGTGTGTGTGTGTGTGTGTGTGTGTGTGTGTTATGGGTTTTACAAAAAGTATCCAGGATCTCTATTAGAATTAAATTCCATAGATCATGTTCTCCTGCATTGGTGGTATTTCCCTGCCCCCCACTCTCAGAGTGGTCTATAAATAAAGGACTTGTTAAACTTGGTTAGAAAAGAAAATGATAACCCCCAGCCCCCTGCAAGAAAGAACGAAAGAAAGAAAGAAAGAAAAGAAAGTGATTCCTTTACAAAGTTTCTTTTCTTCTCCAGGTATAATCTATATTCAAAGACTGAAAGTAGAAATATGTTCAGGAATAGTAAATCCGTAATGGCAAAATTATGAATATTTAAGAAGTTTTTCTACTCTCATTCACTGTATTGCAAATTTCAACACCTGTAATCTCCCACAGACTACAAAGAGCAATAGCCATTGCCGACATGAACCAAAGTTTGGTTTAAAAGGATCAAGTCCCATGTCAGAAGTAAATTAACCATAGCTGATGTCTTTTCTCACTTCTCGTGCTTACCACTGGCTCAGCCAGGCCCATATTTTAAGGTCTATAACTTTCATCTTCTTTTAGTCAACCTCTGGGTTTCTATAATTGTGCCAACAATAAAGGGTCTGCTAAAGGAAAATGGCCTCTAATAGAAAAGCCCTGTTCAGTGCTCCTTCTTAGCCCTGAAGAATAATGGACAAGAGAAATTCTTCGAAAGAATAAAAGTGAAGCTGGCCAGGTTACTCCAACAAGAAATCTGTGCTTTTCCTAGAAAGGAGAATATGGTACCAAATATTGCTCTCTATGTTCTACTTTTCACCATGGGAATTTTTAATGTGATGATCTTTTTGTATATCTTGTAAATTGGAAGTATTAAAGATGGTTGCAATTTTAGCTCAAAGATTGAGAATTTCTGAGGAACGTATATAAGATTTGATTAAATTTGAAAATGAGATGCAGGGGTGCCTGGGTGGCTCAGTGGGTTGAGTGGCCAGCTCTTGATTTAGGCTCAGGTCATGATCTCAGGGTCCTGGGATCAAGCCCCGTATCAGGCTTCATGGGCAGCATGGTGTCTGTTTGTCCCTCTCCCTCTACTCCTCCTTCTACTCTCTCTCTCTCTCAAATAAATCAATAAAATCTTAAAAAAATAAAAGAAAATGAGATGTAGAAGGTATACATGGTTTTGGCTTGTCTCTAGTAGGGAAGATTAATGTATTTGTGGTTGCATATAAAGCATTGTATCATGATAAGCAAGGACATTTTTAAAATTGTATGTATAGGAAGGGTATGTATTTATGTATGTACATCCATACAAATTGTATGGATGTACACACACACACACACACTGAAAAGAGATACAATGTACTAGGTACAAATTAAAGTGGTTACCTGGCTTCCAACACATCCCCGTGGCTGTTTCCATGCTTCCTCCTCCTTCTTCAGATAGGACCCTAATTCTCTGGCCACAGTAATTGATTTAGCAATGAGCATATGGACCAAATCAACCCACTAGGTTCCCAATTCCAGTATTTTTTAGGCCAGAACTGGTGGGAAAGAGGAATTTTGGCCCTTGGTCAGAGAGCTATGAAAATGTCAGTTCAAGGCTGTCATTTTTATTATTTATATTCCCACTGAGCACATCACACTTGGTATCCCCCTCGGAATTCTCTTCCCTTGATTTTTGCATGGCTGACTGCCGCTAATCATTTATTTCTCAGGTCAAATATCACGTCCTCAGAGAAGCCTTTTTTTATTTATACAAATATAAATTTATTTTTATTTATACAAATATAAATTTACTTTTATTTATACAAATATTTTTTACAATATTACAATACAATATTTTATTTATACAAATACTGTTAGTTTGTCTATTTATACAAATCTCATTTTCTGCCTCACTGGCCAACCCTACTTTTGTACCACTTACTTTCCTTTACGTAATCCTATCTCATTTTCCTCATTGCTTTTATCATTACTTCAAAATACGGACTTGTGTCACTCTCAGCTTTTGTCCCCTCTTTCTGTATGTCTGTTCCCTCAGACTTTGAGCTGTGATGATAGCACTCTCATGGACCAACAACTATGACTCCATCTCTAGCTACTTTTTCGGTTTCAGCTCCATCTTCTACTGCCATAATTTCATAGTTTAAATTCCTAAGATTATTTGGTCATATATATATATATATGTCTATATATATATGTCTATATACATATATGTCTATATATATTTTATATATCAATATAAATCAAATATATATATATATTTTCAAATATATATATTATATATATATTATATATATATAATATATATATGTATATTCCCCCCCCGCCCCCGAAGCCATGTCAAATGGAAGCAATCAGTGTAGGTATACTGTAACATGGGGTCAACATTCCTATGTTATGGAGGATAATCCTTTCCTCTTGCTTCATTTTTTCAAGTGTCCGTTTTGCACGAGAAAAGAGCTTTCAATGTGTGGTTCTTAGATCACCAGCATTAAACATTACCTAGGAATTTGTAAGAAATGTACCTTCACAGGGCCTGCCCCAGGCCTATTGAAACAGAAACTCTAGAACTGCTTCAGTAATCCATATTTCAATCCATGTTTTTATAAATTGTCTAGGACTTCCAGGTAGCTGGAAGCAATGGTGGTTGCCTACCTTCCCATCCCCCTATATATCCTCCAGGAAACAATACAGAATAATAACAAGGGAAAGATAAGATGTTTATAATGTGTCAATGTAGATTCATCCTTGGTTAAAAAAAAAAAAAGGTACTTTTCTGGTGAGTGATGTTGGTAATGGAGGACGCCATGCATGTATGGAGTCAAAAGGTATATGAGAAATCTCTGTATCTCCCTTTCAATTTTATTGTAAAACTAAAACTTCTCTGAAAAATAAAGTCTTAAAAAATATAGCCCATGTACACACACACACACACCCCTCACAACCCCTCCGTTACATCCAAAGATCCACTCAAGTGTCTTTCAGAAGAGGAGTCGTTAAACTAGGACTCTTGTAAAACATAGAATACCACAAAAAAATCACTTTGTTTAGGCACTGAATAGGCTTTGTTGAAGGAAGTATAAGAAAAACAAATCGACAAAATAGGGTATGGCCCCACACCTTACTGCTATTCAATGGAGAGTTGCCCTTGAGGTTTTTACAACAAAAGCTTAGGAGGGATCCCACAAGCAGGAGAAAAACACTGAACTTTGTCAGCCGCTGCCTGTTGAGAGACCGTTCCTTATGGGACTCTCACATGTCTGCACATTGACCAGCCTTTGTTCAAATTATCTTTTTAAAGATGTTTATATAGTGACCAGCCTTAGAAGATAGAGATGGTGTCTTCCTCTGGAGCAAAACGCAGGTTCATTAAAGCCTTGCAAGGTAAAGAGAATGTTTCCCTCCAGAACAAGGGGTAAACATGCTTATGTCCATTATAGGGGATCAGGTTCCCAAAGCTCTGGGTTGCTCTCAGGGAATGCAACCCACTGTTTGTAAAGATGTCACATGTCCTTCTTTGTGTCACTCCATAAGAATAAGGTGTGGGTAACTAAAACCAATGCTATTACTTTTAGTGCTATTGCTGTGGGTAAGAAACTGTCCTTGGTGTCTGATTTAGTGGTTTCAGGTCTTCTTTTAGCATCCATCAAAATGCAGCAGGTTAACTTGTTAGCTAGCAAGCAAGGTAACATTTCAGACTCCATAACAGTTAAGGAGACATGCATCTGTGCAATCGTGACGTTTAGGGCCCCTATGGTCAGAATCTAGGCGACTTGTTAGAATTTTGGCTGATTCTCTTGCTAGGAGAGAACATGTCATGTTTGGGAAGGAAGGTAACAGCAAGATCATCTTATGGCTCGGCCCTTCCTGCAGCCTTTATGCAAACCTTAGATCTATTTGAAGATGACAGTAAAAAGTCTCGGAGTTCTTTGCAGTCAGACTGGGCAGCTATAAAGGTATTTAGCTCCTTGGGGAGATTTCCCCAAGAGAGACAAAATCCTGTGAAAAACCACAGATAAGACAGTGATTAATATTTGGGCTCTTGTTGCCCCAGAAAGGGTTTCAGTGCTGATGAAGGTGACCCACTGGAGAATGAGAAAATGTCCCAAAGGAAGTAAATTACATTCTTGCGATCAGCCCCATTGTCCTAGAACAGTCTCTTATTCCTTGTATTGAAATCAGGCAAGAATTTACAAGATGTTACCATGACAATGAAGCAGCAAATGCTTGGGATTAAGATGCACTCCTTAAAAAAAGGTGTTACTGTGTCATAAGAGTAGACATATAGATCAATGGAATAGAATAATCTAGAACTAAACCCTTACATCCATGGTCAATTGATTTTTAACATGGATAACAAGACAATTCAATTTTAAAAAGTGCTGGGACAACTGGTATACATGTGTAGAAGGATGGAATTGGACCCTTTTCTTAAACAAAAGTAACTCAAAATGGATCATAAACCTAAGTGTACAAGGTAGAATTTTGAAACTTTTAGAAGAAATTATAGTAATAAATCTTCTTGACCTTGGGTTAGGCAAAGATTTCTTTGATAAGACATCACAAGAAAAAGGAAAAAAAGATAAATTGAATTTCATCAAAATTAAAATCTTTTGTGCTTCAAAAATATCATCAAGAAAATGAAGAAACCCACAGAATCGGATAAAATATTTGCAAATCATAGTCGATAAGGGATTTGGATCTAGACTGTATAGAAAATGTCTACAGCTCAATAATAAAAGGACAAGTACTCCAATTAAAAATGAGTAAAGGACATAAATGGACATTTCTTCAAAGAAGATACATAAGCATAAATAAGCACGTGCAATGATGTTCAGTATCCTTAGTCATTTGAAAAATGCAAATGAAAATCACAATAAAATGGGATGTCACACACATTATGATAGCTATAATCAAAAAGACAGATAATAACAAGGATTGGTAAAGATGTGGAGAAATTAGAATCCTCATACGTCGTTGGTAAGATGGTAAAACCACTGATTCGGTAAATAGTTTGGCACCTTCTTCATGAGATGAACATTAGATTACCATACGACTCAGCACTTCCACACCTAGACCTTGAAAATATATGTCCGCACAAAAACTGGTGCATGAATATTAATAGCGGCCTTATTCATAATAGCTAAAAAGTAGAAAAAAAACCTGAAATGGCTGTCAACTAATGAATGGATAAATAAGACATGGTATTCATATGATGGAACCTTTGGCCATAAAAAGGAATGAGACGCTGACATGTGTTATAACAGCTGAATCTTGCCAGGGGATAGAAGGAATGGGGGATTACTAACAAGTACACAGTTTCCCTTTGGGATGATGGAAATATTTTGGAATGAGATAGCAGTGATAGAAGCACAGTATTGTGAATATACTAAAAACCGCTGAATTGTAGTACACTTAAAAATGGTGAATTTTATGTTGTGTGAATTACGCCTTGATACTAAAATACTGCAAAAAAAGAACACATGGCTAAACCTTGAAATCATTACGGTAAGTGAAAGAACCCAGACACAAAAGGCCACATATTGTGTAATTCTGTTTACAGGTTTCCCTTGTATTCTGAAAGTTTGCTTTATGCCACATCACTTTTGTAAAAGACCTCTCTTAGATTCTGTTTTTGCTAACTGAAACAAATCTGAAAGAGGATTTTTGCTTTCATGAAATGGCAATTGCTTCTTTGCTTTAGGCCATTTGGGCTTACAAAGCTTTCATAGGAACATTCTACTTTTGGATAGCAGGTGAAGCCTGCATAAGAAATGTCCAGAACAGGCGAATCCATAAAGACAGAGAGTAGATTAGTGGCTGCCAGGTGCTGGGAATGACGGTGGTGTGGTGGTGAATGGGTAGTGACTGCTAATGTGTCTGAGGATTCTTTTGGAGGTGAAGAAAATGTTTTAAAATGGAACGTGGTGACGGTTGCACAACTCTATGAAATATATGAAAAATCATTGAGTTGTGTACTTTATAAAGGTAAACTTTATGGCACGTGAATTATACATCAATAAAACTGTCATAAAAAGAACAAAAATTGTATCTGTTTAAAAAGTAGAAAGTGATGCAGTACCCATAAATAAGGAAATTGTTTAATAAATCTTTATATCTTAGTATCTATCAAAAAAGAAAGGTGCTACTATGCAAGTCAAGCCCAAGTGCATGAAAAATGTAAACCCTGAGGTCCTAGGCGGAAGATAGTGCTCCTATGGCTGCTGAGTCAAAGGGTTTCCAAAGCTGAAATCGATGGGCTTCGAGTGGATAAAACACACTGGAATTTCATTTGGTTGAGTCACAAGCTGCCGCCATATTTCTCAAAACCGAAAGCAAACATACCTTGTGATTAGTGCCACCTAGACTTTCCTCCTCTGCTCCAAACCCAGCTGCTTTAAGGAGAAGATGATTAGAAGTAGGACTGAGGTCTCTTTGTCCTCGATGACTACCAAAGGCTGTGTATACCAGTCCCTACCAGTCTGAGTATGGTAGGGAACTTCTGGGTGGGGCCGACTTAAATTCCTATCGTTTTGTTAATACAGGCATCCAAGTCACCGTTCTACTCAATCTTGCTGAGGGGGAGGGGTGCCTAAACTTAAGTCAGAGGTTTTGGGAAAGATTAGTGAAAAAGGAAAGCTAACATGACCTTGTGGGTGGGGCTTTGGGAGGATTCAATGCACTGATGTTTCTACATCAGTGAATGCATTGGAAGAACTGATGCGTATGTGCTTTTACTTCTCTGTCCCATAAATGACAGAGAGGATTAGTCTAATTAGGAATTGTTGCACCTAGAGAAATACTCATACCGTTGGGGTCCCTTAGCTCTAAAGACTACTTTGAATTACAAGTCTCTGTGACTTACAAATTCACCAATTGGAGCTTCCAGCCTCTCCCTGGAAGCGTTTTGGAATTGTTGCCTCCCCTTTGAAAAGCACTATTAGCTTACAATTGGACTTTTGTCAAAACCAAACCTTAAGTCACAGAGAATTTGATGCGTTACAGCCTGGTGTTTCTATTTTGGAGTGGATCAATTCATACTTACTGACTGAGAAGGTGGGACTGGTCCAACAAGATTGCTTTTCAATTCGAAATGGCGTATTCGAGAATATAGAGGGTCTGGCTCCACCCAGATCTCAGTTTTCATGGAAAAGTGACAGCCATTCCATTTGGGGGAAATTTCACTCCCAATTCCACCGCCTGTAGCAATGTCATTGGCTCAATGGGACTCTTGATTTCCAGGGGTTCTCCTAAATGACTGGGCTAAGATGGCACTGGACGGGACACAGGGTTGTTCTCATAGCTTTGGCCAATACCTGCCTTTATGAATTTGTTATATTTTTCCTGATCCTTGAGATGTTGCCAGTGATCTGGCTGTTTGGTCTGCCACTTGGAAAACCAGAAGCAGACACATTAAAGACACCCTTGGGGCAAATTAAAGGCACCCTTTGGAGCAGATTAAAGGCACTTGTGGGACTGCTGATTGAACCATCTGTGTCATTCACAAAGATGCTCTTGGGAAGGGCCCGTTCTCTGATAAGACCAACTGTAAGCAAGCTGCTGATGAAGCCTGAACTACACAAATCACCCAATCTGCCTGCATCGCCCATCATACCACACGCAGCAACACCCCTACCACTGAAGACTGGGTGCGAAAGACTTTATGTTGCTGATTCAGGCAAGTGTGGGGCTGTGCCAGTCCATTCAGCTGACCCAGGCCTCACCACGTGGCCTTTGAAACTAATTGTGCCATGTTTTTAGCTTTTCAGATACTTTCCAGACTAAAAATGTGATGCACTGGTGTACCTTTTACTGCCACAACCACCCAACAAAGGTTAATGGGAAAGATATTTGATGGACTGACCACATTCCTCATCATACAGAGTCATAATGGGTCTATGTAAGTTTTGTGAACATTTACTTTTCCCACTAGCACTTGGCCCTTCTGGACAAAATTCTGAGTGCATGTGGGGAACAGGTCATGTTATTGTGGCAGTGGAATGAGAACAGCAATCTTGGCACCTAGGAGGGAACAACTTAGACCCTGAGAAATATTGGAGTGGGGGGGAGGGTAAATATTAATGATCTCTGTCTTTCAGAATTGTCTCTGGAGCTTTCTTCACAAAGGGAAACACCCTGTTGCACTGCTCCCCAACTATTGCAAGCGACCTAAATTTAATTGAGTGTTGGGTCTGCCATTCTTGACGAGATAATCCTGACCACGATTGGATCACATTTTCTCTTAAATTTGCTGACAAGTCTATCAGGGGCCCCATAACAGCAGGGGATGCCCTCAGTTTCTACCTGTCATCACTTTCTGATGTCTTCTCCACTGTTTTCAGTCATTCATTATGGCACGGATAAACATGACAGACTGAAAGACTGGCTTTTGGATGTCCCTCCAAAAATACTTATCTAAAATGAACTGTAAAACCCAAGACCTGCCATCCGACTGGGAGGCTATCCTGGAGGTATTGTCAACTTCTGCCTTCAGACTGATATAGAGTCCACTTGGCAGGGCCTAATAATTGTGAACTCTTTTAAGTGGTGCTATTTGTACCTTCAAGACTGTACTTTCTGTGAGGAAGTCAGACATTCAATAACTTGCCTCTCTCCAAAAATATGGTTATTGGCACCTTAATGGTGATCATGAGAGACCTTCAAGTATTTAAGGAACACCAAAAATAGATCGTGTAGACATTAAATGACTGCAAGATCTGTCTAAAGTAAAGCTACCCTTAGATATCAGAAGGAAATTCTTGGAGGGATAACTGGCTCATTATTTATGCTCACCTTGTAGACAGTTATCTTTATGATGGACAGTTATCCATACGATAGGTGTCATTCAATTAGAAAAAAAAGTGGTAAAAAATTCGTCTCAATGACACAAACTTTACCCTAGAAAGCATTCCATTTAGCTCCAATTCACTGGTAAGAACAGTTATGAATTGTGAGATTATTCTAGACTTCCTTCTTATGGGGCCAAGGCACAGAGTCTGGGAACATGCCAAATACATCCTGCTGTACATGAATTAATGTCTCAGGTCAGGTGCAAAAGTCAATACAGAAATTTAAAGAGAAAGTCACTTGACTTTCTAAAGTAAACCCTGATGGCCTATGTGTTTTGTTCAGCTGGCTGGATCTGGGATTCTGGGAGACATGGTTGAGGTTATGACTACAGGCTGCCCTCATCCTTCTGCTCAGAGTTTTGTTGCTAATAATCTCTATTAAATACTATATGAGACAAACTGACTGGATTTGGTCCCAGCCTCTGCTGGTCAGATTATTCAGAGTAGGCAGTGGAGTAAGAACTCATGGGAAAATTCTCTAGAGACAGGGATGACATAGGAATGAGCAATAAATGTTGGTTAGATAATTCTCTATGATCCCTTTCTTCTCCTACCAATCTTCCTAGTTCTTATGTTCCATAGATGAGAGAAACCACAGAAGAAAGGGATAAAGAAAGGGGGGGGGGTAATCAGAAGAGGGAATGAACCATGAGAGACTATGGACTCTGGGAAACAAACTGAGGGCTTCAGAGGGGAGGGGGTGGGGGAATGGGATAGGCTGGTGATGGGTAGTAAGGAGGCGCGTATTGCATGGAGCACTGGGTGTTATACGCAAGTAATGAATCATGGAACTTTAAATAAAAAACTAGGGATGTACTGTATGGTGACTAACATAATATAATAAAAAATATTATTATAAAAAAAGATAATTCTCTATGAGTCTCTTGTATTTCTGTGCAACTTGGGAAGCAAGACATTGACTGGCCTTCACTCTAGACTTGTATAGCAAACATTCTTGGATGCTGGAGATCATGCTTCCCTCCACAGTAAAGGACAGATTTACTTATAGTCTTGGGAGATAGAGA
This sequence comes from Ursus maritimus, assembly GCF_017311325.1. Lineage (NCBI taxonomy): Eukaryota > Metazoa > Chordata > Mammalia > Carnivora > Ursidae > Ursus > Ursus maritimus. The sequence continues at coordinate 7,972,449 of NW_024425341.1, read as the reverse complement.
TGAGATCTCCTTCTGGAGCAAAACACAGGCATGATTTCTGACCATGATAAAAGATTCTAGTTCCCTAAGCTCAGGGTCCCTTTTTGTAGTGGAACCTACTGCATGTGACGGTTTCATTGGGATCTCTCTGTGTCACTGTCTCAGAGAGCCAGCATAAAAGCTAACGCTCTGGCACTTGCTGTTGCTCTGACTAATAAATGTCCTTTGTCTCTGACATGGGAGTTGTATGTTTTCTACCTGAAAACCCACAAAACAATGTCAGGCTGACTCATTAGCTTGCAAGTAGAGTAAAATTTCACAGAGGAGTTACGTGTCAGAGCTAGAAATAGCACTGATCATTCCAAAGATGCTGAGAACTTGGCCTGTACCTCTCTTGCTGGAGTAGGAGAAAGAGGAATTTTGGGGGCAACATGGAGCAAACCCACAGAACAAACAGAAAGTCCATTGTCTACATTGGACTATAACCTGAGGTGACAATGCGATCACTCATGAAAATCATTATGCCAGAGAAAGTCTGATGAAAGCAGCTTGTTAAGGTACATTAAACTGTTAGTATTTTGTAAAATGGACCGTGAATCAATGAAACAAATAGAATTCAACTAACATATTGAACACACTGAACACGTACTATGTACAAAGCCACTATGCTTTCTACAAATTTCCACAGATGAGGTAGAGGTGACGGAGATGAGAAATAAGAGACAGCTTATAATTTGGTTGGGAAAAATTTTGTATAAAATCATAGTACAAACTTGTGTAAAGTAAATTAAATATATTGTATACATAAAAAGATGGAAGTCAAAAAAGGATTCAAAATTTTAGAGGAAGTAAGTTAGGTGACTTTGCTTTCTTTTAATGTGGCTTCATATGTGTGAGCTCCATACCCCTGGTTAGCCTACACGTTGCCAATGAAAAGTCAACGAACAATCCTTTTTCTTTCTTTTTTTTTTTTTTTTTAAGATTTTGCTTATTTATTATTTGAGAGAGAGAGCGTGTACCAGAGGATGTAGAGTCAGAAGGAGAAGCAGACTCCCCACTGAACAGGGAGCCCGATGCAGGACTCAATCCTGGGACTCCAGGATCATGACCTGAGCCAAAGGCAGTCGCTTAACCAACCGAGCCACCCAGGCACCCTGAATGATCCTTTTTCTGAAGAAGGTCAGAGCAGGAACCTGAGAGAGCGTTCAGTACAGAATCTACTCAACACCGCAAAGCCTTCGTGGCACTGACCCGGATTTACTCAGCTTAAGTCTCAGAGTTGGGGTCACTCATCAGTCACTGAGCAGCACATTATTAGAGATGAGGAGAGAGCACAGATGATGGATTTAAGGAACGAGGAGGTATATGAAGAAAAAAATCTCCTTCATCTTCTTACTTAGAGAACTGCTTCTGTGCTTAAGTTTATAGAACCTAGACTCCTACTTCTGTCTCCATGATCGCTCACAGCAGTACAAAGGCATCTCAGAGTATGTCCTTCACTGGCACGCGCCATGATGGCTTTTCTCCTCTAGCCCCTGCACATGTGGGTACACAAAGTAAGCCTATGATAAAGTGATGTTTATTAAAGTTTATATTTTTGAATAAAGCACTTGAAGAGGTATCTTTATTCGCTAGCAAATTTTAAGCTCAACATTTATAGTCTTACTCCGGCAATACACTCCTTTGGGACCACTTACAGGGTGGTTGTGAGGGTTAACCAGAGTTAATATATGTGGGAAACACTTGGTAAACAGTAAAACGGTAGGTGAATTTTAGAATTTATTTATTTGTTCATCCGAAGCGTTGCTTCAGAAAGAAGTTAAGGACTGTGATTTGTATTTCTATGAATAGCTGGTCATCAACCTTTTGGCTAGGAGCAAAGCAACTCAGCTATCTTTAAACATTTATTCTGACTCCCCCATCTCTCCCCAGAGTTCCTGTGCTGGGAGAGCTCTTTCTTTCATAGGGTAGGTGTGCCTTTGGGAAGACTAAAAGAAAAAAAATATAATATATATAGTTTATATAACTACTTTTTTTTCTCATTATACATTTCCATCTCAGAATATTTAGAAAGGTAAGGCAGCTGGAAAAAAAAATGAAAATTATCCCCTGGGAAAACGATTGTTGACAATATTGTACATACTTCATATCTTTTTTCTAAAAATCATACACATTGTTTGAGAGCCTATTTTTAAGTTGCTTTCACTTAATGCTTTATAAACATTTTCTCATGTTCATAATATTCTTCAGAATCATACATTTTAAATTATAGATACTGCATCATGTTCCATTTGGAGACAGCACCATTATTTTATTTAATTATTGTTTTTTGTTTAGATGGTGTAAAAATCTCCACTTAATGAATTAAACATACACCTACCACATGATTGATAAGCCATTCTACTGCTCAGATATTCACCCAAGAGAAATGAAACATCTGTCCATATGAAGAGTTATATGTGAATATTTTGTAATCGCTCAAACTGAACGTGACCCAAATATCCATCCATAGGTGAATGAATAAATAAAATGTGGTGTGTACATACGAGGTAACACTACTTAGCACATGTAGTGACGTGGTTCAATCTCAAAAATCATTGTTCAGACCAAAAGAATCCAGACCAAAAATAAAGTGCTAATCATTCCATTTACATACAATTTCATAGGATACAAAGTGCTCTCTCGTGATAGCAGTCGCCTGAGGACAGTCGCCTTGAGGACAAGAGTGAGGAGGGTTGGATGAGAAAGCGTGAGAGGATGGAAATGTCCAATATCTTGATTTTTCTGGTTGTTTCATGGGTAGAAACAAGAATCAAAATTCGTTAAGTTGTATACTTTAATTATATATTATTTAACGTACATAAATGATACCTCAATAAAGTAATTTTAAAAACCACAGTTTGGTTTGAAAACAATGTGTTGATATGTGATGACCCACTGAGTCATGAAAATATTTTTACAAAACTGTTTTTTTAAAACATATTTCTAGACTCGATTTTCTTGGGAAAAATGGTGAGAACTTTTTAGGGCTTTGGGCACATATTGTTCAACTGCCCTTGAAATGGATCTTAGGGGCGCCTGGGTGGCGCAGTCGTTAAGTGTCTGCCTTCGGCTCAGGGCGTGATCCCGGAGTCCCAGGATCGAGCCCCACATAGGCTCCTCCGCTGGGAGCCTGCTTCTTCCTCTCCCACTCCCCCTGCTTGTGTTCCCTTTCTCGCTGGCTGTCTCTATCTCTGTCAAATGAATAAATAAAAGTCTTAAAAAAAAAATGAAATGGATCTTAATAGGTAGAGTCCCTATTTTCTGACAACTAGGGAGCTACTTGTATCTGCACATTCTTTAACACCAGGATGAGTTAACCTCACTTTGTAGCCTTCATACAATTCATTTCTAGGTAAATTATCAGAGCAGAACCAATTCCTTCTCAAATTGGACATGTCTGTTTCCAAGAATGAGTGCTTATGAAACGGAAGAGAAAAGAGTTATCTAGATTGCTTATTCAGATTGCCCAGTCTTATGGGTAGACCAGGAACATGAACACATCCACGAAGCGACAGTGATCAGGATGGAATTCTATGTGCGCTTGGTCAGGTGAAGAGGCTGAGAAGAGGGACGTGGGCGAAGGACCCAACGGATCCTCACGGTACATGAAATCCCACCTGGTCCTCTCCGTTGCTGACTTCACTTAACACCCTAATGCATGAGGACCACTGAAATACAGCACCCTGTGGCTCCTTAGCAGCGATACTTTTTCTCTCTTTCTTTCTTTTTTTTAAAGATTTTATTTATTTATTTGAGAGAGAGAGAGAATGAGCTGGAGAGTGAAGGGTAGAGGGTAAGGGAGAAGCAGGCTCCTGCTAGACAGGGAGCCCAACTTGGGGCTCGATCCCAGGACCCTGAGATCATGACCTGAGCCAAAGGCAGGCGCTTAACCAACTGAGCCACCCAGGCGCCCTGTGATACTTTGTCTGTATTCTTGAAGAAAATATTTGTAATAAATATCAGTCTGTGTGATTTAGTGGAAGGACCATGTGTTGGAGCTGGCTTCAAACATGTGACTTAGGACAAGTTATTCATTTCTTGGAGGCTGATTTGAGCAGTGAAATTTATCTTGCAAGGTTGTTTTGAGGAAAAATGAGATAACACATATAAAAATTTACAACGCCTAGTGCAATGTTAAATATTAGCTTCTTTCCCAATTAAAAAAAGTGAACATGTATAAATCCAATCTTCCCCCACAGATTGTCACTGCATCTTATATACTATCTAATCTGTTGTCAGAAGGAAAACATGAAAACTATGAAAATGTTTTGCAAACTGTAGATGCCATACACATCTGAAGTGCCAGTTATCTTTGCTTTTAAATCCTGTAACGCCTGGATCAAAGTTAGCTCCTCGGAAACAAACAGAAAGTCTGTAGTGGTTGATTGATAAAGAGTAAAGAGACCTGGTACTCAGACATTTCAACTGATGCCAGGATGCTAAACTGCTATTTTTTTTTTTTTAAGTATGTAGAAGAAAAGCCCAGTGCTGACTCTGTCTGCTGGATAATTACCTTGAGGATGCCAGTGTCTGCTGTTGGCAGTGGTTTCGAGTCATTGTGAAGCACCTGGAATGGAGCCAGGCAATTTTACTTAAGGAAGGAGGGTTGTTGATAAAGTATACTCACAAAAGCATTAATGGCCATGGTTTCTAACAAAGGAGAGACTTCAAGAAAACTAGGTTGGAAAAAAAGCATTTTCTTACCCTTGATAACGAGGTCTATGTTGATAGCCACTGTGAATTTGAAACAGCTGACCTGCTGTTAACAAAATGCTTACATGGACTGCAAAGATGGGAAGAAAACCAGAGAGCCTGTTTCCTAAGGGGCAATGAGCATGCCGACACGATCTCTCCAAACCTTATGATAGCTTGGGAAATCTCTGAAGTTACCTTGTATTTTTGGAAAGTGGGAAGCCAGAAAAAAAAATCCTGGGAAACCATCCAAGTTTTAAAAACATCTTTTCTCTCCCTGGCCCTCCTGCTGTTATTTCAACTCTCTGCAAAGAAGGACAATCAATAGTTATTTTTAGATATTTAACACACCATGAGATTGGTAATTAACCAAGGCAATGTTTCTGAAAATAGTTTGCTTCTCTATATGATGGTAATATTTGCATGAGGGTTTTCCTCTCCTACAGCAAATGTGTGTTAACCTCATTGCGGACTTTCATCCCTGCCAGCCACGTACAGGGGTCATGATTGTCTGTCTTGCTGCAAATTGTTTCTCTACCTTGTACCCAACCCAATATAACAGAATGAGAGGGAAGGGATAAAAAAATCTGAGCAAGTGGAGTGGCTAAGAGAAGGTGTCTGGAAGCACCGAATCACTGTCTTCGTCCTTTGGAATAAAAAGGTAGAAGACGAAGTAAAACATAAAAGATCGAGAAATGCACAGAGGAAGAAAGAGGTAATAGCTGGTAAGCTGTTCCGATGGCAGGTGAAAGAAAAAGAAGATAATGTCACAGGCCATTACATTTCGGAACAATACAGAAAGGGAGCTCTCAAGCGAGAAAATCATGTTTATTTTATTCTAAACAAGCATGTAGGAAATAACAAAGATGATTATCCCATATTTAATAAGCAGCGAGCTGATTCCTTGTTTCCATCTTCTTTGAAGATACAATCTTTTAAAATAGTGTGTGTGTGTGTGTGTATATATATATATATATATTTTTTTTTTCATTAAGAGTAGGAGGTAATCTTTCCACGAGTCTGCATGTTCTCTGCCAGATCCATGCCATATTCTTATAATTGTAAGATCTGCTTCAGAAGCGTGACATCCAGGGGAGAGAGATGCCAGGACATTAGCACATTGTGAACATCTGACCTCTGATTTGGGGAAATGATGAAAAATTAATGGGTGCAGATGTGCTCATCCTGCAGCGGACAGATGTTCTCTTTACACACCATTTAGAATCCCCTGGTGTGTTTGACTACAGGATGATGAATACAACAGCTGAATGATGTGGGGATCAGCGAAAGTGCTGGAAAAACCAAAGTTTATGCTACGGGATGGCTGCAGTGTTCTCCACCAATGGGCAATGTTATAACCGAGAGCATGCTGTGGGGAATGGAGGTGACTTCACCTGGGCCAGATGTCACACTCAAATGGACTCGAATACTGCGACTCATACACCGGTCTCAGCAGAGGATAAAGTAAGGACACACAGTTCTTGATCCAAACTCAGCATGCAAAGCTCAGCGACTTACAGATGGTCTCAAATTCTTCCCTCATCCAAGAATACAGATCATATCCAGGACTGCCTGTAACAGAATTATTCCCTAGGCTTTATTAATCTGTCTGCCTCCCTTGATATGACATCAACATGCTGAAGTTTGAGTTGAGGAAGTGATCCTTTAGAAGTGGCTTTATCATTTCCCCTCACTGCTCAAAAATGTTCAATGGGCTGTCATTGCCGAAGACATTCAAAAGTGACTCGTATTTTATCCAAATGGAGCACGCTTACATGGCGAGACAGACTACTAGAGATGTCTCTGAAGAGGTCTCTTTAGAGAAAACAAAGCTTGGAAAATAGTAACTATGTGTAAAGGTTAAATAAAGAAAATAAGCACATCTATCTGAAAGCTTGCTGGTGGGATAATAGTTTTAGGTCCTCTACTAAAACTGGAAAAACAGTATGGATGCTTACATTAAGCAATACAGGAAATGGGATCGAAGTAGAAATGTCATGACTAAAGACATTTTGAACGCAAGAATGGTATAAAAATAATATTCAGAATCCACATCCTTTAAAATGGGACAAACATCCCTCTCACAGGAAAGGTTTATGAGCCAAACTGTCTAAAGAGAGGCACGTGGAATGAATCGAAGACAGGAGATGCCTCCCAGAAATGAAGTCTTCCGAGACTACTAGGGAACAGGGGCATCCGGTAAAGCCCACACTGTAGTTACTTCTTCAATTTCTTCTCAGATTACAAAATCGAGTTTTCCCTACTCTCGCTCCTCTTGTCAATGCCTCCTAACATCCTCCTTTGTTTCTACTCAGCTGTTACACTAATCTGAATTATCTAGTGTATTTCATTTGGTCACTAGCATAGGGTCTGTTCCCCCTCATAACGACGTGTGAGCCACAAGGGCAGAGACCGGGCCATCTCTTCCCGGCATAAAATGCCTTGTGCGCAATCTAGTAGGTGCTCAATAAATAGTAGCGGAGCCATGAAACTGCACACGTGGTCGCTGCAGTGATGGGGGAAATGAGATAGAAGGGGCTGAGAACATAGAATCCTCTCGTTCTTTTAGTGCCTAAAGTATTTATGTCAGGAAATGCTTTTTGGAATTCAATTTTCTGCTTTTTGCGACGCAATGGAAGGCAGAGTGGCAGCCAAGTTTCCCCTGACTGAAAACTCAGGCAATGGCAGCGCTAGTCCTTCCTCAGGTTTCTTGAAGATCATTAGGTACCTCCTGGTCTGATCCTTTTTGCTCGAGGAGTGGGCAGCCTTTCTCGAAATTATTATTTTTTTCCTCTTCTATTATGCTTGTTCGATGTGGCACTTATACTTTAATGCCTTGTAGATAAAATGATCTCTGTCAGTCTGCACTTCTCATGCCTGGAGAAAGTTTTACTGCTTCATAAAATCCTGTAATGCCCCAGTGTTTAAAAAAGATCTATCACTCTATCCGTGGGTCTTTATGGGCTCTGTGTACTTTTTTTTTTTTTTTTTGCAATGCAAGGTTGGTTTCTTGAAGCAAAAAAAGGGACAGAGATAAATGGATCGGTGTGTGCTAACGAATGTCAAGAATTCAGCTCAATTTGTACTGAGGTGGTACTAAATAGCTGAAACAAATCGTGAACTATCTCCGATGCAACCGCGTTACACATCACGAAGAAACTGTAATAGAGGATTTCTCGCCCGTCAGCGGTTATGGGAAGATGACTGTTTTATTCACTGGTTCGGGCTCCAGAGTCTTGACGGTTACAGCTTCTGTTCTTCCCTTCCTGACAGATGCTCAGAGGCCCGATGCCTGTTGAGTTTAGTTTGTGGACAGGGGACACTGGGCATGCCCTTCCTCCTGCCACCTGCTCTACACCCATCCTTTCTGCGTGCCTTCTAAAATGTGTAAGGGCATATTTTCAAGATGTAAGCTAAAGGGAGATCTGTCGGATTTCAGGCATGAGACGTAGCGCTCTCATCTGTTGGTTTGGGACTGACTGATTTCTGTCAAGGACGTGGATATATGTGTGTGCGCCCGCATGTGCGTGTGTCTATGTGTGTGCACGTGCGTATACGCATGGTCACTCACCTAGACGTGCGGCGCCGGGGTGTGCAGGCGTGTAGGTGACCCAGACTGGCCCGGTGGAAAAGCGTGTCTCTCGGAGCTAGGCGTTCTAAGCTGCCTCTTCTCTCTGCAGGGCTGCTGGGTCCCTGCCAGGGGTGTGTGGCTGCGTACGGAGAGTCAGTCTCCCACGGTCCGGGTTCTGCGGTGGGAGGATGAAGACAGCATCCCTAGCCCTACGGCCCGGTGGAGGGAATGACCTGACTACCCGTTGCTGGGTGCTGGGCCAACCAGGCATGCGACGCCACCGCCCATCCCTCCGCAGTATCAGCCACGCCTCTCCCCATCTCTCCACCGTGGTGCACGGAACCCTGTGCTCAGAAGCTGTCAGGGAGTAAATAAGCAACTGTTTCCGCGCTGCTGAACAATTCCTTGTGTTAGGTAGGCTCAGAACGTATTCACTAAGTAGTTTATTTACCGTCTGTGCTTGGATAACAACTCTGATGAATACACACGTCGTGATAGGAACCGGAAATGGGAGCTGATGCGGGAGTACTCGGGTAATTCCAAGTAAATAAGGAAAGCCGGCAAGCTGGAAGCAGGCAGCGGCTCGGCGGATGTGCGCTTGAAATCTGCTCCCCTGCACAAACTTTCTGCATCTCTGCAGCTGGACGATAGATAGTGCACTGAGCGAATGAATATGGAGCACCAACTGCTCGCCCGGCCCAGCCCCCGGGGGGTCAAAGCCACAGGCACAAAGCGCAAACACCCGCCTGGGAAGAGTTCAGTTTTGACCTCCAAGATGTGATGTTCGAAGGGAGAGAGAAGGAGCGGTCTGTTGGTATGCAGATGATTGGAAGCTCCCCTTCTCCTTCCCGCCACAACCCACAAAAGAAGGCCCTCTTCACACACTGAGCAGGAGAAGGCGGCAGCAAGGAGGGGGCTATATGTGAGGAAAGGCGGATTCTGGGCACTGCACAGCTTCCACACCCCTTGTGTTCTACGACCTTGCTCTTTCAGTCTTCGCCGCGTGCGCTGGGAAACCGAAACGTCTGTGTCAGGGAGGAGAGGATAAGGAAAGGTTATCAATGGACTTCTCAGGGTTGTTGTATCAAGCAAGATGTCGCATGTGTAAGGGCTTTGGGAACTGGGTTATGCTGTACCAGCCAGTCATTAATCATGAGGCAGGAGGAGGGTCGGCTCAGATGACAGGTGGGAACTCGGCACAGGTGCAAGGGATGCTCAGGGGAAGAGCGCTGAAGAGGCAGATCTCTGTCCCATGGGCGTGTGTGGGGGGCTCTCAGTCTCCTTGCCTACAGCTCTCCCTACCCCTCAAAGCACTGGCATAAAGTAGGACCCCAATGAAAGTACCTTTTATTACTATTTTTCATGTGGTTAGCATTGCAATTCTAATAAAACCGTGTAACCTCCCCAAAGCAGTATCAGACCCCAGCTGAGGGTCACTCTGCAATATTACAGAACCAATGGCTTTGGAATAAAAGCATTAATTTACAGGCCACTAAAGGACCAATATGAGCATGGATGATGAGAAATCAAAAAGTAAATGCATTTATCTTTACGCCAAACCATTTGGGTGCGGGAGGGTTTTTCTTCACTTGTGTGAATGTGTTCAATTCTGGTTGTTATATGTCAAAGAAGAAATGACACAGCTGGGAAGTCAGTCCTCGCCTGAGGACCAGCTGTCATAGAGAAGGATCAGAATCTGTAGTCCTGAGTGTGAATCAGTAAGTGCTGAACCTGGCATCCTGTTACAATAGACTGATTGATCTGCAGCCTGGGTCGAGTCTTTCTGGAGATGGTCCTTCCCTCAGCCCTGGAGGGGTCCGGTCTACATGCCTGCTTTTCTGTCTCCAGGCTTGTGCCCTGGCTCCCTTGAGGGACCAGAGCCTAGTGCAGTTCTTTGACTGGACCCCTCCTTCTTTCCCTCTCTGCAAGGCGGAGATTCTGCTCACAGTACCTTCAGCTTAGTTAGGGACCCAGCCTCAGTCAAACAATTCTCCATGTCACACAGCGATCCTGTTCTGGAATCTGTTTTTTTTTTCTTGAATTCTTGATGAACAAACTCTAAAAACTTTGTTGCTTAAAAGATTCAAGAGAGGGCAACCTGGGTGGCTGAGTCAGTTAAACATCTACCTTTCGGCTCAGGTTGTGATCCCAGGGTCCTGGGAGTGAGTCCCGCCTAGTGCTTCTCCCTCTGCTCCTCCCCTCCCCTGCTCATGGGCTCGCGCTCTCTCTCTCAAAAATAATCTTTTAAAAAATCTTCAAGAGAATGTCCTACCTTTTCAAATGTGGGGGTTTGATTTTTTTTTTCTGCCTAACTGCGTAAAAACTCGTATATTATAAAAACAACAATAACAAGGACAAAAACTCATGTATTATAAGTTCCCTGCAAACACTGCTAAACTAATGATGTTTAAGAATTCTGAGGAGAGACAGAAAATGGGTCTGGGGGAGATCATGTGGGATCATGGGGAAAAGTTTATGAATGTAAACTGAAGGACAAGGAGGAAAATTAACACGTAACTCCAATTGTCCTTCTGGCCCGTTGGACTGAGTTGGGAGCTATATGAGTAAGAGACAAGGTCTGTTAATTGTAAAATTATTTATGAGAGAATTTGTGGATCTCTATTCTTAAGCCAAACTGCTTTAAGTACCAGGTGACAAAATGTAGCTCAGAATGAGAGAGAAAGATGCTCTCTCTGCTTCCGCACAGAACCTAGTCTGCTTTGGCTCCCTGCAATACGTCAGCTTTGGGCACATCAGAGGCTATATCCCGGTGTCATGTAGTGTGACTCTCATTAGAGTCAGCCCGAGCAGTGGTGGCAGGGAGACTTCATGCCTGTGACGAGGGGAAGCCAGAGTAGAAGAGGGCATAAGTCATGTGGTGCTTATAGCCAAATGATTGGTCTTTGGGCACATGTGAAGTGCCACTTTGGAAACCACTGGAAAAGAAAAACCCTAATGACACTTACCAGAGGGGACAAATGTCATGCTAATATGCATTTAGAGGTTATTGGGCCAAGAGAACTTGAGTTGTACCGGAGCCACCGTTCTATCACCTATATGAAGAAGCAGGATCGCTGCCATTCAGTTCAGTGACACCTGCCCCTCATTAGACAGGACACTTATATTGTCACCACCCATTTTTAGCTACCTGGAGCCTGCCTCAGACATTCTTTGGGCCTGCTGATAAGCACTTCTCTGGGATTATTCCTTGAGCCATAAAGAAATTTAGTCCCTTTTCTGGGGTCAAAAACTATAGATTCATAAGATGAAGAAATTTGGTGAGAGAATCTGAATTGCTCAAGAGATTGTAGGTTTGGGGGTGGCCACGTGAAGGGAGAGACACGGTGAAGAGTCTTAAGTATAGAATGATAAGGCGAAAGGTAAGAGAATAACATATCCATGAAAAAGCAAAGTGTATAGGTACAATAGACATATGTTTACCAAACAGAGGATGGAAGAATTAGGGGTCTTCATTTAAAAGTTCCAAGAAGGCAAATAAGGGAAAATAGTAAGTATTGCATTAGCATGTTGTTATAGGAAGTAAGAAATATTCACCAAGCCCTTTCAGAGCTTTTAGCCATTATTATTTTTTGCTGGTTTTGAAAATATATTTCAAAATTTTTGAGGTAATGAGTCAGCATAGAAGTTTACGTCCAGGGGCTGTCCGTAACATCCCAGGTGGATGCCATGGAGGAGATGACCGTTTTCTCTCCACACTGGTGGACCATCTTAGACATAATCCTGGTGCCTGATGCCATCATGTTAGGCATAATATTGGTTGGATGAACCATAGAAAGAATCAGAGTTGGCGTTTACAATTGTTTAATTGTTTGCAACACCATTTTAATAACCCATGAACTTGATCAGAATCTTTCCAATAACAAAAGGATTAAATTTGTTATAAGTCAGTAAAATTTTTTGAAACAAAGCCCCATAAAGTTAAGCACAAACATATTGGTTAGATCAATTCAACTGGTGAATTCCTAATATCCTCCTAAATTTCCTACAAATAAGCATGTTTAGTGTACTTAAAAGATGTCTGAACTTCAATCCAATGAGCATCTGTTGATCTCCTACTATCTTCCAGGCCTATGGCAGGTGCTAGAAATTTACAGCTGAATAGGACAGGGACACTTAGAATCTTTGACTCTAGGGAACATGCTCAGAACCGTTTATATTCCCCCATTGAGTGAGTTTTCCGATGTTCTCTTAAGAGATTTAGAAATAAACAGTTGACATTATGGGCTCTTGAGGCAATTTTCTTAAACGTCCTTGCCTCCAGTTCCTCATCTACTCTTTCAGAAAGGCTTGTACCATCACCATAGGAGATCTTTACAGTCAGAAGACCTGAGTTGCTATCATTGCTGCTTAAGCACGTCGGTTGAGCTGTGTTCTGTCTGGAGTAAGGCAGAATAGGGGGAGCTTGAGATGCAGGCCAGGGGAGGGGATAAGAAGAACAATTCTCTGTCAAAGAAGGAAAGGAGGAAGAAGGGAGGAAGGAAAGAGACAAACAAGCTAGATACTCTGTATGCCGTACAGATTCTGGGTGTCGGCAACATTCAATGAGAACAACTTTCAGAACTTTCTATGTTCTTAGTAAAAGTTAATTTAGATGATGGCCCTAAAATTGAGGATCTGTGTAAATTAGAGAAGCAGTCTAATGTCATGACCAAGAAATACCAACAATGTTGGTGCAGTTAAATTAGTATCTAATACGTGGTGACAAATATCCTATGATCTTACTTGTATCTGGGTTCTCTAAGAAAAAAGAAAAAAAGCCCAACCAACTCACAGATGTGAGAACAGAGCAGTGGTTGCCAGAGGCGGGGGGTGGAGTGGGGGTTGGCAAAATGGGTGAAGTGAGTCAAAAGTTACAAACACAGTTATACAATAAATAAAATGAGGGTGAAATGTACAACATGGTGACTATAGTTAATAATACCGTCGTGCATATTTGAAAGTTGCTAAGAGGGTAGATCTTAGGAGTTCTCATCACAAGAAAAAAATTTGTGGCTGTGTATAGTGACAATTTTTTTTTTTTAAAGATTTTATTTATTTATTCGACAGAGATAGAGACAGCCAGCGAGAGAGGGAACACAAGCAGGGGGAGTGGGAGAGGAAGAAGCAGGCTCATAGCGGAAGAGCCTGATGTGGGGCTTGATCCCATAATGCCGGGATCACGCCCTGAGCCAAAGGCACACACTTAACCGCTGTGCCACCCGGGTGCCCCTATAGTGACAAATGTTAACTAGACTTATTGTGGCGATCTGTTTGAGGAGATCAAGAAGATGTAACACCCAGTTGACCTTTGGGCTGGACCTGGGCAATTGGAGGCCCCTCACCCCCTTCCCTGTGCTCTCTTCCCTCTGTTGGGAGCCATTTTCAAGAAGCAATGGGTTGTTGAGAACTTCTGGATGCTACACATGACTGAATGTTTTTTAAGATTTAGGTGGACAGGTATGGAGATATACTTTGGAAGTGGCCTGCCTTTCTTTGCTCTCTCCTTGCCCCCTATGGGGACCAGTTTGTGAACCAACCTGATCATTTTCAGTGTATACAAATACCAAATCCTTATGTTGCATATTAATACATGCATGTATGTATGAAGCTAATATAATTTGTCACATTTATGTCAATAATCCCTCAATAAAAAATAAAATAAGCTATTAGTGTCAATAAAAAATTAAGTAAGACTGCGAATGCATTTTGGAATTTAAAATATGAAAGCAGGAAATGTATATTTACAACTGAGACCAGCTTACATAAAAGGAAGTTCTGCCAAGTTTCTAGTAAAAACAAGTTAATCCTGAATCTCACTTAAGATTCAGGAGGTCTCAGAATAATGTATATTGGGATTTAATAAATTTGAACCAGATTTTGTATTAGATATTCTTATATGACAAACAGTAAAATTATTATTAATACAAAAGGGGAATGGTAAAATTGGGAAGTGATCCAAGATAAGACTGTTAATTAACCATTCCTAGGATCTTTGCTCTAGTTCCAACATGTAAATTATTGAGACAATAGCTTAGAATTCCCATTGTTTCCTAAGGCTGTAATAAATTTAGCCAAGAGAGGAAGAAGGTGAGTTTCTGCAATTAGCGTTGTACAGTCTGGAAGGAAATGGGCTAGCCATAGAGGGTATTTTCTAGATAACTGAATGGAGGGGTGTTCATGTTGTTATCTCTAAGAGTAATTCTTAGAACCTCTACCAGCCCTAAAATTCAGAGTGCACTTTCCTAAAATACACAGCTAATTAGTGAAAGAACTCCTTAGAAGCAGCTCAATGACCTTTCCATTCTACCTGGCTGCCTGCTCTCCCCCACACCCCCTAGTCTGGGGGCACAAGACTTACTTATACATGCTGAATATCATTTCTTGAAAACCAGCTTAAAATCCAGTTATGCCTGGCTGAACACTCAGTTTGGGGCCAGCTATGTGTCAGTAAAAGGAAATTTTGACATGTCACACAGGTACCCCATCTCATCTATTTCGGAAGAAGGGTGAAGACAGATTCTGTGCTAACCAAGAGAGTTTGGGGTGTCTTGCTTCGATGTAAAGTCAGAATCTCTCTTCTTCCTTCTTCTGGGACCACTTCAGAGGAAGAGTGGTGATGGCCAGGGCAGATGTGTGAATGCCTAGACTTTTGAGTTAGGTCAATTTCCACAGGTTTGAACTTCAAACTTGGTGCAATATGTGAGGGACCCTGAGCAATTTGCTTAAGGTACCAGGACCTCAGTTTGCATATCTCTGAATGAGATTCATAGCATCACTATCATAGTAACAATGTGAAGATTAAATGAAGTAGCCTATGGGATATACTTGGATAAATGACTGACTCATTGAGTAAACATTCAATAAATGATAGCTCCTATATTGTCTAATGTGAAACAAATATTAATTGCCTGGAGATTTTTTCTCTTTCTTTCTTTCTTTCTTTCTTTCTTTCTTTCTTTCTTTCTTTCTTTCTTATATGGCTGAGCTCCCTTTTTTTGTTTTGGGCAAGGTTTATCGTAGGGCAAAACCGATTTTAACACAAATAGTCTTACAATAACTTGTACCACAGGCTAATTTATGAAAAGGACAGAAATGTGGATGGGACCCAGAGGATGGCTTCACCAGCTTTGTGGCTAAATACACTGTGGGTACAATCACGCCTCACCCAGCATGCGCCTGGGATTCAGGCCAGAAATCACCAATGAGTGCCAGTGCTGGCTGAAAGGGTTCAATCAACATTAATCCTTAAATATTACTTACAGAGTTTATGGGGAAGAAAATGTGATTAATCCACACAAAAAGAAAAAAAAATAACCCCATTTCTCAACTGAGGGGGAAAATTCCTTTGAGCATAAACAGATTGCACTATTTATACATGAAATATTTTCTGCATCTATAAACTTACCATGCTCAAGTATTCTAATTAATCGTGGTGGTTGCCAGGAAACCAAACTAACTCAATTATAGGTCTGCAGGAAGGTGCAGTGTATTTATGACTATGAAGCAGGTACTCTTTTGTGCAAAAACTAAAACTGAACAGATGCCTAAAGATTTTAAATGTTTTAGAGAACACGGCGTTATCTGGATGGATTTCCCGAAAGAATGTCTTGATTTTCTTTCTTCATGACAACTTGGTTTGGTGATATAGACCACCAGTGTGATAGATTGAGAGGGGGATTGGGAACGTGATCAGTAATAAAACCACGGGAAATGACTGAATTAGGAGGCTGTGATTCCCACTGAAAGAGTCTTAATTCTGTGTGCCATTGACTATCTTCTTATCTTCTTATCTAAATACCTGAGGTCCAAAGAGTATAAGAAATAAGAGGGAAGCAGCTGGCAGTGAAAATAATAATAATAAACACAGAACCAATGAGTTTAGTTGAAGTAAATTGTGGGAGATTGATGACATTTAACTAGAAGATCCAGGAATGTTCACATTTTCTCTTCTAACAACCTATTATCCCATGAAGAGCCTCAAAAATGTGTATACAACCAGTAGCAAATGAACTAAATGGAGAATGAGGGGGCAAGTTCAATCAGCCTCGAGAAAGTTTCTACCATGTCATACTCATTAAGTAAAGGTAATATAATTTCTTAAAAATATTTATTTATTTATTTGAGAGAGAGAGAGAAAACACATGAGTTGTGCGAGGGGCAGAGGGAGAGGGGGAGAGAATTCTCTAACAGACTGTCTACTGAACGCAGAGCCCGGCATAGGGCTTGGTCCCAGGACCCTGAGATCATGACCTGTGCCAAAATCAAGAGTCAGCCGCTTAACCAACTGTGCCACCTGGGCACCCCAAAGGTATTATAATTTTTAAAGCCTACTGTTTTATTTTTAAATTAAGATGTCCTGGTATTTCCTCACTACATTATTAAAATCTATAATTAGATATGCCTAGGTGGCTCGGTCAGTTGAGCGTCTGCCTTCAGCTCAGGTCATGGTCCTGGGGTCCTGGGATTGAGCCCCACATCGGGCTCCTGGCTCAGTGGGGAGCCTGCTTCTCCCTCTTTGCCCTGATCATTCTCTCCCTCTTGCTATCTCTCTCCCTCTCAAATAAATTTAAAAAAATCTAAAAAAAACTAAAATCTATAATTAGAATTTTTAAAATATGCAAGTTATATCATCACTGTCCAGATACGGTATCATCTTATTTATCATGTGAACAAAACATAATGTTTTTCTGAAGCCCAGACTGACCATCTATCCATCCATCCATCTGTCCATCTGCCCCTGTACTCATCCATCCAACCATTCATTCAGTTAAAAATTATTTATTGAGTTCCTACTTTGTGCTTGGCTGTATGCTAGAACTCGGGTATACGATAATAAATATAATTTCTACGTTTAGTGAATTTATAATATGATGAGGGAAACAACGGATAAACTGATAATTATAAAAACAATGTTCAATAAATTATGACTTTATGAACTCTTGAAAAAGCTTGACAGGAACTCAAAGCTCAATCTACCTTCTTATCTCCATAAAAATCCATTATTTGGGTAAATTGCCACTTTCATCATTAATTTCATTATTTACAGTAATACTCTTTGCTTTCAAGTCTATCTTTTTATGCTCTCGATCTGCTCTAATTGTCTTTTGATTACTGTTACAATCTTTCTGTATCTTTACTTTTTAAAATTTAGGGTGTCTCTCTGATAAGTAGCATATGATTAAATATATTTTTAAAATCTAGTCTGGTAATCTTAGTTTTTTGACTGGAGTATTTGTTTTATTTAAATTTAGTGTAATTACTGATGTATTTGGTTTTAAGTCTACCATCCTACTCTCTGTTTCCTGTTTATCCCTGCTCTTTTCCCGGTCCTCACCTATTTTTGAATCAAGTAATATACCTCTTATTCAACTTTCTCACTCTATTACTGCGTAAGTTATAATTTTAAAAAAAAGATTTTATTTATTTATTTGAGAGAGAGAGTGAACAGGCAGGAGAGGGAGAGAGAATCTGAAGCAGACCCCTCACTGCGCGCAGAGCCCGCCTTGGGGCCCTAACCCCTTACTGTGAGATCATGACCTGAGCTGAAATCGAGTTGGATGCTCAACCAACCGAGCCACCCAGGTGCCCCTGTGTAAGTTATACTTTTAAAATTCATTTTGTGGTAGTATAGAGATAATAAAATAAACCCATGGCTTATTGAATCTGGTATAAACTGGAATATTGACAATTTTCCAGACAATGCAGGGACCCAGGAACACTTAATTCTCTTAACTCTTCTTACTTTCCATGCAATTTTGTCTGGGACTGCATTGCATCTACATTCGGCCCCCAAAAACTGATTTCACATACTCAGTACTTATGTACATTGAGTCACATAGTTACTCTTCTAGTTGCTTGTCATTTTTCCTGCAGTCCAAGTTTTCATTTGGGATTGCCTTTCTCTGGCCTGAAGTGTTTACCTCCATAGTTCTTTTTGTGAACATCTACTGGTGAAAAACGTCACTTGATTTTGGTTGTTTGAAAATATCTTTTTTATACTCATTCTCAGTACTATTTTTACTGGATATAAAATTCTATGTTGGTAGTTATCCAACCCCCCCCTCCATTGTTTTAAATACTCTTTTGCATTGCCTTGTTTTTATAAAGGGTACGTATCTGGGTTTCTTCCCCCCTTTGTAAGATTTGTAAGACTTATAAGATTTTTCCTTTTGTCTTTTGTCCTCAGGAGTTTTAATATGATATGGCTAGGTGTGGCTTTTTTGTAATTAACCCACTTGGGGAAAGTAGTGAGCTTATTCTTTCCATGGTCTAACTTTTTTTTTTTAGTCAGTTTTGAAAAAAAAACACTTCTTTGATGTATTGTTCTCTTTCTTCTTTCCACTCCAACTACACATACATCATAGCTTTTCACAGTGCTCCATAGGTCTCTTACCTTCTTTCCTTTTTTCTAGGTGCTTCTCTTATTCTAACTTAAGTTCACTCCTCTTCTGCTCCACGTAATCTATTTTAAACGCATTCATTAAGTTCTAAATTTTAATTATTTTTTTCAGATGTAGAATTTCCATTGGACTCCCTTTTATAGATTCCAGTTTTCTGGTGAAATTCTCCATGGTCTTCAATTACCTTGGACATATTAATAATATTTTTTTTCTCATATCTGCTAAGTATGGTATATGGATCACCTAAGAATCTGCTTGCATTGAATATTTTTTGGACCTTGTTTTCAATCATTTGGTACATGCTCCTGCCATATCTAATAATTTTTGACTAAATGCCAGACATTAGAAAAATTGTATAGATATATTGAGACCCTGCCTCAGGTTGTCATTCTCCAAAGAAGACTGACTTTAATTTGGCACAGGCCGTTAGAGTTTAGGACTGTGCTGTTTCAAGTTAAGGTTGTAGAATTTGTAACACTGGGTCTATTTTAGGTTGTCTTTACTCCTAGGACGCAGCCCTTCTGGGTCCTAACTGGCGGTATGTGATGTTTGCCCCTACTACCCTGGTGCACCCTGAAATGTATTTTTGTTACTCCATTCCCATGAAATTTCCAAAAATTGTGCTGTTTTCCAGCCTCTTAGCCACTGATTTCTCCTCAGCTCTCTGTCTTGTCATCCTAGATCCTTGAAAAACGTCTGACGGGAAAAACATTTGGTGTCAAAAGTCTTTTCCTCTGGAATCCCAAGTCTTCAAGTCCTGGCTGCTCTGCGAATGCCATAATGCCTTCAAACACAAGTTTTAAAAATTGACCAGCTTTACTAGTTTTCATCAGATGGACAGTTGGTTTACAACAAACTCCTCCGCTATCAGAAGGGGACACTCTTCATTATATTACTTTTGTTTTCCTGAATTTCCACATTTTTTGGGCTTCACTGACAGATCAGGACCGTAGGCATTTTTTTTCCAACCACGCCCTCCTTGTGTTATTTTCTTTTGGCGAAGCCATAACTTCTACTATTTTTGTTTGTTTTTTTCCATCAAGATTCATCATTCGTTAATCTGTTGGCAAAAGTCATTTGTCAATCTTTATCCAGCCCCTGCGAAAGTAGTTTTTGATCATCTCCATAGTGAGCCAGGTCATTGAACTAAAAATAAGTTTGGTCCTAGCTTTTACGTGGACATCTCTTATTCAAAATCATTAGATACTTATTATATTTCTCTTGAATCTTTAAACTGCCTTTATCCACATTAACTGTACTTCTGCTCCCCCCGCCCCCCCAGCAGATCAATGCAGGCTGTAGAGGCCATCCTTGGGAAATGCGTGTATCTACCTAGTTGGAGGACAGTTTTCCTTTCTGCAGCTGCTTCACTTGAAATACAAGTGAACTGTTCAATAGAGAAAATAAAAAATGAGCTTTAGCAATTCCTTGGCGTCAACTGTCTGGCTCCTCAGAAGGGTTTCTCTGGTGAATCTTCTTAAAGGAAGAGAGAGAAAAAAGAATCCTAGGTGTTTCTGGCAACTTGTGAGACAACTGGAATGCCTATGAGATGCTCCTTATTTCAAGAACAATATCCAGAAAGGAGATTGTATTCTGCGTAGCTTGACCAACCCGGCGTGACAGCACATCACATGCTGCCTTTGACAGCACCAAGGACTGGAAAATGGAATTGCAACTATCAGACATCAAGTTATGCTTTAACATTTAGTTATAAAGGCCATGTCATGCCCTCTGAGATGTAGCAAGAGTATTAGGCCTGACATTTTGAATTTCACATGCAAATTGGAAAATCCAACCCAAACTAGGAAAAGTCAAAGTGTGTAAAGGGACTGAGTTCGGTATTCAGGAGTGACTCCTGGGTGAGGATACTCACCTCCCAAAGGCTCTTGTTTTACTCTGTCAGCCACACAACTGAAGAAAATTTCAATTAATACATCTGAATAGTATCTGAAGAGTACCGCCTCTGCTAAAGGGATTCTTGGTAAGTTGTATCTAAATGATACAATTAAATTATGCCGTGCAAATCTAACCTGTTCCACAACTAGATTATCGCACAGATTTTTTTTCTTTTTTTTCAACTACTGGTATTCAAAATCTCCCCATAATGGTATCCGTAGTAATAGAGTTATATTTACCAAAGCTCTTAGGTTAACCTGTTATCACTATTTTTCAAAGTAGTTAAGTGACTTGCCCATTTTGAGAAAGTAATAGAATTGGGGCTAGCACCTGTCCGATTTCCATTTCAATGCTTTAGCTCCCACTTCAGCACGCTATACGACTGCAAGCCACGTACAAAATAGTTATGATGAGAAATGGAAAAAAACACATAGTTTAGTTGAAACAAGTCCATTCTTTTTTGTTTCATAAGCACAGGTATGTGTGTAGGAGGTAAGCATTGGCCAGTAAATGCATGGCTTTCAGGTGGGCCATAGGCCCTGGCAACTTACCGTGTTCTCAGTGTCCCTTCTAAAACACCAATTTGGTGAAGTTCCTTTCCTTACACCTTTAGGGTCTCCCCATTGCCTAGGATAAAGTCCAACTTCCGTTGCACACCTTACAACTGCTGGACCCCTCCCCTCCCTTCTTGCATTTCCTTGAATGTTCCGTGCTTTCTTCACATCTGACTCTGCAAATTTGCTGGCCCTTCTATTTAGAAAGTGTTCCTTCTCTTTTGCCCTACGCCTGGCTAATTCTTTTTTGTCTGGTTTCAGCTGTCGTCACTTCCTCCAAGAACCATTTTGTGTATCCCAGATCTAAATTAGATTCACCTTCTATGTCTTAAGGCACCCAGGACTTGTCTTATCATGGGCATTATAATAGGCACTGAAACTGCCTATTTGTTGGTCTTTATTATCTATTATTCCCTATGCACCATGTGTGTAAGATCTGTATCTATCTTGTTCTTCATTTTATTTCTGGCATTAACACCCTGCCTGGCGGATAGCAGACACTCTATATATCGGAAGAATTAATGAATAAAAAACCATCTGACACTTTGAGAAAGGCCTTCAATGGGCAAAGACCTTCACAAGGACACATGCCACACTGATTTATTATCTATTATGTACCAGCCATTTTCTATATGTTATCTCTCATTTAGAGCTATTTTTATGGAAAACAACAACAACAACAGTAACAACAAAGACCTTGTAATAGATTGTTTTATTGGCTAATATTCAGTGCCCTTCCCTGATGGTACACATCCTTGCCCTGTTGAACTCTGGTATGGGCATGTGAAATGGGGGAAGTGACAAGTGTGACTTCTGTGCGGTAGCTTCGCCGAGTGGTTCTTGGTGGCTTGTCTTGTAATTGATCACTGGTATGTTTCAAAGAGAAATGTCCCTTACCTAAAGCCTCATATGCTGTGGAACAGAGCCCCAGCTAACTTGAGCTGAGCGAGAACTAGAAACGTTTGTTATTGTAAACCATGAGTAACATGTGTGAGAAGTAGAAATATTTGTTATTGTAAACCACTGTGATTTGTGTGTGTGTTACAACCACAAACTACAGTCTATCCTGACTGATGGAGATCTGTTCAACCCATTTCTAATGAAGGGGAGCTTAGTGAAAGGACTCAACAGGGAATCTTAGGCACGTCATAAGTTAGAACGAAGAACACTTAGGTTTCACTGGAACAGGAAACTGAAGGTCAGAAACTGGTGCTATTTTATCCATAATTTACAGCTGCATAGACTCACATTTCTGCTTCTCTCCGCTTACCTGCTACTTTTTCTTTCTCCTTCAGTAAACTTATTTGACCCAAATGAAGATGACCTCCAGCTCTTGTCTTTATATGATTTTCTATCTCAGAACCCACTACCAATTGCTGCCTCTCTCTGAGTCTCTTGGTTTATATTCTTGAGGGATATAATTATAGTTTTAGTGCATCTTTTTGAACAGGTTACAAGCCAGATGTCATTGACTAGTCAGTGTCAACTAGTTACCAGTCTAACGTTTGCCCAATCAGTTGTGCCAGTGTATGAGCGTGTCGGGGAGGTTGGTGGTGGGTCAGTAACAAGCCATGTGGTACAAAACGTGGCTGTTTGGGACAGCAAAGACTACATGGTAGGATTCAGTGTCTTTAAAAAGTGTACATAGAAAGGAAATATCTTAATATATATTAATGCAGTGTAGTTATGTTGGTTTTATGAGGAAAGTATTATTATTAATATTATCATAATTACCAAATTTCAGATTATGAAACTAATAGCAACAAGGTAACTTGGGTAAAACTGCATACTAATATGCAAAGGACAGAGTAAATTTAAAATTTATACCTTGGTATGGTTTAGCTGACTCCAAATTTCATGCTCTGCAATGTATTAAATCACCTCAAAGATTTGAACTCTCCCTATCAGGGAAACAAGTAGGAATAACTTTACAGAAAAAAATGAAATAAAATAAAAAATATGTAAAGGTGTAACAGATGGGGTTATTTTAGAGGAGAGTGGTATAATTGTTGTATGCTGAAGGTTAGAAAGTGTTTCAGAGCCCCCAAAGGGTTTTTTTTCCAAACCCAGCTTTCAAATATTTTATTGTGAAAAAAATTTCAATGCATAGAACTTTAGAGTCAAAAGCCACATACTACTTCCTAAAATTTGTGTTTGTTATATTCTTGCTTTATCACGTTTCTATGTATCCATCCATTAATCCCTCTTATTTTGAATGCATTTCTAAGTCAGTTGCTTGGCCGCTTATCTTTTAAAAATATTTATCTTTATTTTTAATTGAAGCATAGTTCACATATAATATGTCAGTTTCAGGTGTACAACATACTTTGATTCCAAAATTACATACATTACCAACCGCTCACAATGGTAAGTGTAGTCGCCATCTACCGCCATACATCGTTACTGCAGTAGTATTGACCACATTCCCTGTGCTGTACTTTTCACTCCTGCGACTTATTTATTTTATGACTGGAAGTTTATACCTCTTAATCCCCTTCACCTGTATTTCCTATCCTCTCAGCCCCCTCCTTTTTGGTTACCGTGTTTATTCTGCATATTCATGAGTCTACTTCTCTTTTTGTTGTTTTGTCGTTTGTTTTAGCTTCCACATATAAGTGAAGTCACATGGTATTTGTCCCTGTCGGACCCATTTCACTTAACATAATGCCCTCTAGGTCCATCCGTACTGTCGCAAATGGCAAGATTTCATTCTTCTTTATGGCTGAGTAGTATTCCATTGTGTACCTGTACCACAAGGCCCCTTATCTTCAAAGATTGAATGAGTTTGAAAAAATATTTTCTTAAAAGCACTCTAAGTCTTTTTTACTCAAAGTATGTCTCATGACCACCCGCCATATTGGTATCCTCTGAGGCTTTGTTAGAAATGCAGAATCTTGGGCCCTACTCTAGAGCTAATAAATCATAATCCGCATTTTACTAAGATCCTCCAGGTGATTCGTGTGTGCAGTAAGTATTGAGAAAGACTGATATGGATGATTCCAACAAACACTGAGGGTTGAGAAATACTAAATTAGCAAGTAGTTGTATTGTGCATATTTCTTCCACTTACCAACAATATGATCTTGGACAATGACTTGTTTGAATCTTAAGATTTTTATCTGTGGTATGGGGAGAACAGTACCAAAACTTTGCAGATAGGATGGGTCAGATGTGATTATTAATGGAGGAGGGCTGTGGCATAGTACTTATCATTTCCATAGGCAAATGTGTGTCTATAGGGCATGGAAGCAGTAGCATCCAATTTAAGAGCTTCCCAAACAAAATTGCTCTCACTTAGTCTTGTATTATTATCTACCTGTGTAGATAATGATGGAGAGAGTAATCTGGGTTAGGCCTAACCAGATGGAACAGGGTTTGAAGTAAGTTGGATTAATCTGATTAAAGGCCCGAATGTCTACAAGCAGGAGTCCAGGCTGCATGTGGAGGGAGAAAATGGAGTTTTGAGGGAGTCTCGATGCTAAAGAGAAGTGAGAAAGGTACATTTCTTTGTCATTTACAGTTAAGATTTACTGAGAGGGGGAAGGACAATATGGCAGGGTCACTGATTCAGAGATGCCAAGAGTTCCCAGAAAGGATAAAAAGTGACCAAATGATTCGCGGTGGGATTTATTGGAAATTAGCAAACATTTATTGATGAATAGTAACTGTCACACAGAGCACAAATTTGCTGATCAAGAAAGGTAGTGAGAGAATCACAGACACAAGAAGAGGAGGCAAAAGATAGCAAGTTTGAATTGTGAGATAGCAATGAGAGAAAAGAGAAATATATCACACATCCCAAGAGCTCAAAGCAGGAAGAAGAGAGAAATACATGGTAAAACGACAACATTCAAAAGGAAAACAGGACAATCCTGTGAGCATTTCCATGGCAAATGCATGCATATCAGGGCTCACAGGCAGTACTGCCGTATTCAATAGCCCCCAACCAAAAGCACTGGAGTATTTTGTAGTATTATTACTCAATTCTGTATTATGCCAGCACCTTCTAGTTTACAGAACTTACATTTGAGCCTCCAGAATTGGGCCAAAGTCCTTCCAGTGACTGATTCCTCTTACCGAGCCTCCTTGTTGAGTCACCCATGACCCTTTCTTTGTGAGTCTCTCTCTCTCTTTCTCCTTTTCTTTAAAGTAAAGGCACATGAAGACAGGGGAAGTCCTTCACAAGTAGAAAGTCTCAATATAGGACAGAAAGCTAAGACCACTTACATTATACCCTAAACATGAGTAATGCTAAAATGTTGTCTGTTTTCTACTTCCGCTTCTCAGGGATATCACTATATTGGTATGGTTGTGGTGTCCTAAATGCTTTAGCACCTTCTCAAAAGTGTCACCTGATAAATGCATTCTTTCTACCAGATGTTCCAATTTCTCATCAGCAGTTATGGATGCTATTTTTAGCCACGGCTGAGTTTTTGCTTTCCACAGCAAGGCTGTTACTTCAGTTTCCTTTATCTTACTTGCTTCCATTTGTTTTTTTTTTTTTTTTAAAGACTCATTTCAAAAAATTTCCAAAGATGCCTTTAGCAAATTTCAATGCTATTTCTTCCTAGTCTCTTAAATAGAACAGGCCAAAGAATGTAGCCTTTAGACATTCTCTTAAAGGTTAGTATTTGATTTGGGAAAAACAGTCTGAACTGTAATGATGTAAGGAAAACTCCAAACTGTCCAAGGATCGAATATTTTCATTTTAAGGGAAAGGAATGAGTGATCAACAGGCAATGGGAAAAGAAAGTTAGAGATACAAAATTTCTAGTATAAATGAAAATTGTCTTCTACAGCAAATGTATGCTCATTTCAAAATAATACTTTTGTTCTATCCCATCCCATAAGCTATTGTAAGCGATAGAGGGAAAAAACAGATGTCCTGGACAGTTGCCATTTTCCTCTCCAGATTCACTCTCCAACCTTCCTACCCTACTCTGTGCTTGCGTGCTGGCTCTGCAGGACTTTGTTAGCAGGCCTCCTTGTCTTCTGACCTGCAGGTGGGTTTGTCCAATAGGAGGAATCAACAGGATTCATATTTTGGCATCTGATTCCTTTCCTTGCTCCTTTAGGTGTAGGGACAAGAGCACCATCTCACTGTTCCTGGCCCTGGGGTGTTTCACCATGCTTATTTGTCCCCTCCAATCTTGTCCACACTTTTGTAAATAAGAGCTTTAAACTTTACTGAAACTTCCCTATTTGAATTTCCCATGCGTTCTCTGCAGGTGCCCTGACAGATACAGAAGAGTTCAACTTTATTCATTCATTCGTTCATTCATTCATTTATTCATTCATCCATCTATTCCTTTACTGGTTCATCTATTCAACAAATGTACATCTCCTGTGTGCTATGTACTATTCTGGGCCTTAAGAATATAAACACTGAACAAAACAGAAATCTCTGCCCCTATGAACCTTAAGTCCAGGCAGGTGAAACAGACAATCCATAAGAGAAGTAGCCGCATTACAGTATGCTAGAGGGTGGAAAGCGCTATGAAAATAAAATAAAGGAGGGTAGAGGGATAGAAAGCATATGTGTAAGAAAGGACGTGTATGATTTTAGATAATGTGGTTAGGGAAGGTCTCACTGTAAAGGTGGCATTTGGATAAAGATTGTAGGAAATGAGCAAAGACAAAGCAGATAACTAGGGGAAGCATTAGAGGTCGAGGGAATAGCAACTGCAAAGGCCTGCAGGAAGGGGGTGTGCATGGATGTTTGAGGACAGTATGGCTAGAATAAAATAAGAGAGAGAAAATTTCTATTGAAATGAGTTCAGAGAGCCAAGGGGGTGTCAGGACATATAGGGCAAACAGACCACTAGAAAGACTTTGCCTTCTACACTGAGTGAGGCACAGAGCCATTGGGAGGTACTGAGCAGAAGAATAACATTAAAACTTATATTTCAACAGGATTACACTGGAGGGTGTATTGAGAATAGACAGTGACAGTGAGAGTGTGGGATTAGGGAGATTCATTAGGAGACTCTTGCAATAATCAAGTGGAGAGAGTATGTTGGCTTGGAGCAGACAGGTGGCGGAAGAGAAGGTGAAAAGGGGTCAGCTTCTGAACATACCCCAAGACTGAATCTTAGGCTGTTCCTACAGTAAGACGTTATGAAGAAGAGGGGGAAATTGGTAGAATCGACTAAGAGTGTCCAATGGAGTGGGAGGAAATCCAGAGCAATATGGAGTCCTGGAGGCCAAATGAAAACAGTGTTTCAAGGAAGAGAGAGTTCTTAACGGTATGAAATGCTCCTGACATTACAAGATGAGGGTTAAGAATTGTCTGTTGGATTTGGGTCGTTGGTGACCTTCAAAAGAGTAGTCTCTGCAAAGTGGAGAAGTTAAAACCTTCTTGGAATAGGCTCAAGAAGGAATGTGAACTGATGAATCTAGGAAATAATACGAACAACCTTTTTGAGGAACTTTGCTTTAAAAAAGAACCGAAAATTGGGCAGCAACTGAATGATAAAATGGTGTCGAGAGAAAAAAATAGCATTATGGTTGTGTGCAGCTGGGGAATATCTGATAGAGCGGCGAAACAGGGTTATATATGGTAGCGATGTGAGAATTTCTGGAGCAATGTCCTTGAGGAAAGGGGATAGAATAAAATGTTACTTGTATGGGAAGTGGCGCTTGGCAGGAGCAGGACTAGTTTGAATAGTAACAGGCGTAAACGCAGGCAGGTGAGAAGATGAGATGGTGGGAGTAGTGGAGATTCTATCATTAACGCTTCTTTTTCATCATCAATATAAAAAGCAGGATTGTCAGCTGAAAGTGAGAATGGAGAGGACATGTTGCAGATCTGCAAAGAGAAAGGAAGGATAAGAAATAGTAGAAAGGAAGGATAAGAAATAGTCTAAAGGAAGGTAAGAGCTACTGGACAAAGAAAAGATGGTAAGATTTCTGGGCAGCCCTGAGGGTCTGTGTGAGGTCAGTGGGCATGAAGGCCGAGGAAGACCAGTTAGCACTGCTGTGTGCTTTCTTAGTCATCAGCAACTTCATGGATGTAAACAAGGAGTGAGAAGAGCATTGTATTCAACCAGCATGTGGTTTAGCCAAATGTCATAGGCTATGTTCCCTGGGAAATAAACTCTGAAGCTGACATTTGCATACAGATGGTTTTGCCCTTTTGGGAAAGACACTTCTAACAGAGGAAGAGAAGCAGATTTGAGGAGAGGGAAGAGCTGAACTGTTCCCTGGTGCGGCCCCTCAGGATTCCTCAGGATCTAGACACTGGAATGACTCAAAAGATGTCTCGATTGAGCAAAGGGAAGAAAGACCCCTTAGACCCCCATATCAACCAGTCACTAAATGTGGGCTGCCCCTAGGGCTGGAGGGCAACTTCTGACTAAAGCTCTCAGTCCTGCAGTTGCAAGGAAATAAATTCTGCCAGCAACCTTGGTGAGCTTGGAAGCTGACTGTTCTCTCTCCTCTCAGGTAAAAGGAGGGCACTAGACTTTAACAGAAAGGAATGGGCCGTGTCTGCAGCCCCCGAATGTTCAGGAAAATCTAGCCATTTGAAATTTGGAAATGCTCATACATTCCCATCTCAAGTCTCAGAGTCACATTACTTCCCAATCTGGTCCCCAACCTTGATGTAGCAGACTTTTCAGGTTGCAGAATTCAAGCTTATGTGGCACTCCGCTACCAACTGAAGTCCTGAACCTGACCTTCGGTTTTCTTTTTTTCCTTCCAGCTGCAGCAGATGAGAGATTCTTTCCATGTTGCCAAGGATACTTTCATGATGTGCCTTATATTGATGATTAATTACCCTTAGCCTTTCACTATCCTTCTACAATATTTTAACACTCCCCTGTAGCAGCTGTCCAATTCTATAGTCTGCATGATTAGTATTTTCCTGTATCTCTCAAATGCTTGAGACATCAGATCTCAGTGTACTCTCTTCCATGGGTATACCAGTTCTGTTTACCACAATCACGACGCTGCGATGCACCAGGAACTATCCTGACCCCTCCCCCACCAGTGATATAGTCCTTATTGCTGGACCTGGAGACAGATGATCCCATTCCAAATTCTGACTTGATCTACTCTCTAGTTCCACTTCTAATTCTAACTGTTTAAGTCTCCATCCCAGACTCCAAGATGGAGATTTGTGTGCAGGTGTTTTATAGGACAGCAATCTGGGGAGTAAACCTGCATGGGGTAATGGGAATAGGACCAGGCAGAGGGAGAAACTGAAGTCCAATGTGGTCTTCAGTTGATTCTAGTGGAGAACAGAGCTGAGAAAGCCCTTCAGAGATGTCTTTGATTGGGACAAAAAAAAGCTGGGTCTTTGTACCCCTACATCAACCAGTCATTGAAAGTAAGATGCTACTGGGGAAGAGATGTAATCTTGGACAATCTGGTTCCCTTTGGTGGAAGGCAGTTCCTGGGGAGCAGGGGGAGACTCAGATGTGAACCAAAGACAGCCAGTAGTCTTAGCAGCTGGGTGAATGGATGCTTCTGTCCTGAAGGTGGGTTCTGGGTGGTGCACTATAGCAAGCGAGGCTAGGGAGGGTAAGGTATCTCAGAAAGACCATGGAGTGGTCTTTATAGATAGATGAAGGGAAAAAGAAGCGTATGAGAGGTGATGAGGTGGTAGGTCAATGGATGGTAGGTCCTAATGATGTCAGTGGATTTTTGGGAATCAGCATTTGGAAAGTGGGATGATTATAACTGAGATTTTGGAAAGCTTCATTCCCAGATCCTTATATGACTATTTATTCTAAGGAATGAAACACTCAATCAGAATGTTTTGACGTATGTCAAATAACTTGCCAAATGAAAGCTGAATTCCTACATATACCAATGTACAATTCTATTAGGATTCTATGCATTTAAACACACTCACATATACAATCTTAAGAATGTGAAGGTTACAATCATTTTTGCTCTGGTGCTGATGACAAATTACATTGAAAAGTTTGGTGATAGTTTGGCAGTTTTCAAGTTACCTCCGTGGAAATAAATGGTGTTTTTCATCAGAAGTACCTCTCACCATTTCCCCCCTAAAACTACCTAAAAAGTGGATATCAAAACATAAGTAATCAAATATTCTTTGTCTATCTATACTTCAAAACTCTTATCGTCCTCTGAAATACTTTTTATAACAAATGAAATGCAAGGGTTTCTTGGTAAGAAAGCTTTGGAAAAAGGTTGAAGTTTGTAGACTTCAAATGACAAATGAAAGTTTGTGGTCTTTTAAACTCCAACTTAAATATCCTTCATTAGGAACTTCAATTTTTCATTTATTTCCAGAAGAAACTCACTATCCTCCACTAAATTTTGAAGGCTGTCAGCATAATTCAGGATGAGATGGCTACTTACACATGGACATGAGGCAATGATGTGAACTTTAATCAAAATTGGAGATTGGAAAAAATATTTGAACTAGTCCTTCCCCGTGGGGTAGATATTTCCT
Organism: Ursus maritimus; assembly: GCF_017311325.1. NCBI lineage: Eukaryota > Metazoa > Chordata > Mammalia > Carnivora > Ursidae > Ursus > Ursus maritimus. The sequence goes on along the minus strand of NW_024425341.1, from coordinate 7,941,888 downwards.
GCAGTCTAATAAACTTTTATTTAAAAAAATTCTACCTTTAATTCTGCAGCTGTACTTACCCACGCACACACATGTCTGTAAATGAGTAGCTCTATTCTGGATACAATCAGGTGAACCCTAACTGCTTGGCTTTTTTCAGAGCCCTTTGAGTGCTTTCTCTTAATATTCATGACTGATTTTCTCACATGTGTTGAGGAAGTATTGTGTGTCTCAGAGCTGAGGCCCCAAATGGCATGACCAAGAAGGGCAGACAATCTTGCAGATGTGTGTCGAATATTGAAGAGGTAAGAGGAATAAAAAGAGAAAGAATCTGTGTAAGCACAAAACCAATAATGACAAAAAAATCAAAGTAAACAAATTAATGATTTCAGATCCATTGTATCATCATCTTATCAAGATAGGATTCTCATTCTACTCTTAAACCTTCTTTCACAGAGGTTTTGAGACCACCTGCCAAAAGATGGTTGAATGGTTTGAATCAGTGTGACTAGCCAAACAGATCGCTTTTGAGAAGACCTCAAGATTTACTTTTGCACATTTTCCCCTTTATATACAATAGAGCGTTCAAAGGTTATTCAGTTTTTTTTGAGTGGAATCTGATTAAACATATATGTGAGAGGTATTTTTTAATGAAAAAAATTGAGTGGCTCAATGGACCAAAAGAAAGTACATATTGATTTTGTTTTCAGAGAAAAAAAGATGAACTTGTGTTCAGTTAAGGAGCATTAATATCCTTAAGAATATTTTCTAGCTCCCCAAAGAGACTGGGATTGGGAGAAGTGTAAACAAGGGCTTCAACCTTACTGTTCTAGTTATTTAAAAAGTAATCAAAAGGAAATATATCACATTATTAATATAATATTTGACAAATCTGGGTGGTAGCTACATGGATGTCCATCATAAATTGCTTTTTCTGTATGTTTACAATATTTCATAATAAATATTATAGAAGATGCTTGTATAAAGACTTATAATATTATGTTGAATTACATACAATTATTTGTATTCAATTGTGCTTGACCCATGAAAAATAACAATTTCATATGCTCAACCTCATATTGTAGACATTTGAAATATCCCCTCCCTGCTATCGCTCATGGAACTCATTTTTCTTGATCTTTCGAATTGGTCCAAGGAAGGAAAACATGTTTATGAGGTTATGTGTTACATTACTGATTCAGAATACAGTTTCTTTGGTGTCATATTTATTTTGTAATAATTTGTATTTATTAAGTAATGTCTAGTGTATCTGTATTACTTTAAATAGAAAATCTCATAATATATGTTAACTCTATTCTTTAATATCAGTGTGAAATATTAAGGATGGTTCTTATGTTTGTTTTTTGCAGTGAAGTGAAGAATCCTAAACAGAAAAAATAAAAAGAAAACCAGTTGAAGTGTATGGTAAGTTAAATAATGGCCCTCCTAAGATGTCAAAATCCTAATCTCCAAAACCCTGTGAATATGCCACCTTAAATGGCAAAGGGAATGTGCAGATGTGATTAAGTTAAGGAACTTGAGATGGGAAATTATCTGGATGGGCCCAAGATAATCACAAGAATCCTTACAAAAGGGAGACAGGCGGGCTGGAGTCAAAGATTTTTTGACAAGTGTGGCAGTGGGAGGAAGGATAGGTGGTGATGAAAGCAGTAGACAGAGTGATGTAGAGTCACAAGTGAGGAGCATGAGAAGCTTCTAGAAGCTGGAAAAGGCAAAGAAATAGCTTCTTCCCTAGAGCCTGCTGAAAGAACCCATTCTTGCTGGTCCATTTGAGCTTTCTGACCACAAAAAGTGTAAGACCATAAACTTGTGTTGTTGTAAGCCACTAAATTTGCCATGATTTGTCATAGCAGCAATAAGAAACTAATACAAAGTATTTTTGAAAAGGAAAAATTTCTAATACTTTTTTTTTCTAACCCATGTAGGCCTCATATACTACTGGTTAAAAAAAAAGTCTATATTTTTGTCAGACCCATTTCTGGAAGTATAGACTTTAAGGATATTTTAAGGTCTTTTCAACCAACAAAGCTTCTGATGTTTGCATTTCCTTATCCTTGTCCATCACTGATGAAAGCAAATCCAAAAGTGTTTAGGAACTTTTGTACAGCTGTATGAAAAAGCTCTTTCTCTTTACGGGTGTCTCCCATTGGTCTTAGATTAACCTTTTGAGATTATACTAAATAAGGCCCAGTTATATCTCCCCAAAATATTGGAAGACAGCTATTGGGACTATGTAACACAGAGGCCCATCCTCTCTGTAACATCACAGAAAAATCCTTTCATTTCTGAATCGACAACCATTCCTTATTTTTCCCCAACTTTATTTAGATATTGGGTTGTATCAATATTTAAGAATTTCCTGGTCCTTGGAAATGAATCATGATTGTTCCAAGCTGGTCATGGTTGCTTTATTCCCTCATATCAAAGATTATTCTAGGGTAGGTACATGGCAAGTTCTGATGAGGGCACATATAGTGTATTCTGCTATTATTTCCCAATTAAAAAAATTAAGGCACATAAGGAGAAAACCACCTTCTTGATTTGGATGTGGGTGTGTGAAGGAATAATGCAGGAGCCATCTTGCCATCATGAGGGGTCAAGCATGCAAAGCAAAAAGTTGAGGATAATGGAGTAGAGTGATAGAATGAATTTGGGTCCTTGGTAACATCATGAACAACTGAAACAATGTTTGAACTACCAACTTCTATACCTCTTGGTTTTTGAGATAATAAAATAACATTCTTGTCATCAGCTTGGGCTGCTATCATAAAATACCATAGACTGGTGGCTTAGCAGAAATTTATTTTTTAATAGTTCTGGAGACCAGAAGTCTGAGATCAGAGTGCCAGGGTGGTCGGGTTTTGATGAGAACCCTCTTCTTGGCTTGTATACAGCTACCTTCTTCTCCCTGTGTCCTCACATGAGAGAGAGAGAGAGAGAGAGAGAGAGAGAGAGAGTTCTCTTCTTGAAAGGACACTAATCCCATCATGGAGGCTCTACCCTCATGACCTTATTCAAATTACTTTCCAAAGGCCTCACCTAAAGTGCTAGCATATGAGAGGTTAGGGCTTCAACATATGAATTTTGGGGGATACAAACATTTAGTCCATGACAGTTTAAGCCACTTTCAGTTGAGCATTCTATTACACGCAGCCAAAGAGAATCCTAACTCTTGTATTTCTACCCCAGTTCCTTCAATATTTTTCATCTAAATTGCATGCCAAATTTTTCATTGCCTTGCTTAATTTACATTTGTTTTTCTTATGTACATCTATATCTCTTTTCAAGAATGAGAGTATGCCTAGAAGACCTTGGTCTAGGTTTAGTCTGACAAGACAGAGTGAGATTATGTCAACATTAATTTTAGATTTCATGTTTCTATTAATTCAGAATATAATTTATAGTGGGTTCTTTTTTTTTTTTTTTTTTTGTAACTTCAACCTCTAGTTGACTCTAAATGAGTTCACCATTGACTCCTTAGCATTTGCTAAGCTACGACTCCTCTGTCACATAATTACGCAGTTGACTGTTGGGACCCAAGTATATGATCTTACTCCTATTATCTTAGACCCACTTGATTTTTTTAAGATTTGTTTTATTTTCTAGTATGTTCTAATATTCTCAAATTTTGATTTAAAAGGTTGTAAATGTGCAATCTCCCTGCCAGTCTCAGATGATCCATAGATATGATGAATGCTTACCTTTTATTTTATTTTCTTTTTAAGTCAAGTTGCTGGACAAAACAGAGCCTTGTGTTATTCCAGGTGAATTCTCCCTTCAAGTTCATAATGGTCCAGTCATTCAAATTTAATAACTGCATAAGAATCCCAATTACAGTGTGATTACCTTTCTAAGGGGGACAAGTATTTATTCATCTTTACCAGGTACTGGGCATGCAGCATCTGGTTTCTGGTAGTGGCCAACAGCATCTTTAATGCATTGGTCCTCCACCTTGCCTGCATATTTGCATAACCTGTGAAGCCTTTATAAAATACTAGTCTTACCCTAGTCCATGCAAGTCAGAAATTTTGCATGTTAGGCCCAGGTACTGATATTTCTAAAAATATCCTCAGGCAATTCTGATGAACTGTTACAATTTCAAGCCACTGATTTATTGAATAATTGTTGCATGACTCTGGTTTCAATTCTTTTTATCATGTCCATTAAGTTATCATATATTTGATATACTTTTTGCCATTTTTCCTTCGTTATATTTTGTTCTTATTAATAAGGCATGTAAAGATCTCTCCCTTCCTTCATGTGGTAAGTTACTTAGGGTCTCAGACCATAATTTCTTTTATGTAACAAAGAGTACAGTGCCTTCCACACAATAGCTACTCAATGAGGCTTAAAAAGAATTAAAAAATGATGTTTAGGGGCTCTTGGTGGCTCAGTCAGTTGAGCATCTGCCTTTGGCTCAGGTCGTGATCCTGGAGTCCTGGGATCAAGCCCCACATCGGGCTCCCTGCTCAGTGGGGAGTCTGCTTCTCCCTCTCCTTCTGCTACTCTCCATCTCTCTGTCAAGTAAATAAATAAAATCTTTATAAAAAAATGATGTTTATGAGCAAGAGTTGGAAGTGATTTGTCAGTTCTTAGAAGCGATCACTTGAATGTTGTACTCTTTTTATTTTGCTTTTAGTAATAATACTCTATATTTGGAACATATTTCCGTGTTGGTTTTTTAGATGGCCTACCATTAGAGGTTTTGCTTTGTTTTGTGTTACTTATTGGTTTGCTTGTGTTTCCAGTCTCCTGCTAAACTGATGGGTGGAGAACAGAGATTGTCCAGTGTTTGGCAGGGACATTTTTGAAGAGAGAGAATTTCACCATGGGTTTGCCATATGTATGTCTGGTATTTATATAGTGGGTATTCTGTATACGAATCAAGATTATATACTCACTGAGAATCCTTCTTGGTCATGGAAATTATGTATGCCAGGATATTTGAAGGCATAGGAGATAGTAAGACATGGTACAGGAATGTATCAGGATGCTAGAGGGACTTAGAGCAGATTAAGTCCAGAGCAAACTTTCTTTTTCAGAAACTGAGTCATACATAGTTGATGCCCTGCTAGCTTTCTATGTTTTGTTATTATTGACATAAACATCTAATTATGCTTAGATGCTCTTGAGTAGATAATCTAGCCAAAAATGTGGAGTAACGTAAATTCTACACATTTCTGGCAATATTTGAAAGTTGCCTTCACGTTGGAACCAAATAAGCTCTGTATTTACAGGGTTTGCTTCGGTACCTATTGCAGAATGTGTCATCATCAAACCTGGTTTCTTGGATTTATATACTGAGAGGATTTTTATTTTACCTTAAGACACCAGAATAATAATGTTAAAAGACCATTTAACCTCTCTGATCCCCAATTTCCCCATTAAAATGAAGGAAATCAACCAGGTGAGTAACTTGTCTGAAGTCATATACTGGCTCAAAATCACTGTTAGAATTAAATCCGGATTTTTAGATTTTCTTTCCATCTACATTATTTGGTTCACTTTAAAAGAACATACATAATACCCTGTTTATTTTATGAAATCCTCTTAGGATGCCATATTGATATCTTTCTTCCTACTTTGCCTAGATTTGATATTTGGTTAACTTGTGAGATTGTTGAAAATATCCTTACCCCCAGCAAAAAAAAAAAAAAAAAAAAAAAAAAAATTATACAAATGAAATCAATCAGAGACAAAACTCTGTTTCTTCTATTGCTGGACTTTCTATGCATATCAACCCTAAAATTGTAGTGGCTTCTTGAATGGCATAATTTCTGATCATGGGTTGCCACTAAAGCTATGACGATCTTTTTCTCAGAAAGTTCACTAGACACAATAAATAGCCAAACAACTTTTAAATAAGTCACTGTCAAGATAATCTCTGAGTTTTAATCAACCATAATAAGAAAAATTGTAATTATTCAGTGCAAAACATCTATGTGGGATAAAATTTCATGCCTGCTATTGAAACACTAAGCCATCTGATTTGAGTCAAGGTTACATTCTTCCTGGAGGCAGCATGATAACAGTAGAAAGACCAAGAAATTTGGAATCTGAGTGGACTTCAGGAATCAAACTGTATACGGCCATTTTTCAGCTGTATGACATTGGGATGGCTGCTTGACTTTTCCAAGCTTTACTTTCCTCATATGCAACCTGAGGATAATAATACTAGGATTTTTTTTTAAAGATTTTATTTATTTATTTGACAGAGAGAGACAGCCAGTGAGAGAGGGAACACAAGCAGGGGGAGTGGGAGAGGAAGAAGCAGGCTCCCAGCGGAGGAGCCTGATGTGGGGCTCAATCCCAGAATGCCGGGATCACGCCCTGCGCTGAAGGCAGACACCCAACAACTGAGCTACCCAGGCGCCCCATATTTTTATAGTGAAAAGATATACAAGAAAGTATTATGCTTATCAGTTACTCAATGTTTCCCAATAGTTGATAGATGCATATTGACTATAACCAACTTCCAGGAAAACAGCTAACATCAGGTTCTGATAAGTTTCTGGGTAGGTTTCCTGAGTGCCTTATTATGCTCAGTAGGCTCAAGAGTTAATTTGCTTGGCAAAATAGTGGCTTCTTGCCCATCGGAAAGTTCAGTGAATGAGTTGTTCTAATTGCAACTTATGTTTTATCCATGTCTATCTTTTTTTTTTAAGATTTTATTTATTTATTTGACAGAGAGAGAGACAGCCAGCGAGAGAGGGAACACAAGCAGGGGGAGTGGGAGAGGAAGAAGCAGGCTTCCAGCGGAGGAGCCTGATGTGGGGCTCGATCCTGGAACGCCGGGATCATGCCCTGAGCCGAAGGCAGACGCTTAACCGCTGTGCCACCCAGGCGCCCCTTATCCATGTCCATCTTATGTCACACATAGGCTTGCTGCCAGAACAAGTTTCTGTGAGAAGAGGTGGAGGATGGATAGACTGAGTGCTATCTAAAGCTTAGCTCTCTTTTCATGAAACCAGGCTGACAACAAAATACCCTATGCTTAAGAAAGTAGAGAAGAAAGCATCTTCTTTAGAATGAATGACATTTTCACAGTGACACCTAAGTCAATCAATAGATTTACTATTTATATTGGAATTACTTAAGTAATTTGAAAATGCACTGAGAAAGAATGCCTGCATTCCCTAAATTGTTGGCTTAGTACACAAGAACATATACATTGGTCCTAAAACCTATCTGCGCAGGTGAAGAGAGGACTCTAGGAAGTTCTAATCATGGACAAAAAGTGCAGTTACTATACACAGTAGAGGAAACTCTCAGCTCCCTTCTCTACCCTAAAGCCTTTGGTCAAGAAGAATAAAATAAATATATATTACTAAAAAAGCCACAGCCAAAGATTTCTACTTCAAGCCAAGATGGAGTGACAAGAACCAGGTTTATCTTTCTGCCTGAAACAATAAACAAATAAAATTATGAAACAACAACTCCCACTGGGCATCAGATGACAAACTCCAGGGATGAGATGAACTCTACAGTTGCCCCAGATTATTGCCTTGAAAAAGTTTCCAGGCCAAGGTGCTGGAGGAGGGAGCCAGGAACAGCCTGGGAGAAACCCTGAGTTGAGATAGGGCTACAAGTCTGAGAAGACCAAAGCAACTAGAGTTCACGGGAAAGAGTACCAGAGAGGAAAGAACCGTGCAAGAAAATAACTCCAGAGAGCTGCAGGGGGTTTCTCTCAAGTATTCAGTAGAGTATCAGTAAAAATGTGTGCTTGATGGAGCTGCTCAGGTGGGGAAGACTCACCTGAAATGATTAGAAATAATACTACCTGTTATATGTCATTTATACCTCAGTAAAAAATAAAAAAAGGAAGCCAATTGATTATTTTAAAAAAATGATGATGCCCAACACAGACAGAATCCGAAGTAGTGCCTGTTCTCAACAACTAGACTGGAACTCCTCATAATTCTCAAGTTGCTGAGAATACACAAGAGAATCTAGCCTCAGTTGTGGAGCATAAATGGCCCTATACCAGGCACTGTTCTGGTGCAGGCTCATAAATCTTAAACTGAAGACTGAAAGGGTCACACTGATTCCAAGACAATTAAATGCATTTTAGAGCAAAGCTTGGGAGTATTTGTACGAATACTAAAACATCCACCATGTAAAATACACAGGTGAAAATACAATATCTGGCTTCTAATAAAAAATTTTCCAGCATGCAAATAAATAGGAAAATGTAAACATATGAAGAGATAAATCAATCAAAATACCCCCAGGCAAACATAAATATTAAAATGAACAAAAACAACATTAAAATTCGTTATTATAATTGCATTCCATATGTTTTAACAATTAAGTAGAGTCATAGAAGATACAACAAAGACCCAAAATAGATTTCTAGAGATTGAAAACTTCAATGTGTAAAATCAAATATACATAGGATAGGATTAATGGCAGATTAGACATTGCAGGAAAAATTATTAGTAAATTTAAATACATAATAATAGAACTTATTAAAATTGAAACAGAGAGAAAAGATAATATTAAGAAAAAATAATAAACAGAGCGTCAGTCAGTTGTGAAATGTTTCAAGCAATCTAATTTACTATAGTCAAATTTCAACAAGGAGAAAACAGGTGAGTGTGTGGGTAAGCAGAAAAAAACAAAGAAATATGGCCCAAGTTTTCCAAATTTTATGAAAGCTATAGACACATAGATTCAAGCAGCTTAATAAAGGCCAAGACAAGAAACATGAATAAAACTAAACTGAAACAGATCATAACCAAATGCACAAAGCCAGTGATACAAAGAAAGTCTTAAAAGAAATTAGAGAAAAATGAGATTATAGATAGAATAACAAAGATAAGGATGACTGCAGATTTCTCATTGGAAGCAGTATAAGCGAGAGAACAGTAAAGCAGCATCTTTAAAGAAAAGAAAGAAAGCAAGAAAGAGATAGCAAGCTCTCTGTTAACCTAGAATTCTATTCCCGGCACAATTTTCTTTCAAAAACAATGGCAACACAAAAATGTTTAAACAGAATAAAGCTAAAAGAACTTACCACAAGAAGACTACTACTATAGATATTTCGAAGAAAATCCTTCAGGCAGAAAGAAAATGACAGGCAATGGAAATACGTTTTTTTTTTTTTTAATGGTTTTTTATTATATTATGTTAGTCACCATACAGTACATCCCTGGTTTCTGATGTAAGGCTCGATGATTCATTAGTTGTGTATAACACCCAGTGCACCATGCAGTATGTGCCCTCCTTAATACCCATCACCAGTCTATCCCATTCCCCCACCCCCCTCCCCTCTGAAGTCCTCAGTTTGTTTCTCATAGTCCATAGTCTCTCATGTTTCATTCCCCCTTCTGATTACCCCCCCTTTCTTTATCCCTTTCTTCCCCTACTGATCATCCTAGTTCTTATGTTCCATAGATGAGAGAAATCATATGATAGTTGTCTTTCTCTGCTTGACTTATTTCACTTAGCATTATCTCCTCCAGTGCCGTCCATGTTGCAGCAAATGTTGAGAACTCGTTCTTTCTGATAGCTGAGTAATATTCCATTGTATATATGGACCACAACTTCTTAATCCAGTCATCTGTTGAAGGGCATCTCGGCTCCTTCCACGATTTGGCTATTGTGGACAGTGCTGCTATGAACATTGGGGTGCATATGGCCCTTCTCTTTACTACGTCTGTATCTTTGGGGTAAACACCCAGTAGTGCAATGGCTGGATCATAGGGTAGCTCAATTTTTAACTTTTTAAGGGACCTCTACATTGTTTTCCAGAGTGGCTGTACCAACTTGCATTCCTACCAACAATGTAGGAGGGATCCCCTTTCTCCACATCCTCTCCAACAATTGTTGTTTCTTGCCTTGTCTATTTTTGCCATTCTAACTGGCGTAGGTGGTATCTCAGTGTGGTTTTGATTTGAATTTCATTGATGGCTAATGATTTTGAACATTTTTTCATGTGTCTGTTAGCCATTTGTATGTCTTCATTGGAAAAGTGTCTGTTCATATCTTCTGCCCATTTTTTGATTTGTTTATTTGTTTCTCGTGTATTGAGTTTGAGAAGTTCTTTGTAGATCTTGGATACCAGTCCTTTATCTGTAGTGTCATTTGCAAATATATTCTCCCATTCCGTGGGCTGCCTCTTAGTTTTTCTGACTGTTTCCTTGGCTGTGCAGAAACTTTTAATCTTGATGAAGTCCCATAAATTCATTTTATCTTTTGTTTCTCTTGCCTTTGGGGATGTCTCATGAAAAAGGTTGCTTTGGCCGATGTCGTAGAGGTTGCCGCCTATGTTCTCCTCTAGAATTTTGATGGATTCCTGTCTCACCTCGAGGTCTTTCATCCATTTGGAGTTTATTTTTGTGTATGGTGTGAGAGAGTGGTCAAGTTTCATTCTTTTGCATGTAGCTGTCCAATTTTCCCAGCATCATTTATTGAAGAGACTGTCTTTTTCCCACCGGATGTTTTTTCCTGCTTTATCAAATATTAGTTGCCCAAAGAGCCGAGGGTCCATTTCTGGGCTCTCTATTCTGTTCCATTGGTCTATGTGTCTGTTTTTGTGCCAGTACCATGCTGTCTTTGTGATCACAGCTTTGTAGTACAGCTCGAAATCTGGCATTGTGATGCCCCCAGCTTTGTTTTTCCTTTTCAACAGTTCCTTGGAGATTCGGGGCCTTTTCTGTTTCCATACAAATTTAAGGACTATTTGTTCCAGTTCTTTGAAAAATGTCCTCGGTATTTTGATCGGGATAGCATTGAAAGTGTAGATTGCTCTGGGTAGCATGGACATTTTAACTATGTTAATTCTTCCAATCCATGAGCATGGAATATCTTTCCATCTTTTTATGTCTTCCTCAATGTCTTTCAAGAGTGATTTATAGTTTCTAGAATATAGGTCCTTTACGTCTCTGGTTAAGTTAATTCCAAGGTAACGTATGGTTTTTGGTGCTATTGTAAATGGGATGGATTCCCTAATTTCTCTTTCTTCGGTCTCGTTATTCGTGTATAGAAATGCAACTGATTTCTGAGCATTGATTTTGTATCCCGCCACGTTACTGAATTGCTCTATAACTTCTAATAGTTTGGGAGTGGCTTCTTTTGGGTTTTCCATATAGAGTATCATGTCATCTGCAAAGAGAGACATTTTGACTTCTTCTTTGCCAATTTGAATACCTTTGATCCCTTTTTGTCGTCTGATTGCTGTTGCAAGGACTTCTAGTACTATGTTGAATAATAGTGGCGAGAGTGGGCATCCTTGTCGAGTTCCTGATCTTAAGGGAAAGGCTTCCAGCTTTTCCCCATTGAGAATAATATTTGCAGTAGGCTTTTCATAGATGGCTTTTATGAGATTGAGAAATGTACCTTCTATTCCTACACTCTGAAGGGTTTTAATCAGGAAAGGATGCTGTATTTTGTCAAATGCTTTTTCGGCATCGATTGAGAGGATCATATGGTTCCTGAGTCTTTTCTTGTTGATATGATGTATCACGCTGATTGATTTGCGAATATTGAACCACGCTTGCATCCCAGGTATGAATCCCACTTGATCGTGATGGATAATCCTTTTAATGTACTGTTGGATTCTATTAGCAAGTATCTTGTTGAGGATTTTGGCGTCCATATTCATTAGGGAAATCGGTCTGTAATTCTCCTTTTTGAGGGGGTCTTTGCCTGGTTTGGGGATCAAGGTAATATTGGCCTCATAGAATGAGTTTGGTAGCTTTCCTTCTGTTTCTATTTTTTGAAATAGCTTTAGGAGAATAGGTATTATTTCTTCTTTGAATGTTTGGTAGAATTCCCCAGGAAAACCGTCCGGGCCTGGAGTTTTGTTATTTGGAAGGTTGTTTATCACTGACTCAATTTCTTCATAATTAATTGGCCTGTTTAAGGAATCAATTTCTTCCGGTTTCAATCTTGGTAGTTTATAGGTTTCCAGGAAGGATTCCATCTCTTCCAGATTGCTTAGTTTATTGGCATATAGCTGTTGATAAAAATTTCTAATAATCCTTCCAATTTCAATGGTGTTCGTCGTGACCTCTCCTTTTTCATTCATAATTTTAATAATCTGGGTCCTTTCTCTTTTCTTTTGGATAAGTCTTGCCAGTGGTCTGTCAATTTTATTGATTCTCTCAAAGAACCAGCTTCTAGTCCTGTTGATCTGCTCTACTGTACTTCTGGTTTCTGCTTGATTGATTTCAGCTCTAATTTTGGTCAACTGCTTCCTCGTGCGTGGATTAGGCCTGTCCCTCTGTTGCTGTTCCAGCTTCTTGAGGTGAGAATATAAAAACTGCATTTTAGATTTTTCTATTCTTTTGAGTGAGGCTTGGATGGCTATGTATTTCCCCCTTAGGACTGCCTTTGCAGTATCCCATAGGTTTTGGACTGTTGTATTTTCATTCTCATTGGTCTCCATAAATTGTTTAATTTGATTTTTGATTTCCTGGTTTATCGAGTCATTCCTGAGCAGGATGGTTCTTAGTCTCCAAGTGTTTGAGTTTCTTCCAAATTTTTCCTTGTGGTTGAGTTCCAATTTCAGAGCGTTGTGGTCTGAGAATATGCAGGGGATAATTTCAATCTTTTGGTATCGGTTGAGACCTGTTTTGTGTCCCAGAACATGGTCTATTCTTGAGAATGTTCCATGGGCATTAGAATAGAATGAGTATTCTTTGGTTCTGGGGTGTAGTGTTCTATATATATCTATGAGGTCCAACTCGTCGAGTATGGCATTCAAAGCCTTTGATTCTTTGCTTAGTTTTTGCCAGGGTGTTCTGTCTATTTCTGAGAGTGGAGTGTTGAGGTCCCCTACTATTAATGTATTTTTATCTATATGTCTCTTTATTCTGGTTAAGAGTTGGCTTGTGTATCTTGCTGCTCCCCTGTTGGGGGCATATATATTTATAATTGTCATATCCACTTGTTGAATACTTCCTTTAAGAATAATATAGTGCCCTTCTGCGTCTCTAACTATAGTCTGTAGTTTAAAATCCAATTTATCTGATATGAGAATTGCTACCCCAGCTTTGTTTTGAGGTCCATTTGCATGAAAGATGGTACTCCATCCCCTTACTCTCAGTCTGAATGCATCTTTGTGTTCGAAATGAGTCTCTTGCAGACAGCAAATGGATGGGTCATTTCTTTTTATCCAATCTGCAACCCTGTGGCATTTTATGGGAGCATTCAAACCATTTACATTAGCGCTAAGAACTGAGAGATATGATTTTAATGATGCCATGTTGCCAGTAAAGTCTTTGTTTGTATTGGCTGTGACTTTCTGTTCTGTATCACTCTTGGGGCCTTTTTACCTTTATAGAACCCCCCGTAATATCTCCTGTAGGGCTGGTTTCGTGGTTACGAAATTGGTTAATGACTGGCAATTCTGAAATGTCTTTATTTCTCCATGAATTCTGAATGACAGCCTTGCTGGATAAAGGATCCTTGGCTGCATGTTTTTCTCTGAAAGAGCTTTAAATATGCTCCCCAACCCTTTCTCTCATTCCAAGTCTGTGTAGACAGGTCTGACGTAATTCTGATGCCTTTGCCTTGAGTACGTGAGAAATTTCTTTGCCCTGGCGCTTTCAATACGTATCCTTGGATCTAATATTTGCGAATGCACTATGCGTGAGCGTGGCATAGGTTTGTCGTGGTTGAGCTTGGGAGTCTCTCTGCCTTGAGACACGAATGTTTGTTTCCCTTGCTAGATTAGGGAAGTTTTCAGCTACAATTTGTTCAAATATCTCTTCTAGACCTCTGTTTTTCTCCACCCCTCGGGAGACCGATGATTCTGACATTGAGCGTTTCATTGAGTCAGTAATCTCCCGTAACCTACATCCGTGGGCTTGGATTTTTAAGACCATCTTCTATTTTTGTTTTTCCTCTCTTAACCCATCTCCAATTCACTAACCCTTTCCTCTGCTTGGTGCCCTGGCCATCAGAGCCTCTAGTTTCTCCATTTGGCTCATAGAATTTTTAATTTCTTCAAGATTCGCTCTTTTCTGTCACTTAGGGATTCTATATTACAGTAACCTTTTCGTTAATACTTTTTTCAATTCTACTCATCATTTTGACCATCGTTACTCTGAATTCTATTTTTGATAATTTGGTTACATCCATATCCATTATTTCTGTGGCAGAGGCCACAGACTCACTGTCTTTTCTTTGCTGGCGGGGGGCTTCTCCTTCTTGTCATTCTGATGAGGAGAGGTTGCGGGGTTGTCCAGAGCCCAAATTATTGACTGGGTCCCAGGCCGTGCCCCTTGTTTTATAGGGATCTTAAGGATGTGGGCTTCTTCTTTAAAGATTTTATTTATTTATTTATCTCAATACTCAGCGCTGGAGATGTTCATTTGTAGAGATCCAGATGTATCTTCCTGCGTCTCAGGCTGATTCCGTGGTTGTTTAGGCTGGTTTGGTACCTATCCAGCTCGACTCAGGGGACTGGCTGAAAAAGGGGTCCCCTACTCCTCCGCCATCTTAACTCCCAGGCCCGGAAATATGGTTTTCACACGAAGGAAAGAGCACTTAAAATGGTAAAAACAGGGATAAATATAAAATATTTTATTGTGATATATCTTTTAAAGATAGTTTTAGACTGCTTAAACAAAATGAAAATATAGTGCATGGTTTATAATTTATGTAAAATGAATTATAAATTTTCAACACATGATATTGAAACAAGTAGATATCTCTATGCAAAAAAAGAAAAGAAAAAAGAATATTGTCTCATACCTCACATCATATCCAAAAAATTAACTAAAAGTGAATCCTCAACTGAGATGTAAGACCTAAAAATGATACAATTTCTGGAAAAAAGCATAGTAGAAAACTTTTGTGACCTTGGAATAGGTAAATATTTTTTAGATATGACACCAAAAGCATGATCTGTAAAATAATAAATTTATATATTGGATTTCATAAAAATTAAAAGCTTCTGCTCTGTGAAAGATGTTAACAGACAGTAGCCCCACTCGTGGTGAGTGCAGAGTAATGCATAAACTCTTTGACTCTGTTATCCACCTGAAACTGACAGCACTGTGTGTCGACTATACTCCAATAAAAAAAAATTAAAAAGAGAGAAGCCAGAAACGGGGGAAAATACTTGTAAAGTGTATCTTTGGTGGAGAACCTATATTTAAAACACATAAACATAGTAATAAGAAAATAAAACCCTATTATTACAAACTAGGCAAAAGATATGAACAGATGCTTCAAAGGAAGATTAAAGAGCTGGCAAATAACACATAAAACATCTTTAGTCTTTTGGGAAACGCATATTAAAACCACGATGCTATTCCACTACATATCTATTAGAATCGCTAAAATTACGGGCTGGCCAAGTCTAATATTGTCAATGATGCAGAAGAAAGACAACTCCTCTACGCGGCCGATGGTAATGTAAAACCACTTTGGAAAAGTTAGGTATTTTCATTAAAAAGCTAGGCATATCCCTACCATATGGACCCCTTCGTTTGACTCCTAGGTATTTCCCTAAGAAAAATGAAAGCATATGACTATCTCAGCTTTATTCGTAATGGACAAAAACTGGAAACGACTCAAATGTCCATCAACATGTGCATAGATAAACTTTGGTATCTATGTACAATGGAGTACTACTCAACAACAAGGAGAAATGAACTATATTTTTTAATGATTTTATGTAGTTATTTGAGAGAGACAACACAAATGGGGGGAGGGGCAGGAGGAGAGGGAGAAGCAGACTTCCCGCTGAGCAGGGAGCCTGGTGCCGGGCTGCGGGGCCAGGACCCTGGGATCATGACCTGAGCTGAAGGCAGATTCTAAACCGACTGAGCCACCCAGGCGCCCCAAGAGAAATGAACTACCGATACCCACACAACACGGATGACTCTCAAAGTAATTATGTCCAAAGAAGCTGTACCAAAAGAGAGAATAAAATATAATTCCATTTATATAAAATTGTAGAAAACGCAAACTAATCTATACTGACAGAAAGATCAGTGTTTTCCTCAGGAGGGCAAAGCAGACAGGTGTGGGAGGGAAAGATTGAAAAGTGTACTAGGACATTTTCGGTGGTGGTGGATGCACGTTCATTATCCGGATATGATGATTATTTCAGAAATATATACGTAAAAAATGATCAAATCATACAATCCATATATACACAGTTTATTGTCTGTCAATTAAAAACAAAAAGAACAACCCCCTACAGGCTTCCTTATCCCAAAGGATAAATGCCTAAACACAACAGTATTATCAAGAGTTCTATAATGCTTTCATCACATAAAGCACATAGGAGCTAACAAATATTGATATATTTAATTTAATAATAGATCAGTGATTCCGAGATTGAATCGGAGATTCTACAGATCTAGCTTCCAATCCTCCCCTCTCCCATTCTAAATCGCTCAAATGAACATACAACTTGGAAATACTGCTCTGAGGAGTATCTTTAAAGTTAGCATACAGCAGATCAAAGCAAAGGTATGCAAAATCCCCATTCAGAGTCAGGAATGCTTTTAGGTAGAAACACTTGAGTGACAATTAAAAATATCAACTTGATTGAATTTATTAAGAAAAGAATACGCCAATGATGAAAGGATTTGGCTACCAACAGAAGTCTAGCGGAAAGAGCACCTTGCAGGTATCTTTTTCTAGTGACCACTAAGTGCTCTCCAGGAGAGAGAGTGCTGAAGAACTAGACCTATCCTATTTTTATGGCACGTGTATCCTTGTTATGAGGATGGGTTCATAGGTCTGAGTGTGTGGTTCTCAAATATCTAGAATCAGCTAATTAAATGTAACTGCATATTCAGGAAACCCCCTTCTATTTTTTTTTTAAAGATTTTATTTATTTATTTGACAGAATGAGAGACAGCCAGCGAGAGAGGGAACACAAGCGGGGGGAGTGGGAGAGGAAGCAGCAGGCTCCCAGCGGAGGAGCCCGATGTGGGGCTCGATCCCAGAACGCCGGGATCACGCCCTGAGCCGAAGGCAGACGCTTAACGACTGCGCCACCCAGGCACCCCAGGAAACCCCCTTCTAATAATAATCTGACTTCCCAGGGACCCTGCCTTCCGGGAGGTAAGGTACCAACAGAGAAGTGCAGTGCCCCTTGGTAGTTACAGTTTTCATTTTAAATTAAGCACAGGCTTTCAGAAGTCAGACCTCGGTCTCCGTGTGCATGGCTAATGTGAAGTGTCACTGTTAAAACAGCCATTCCTGTCACTGAGCCTGCAAGATGGAAATGGGGAATGGGACTTTGTAGCACGTGCCATAACAGTCCCACTCTGTGGGGACCTTGCCACAGCAGTCCAACAGCCTTTTCCATGCCAATTTCTTTGGCTATTTTCCTCCTGTTTTAGAACTTCTGTAATTAGGTGTTGTTATAGCCATTTCCCAGATGAAAAAGATAGGCTCAGGGATGTTCTATCTCTTGCTCAAGTTCACCCTACTGGTAAAGGAGAAAGCTTAGCGTCCGTCCTACCCAGGGCTTCTGACTCCAAGTCTACACTGCTCTTCAATGTGGTCTGCTGAGGGGTGCGGTCCATGTCAAGAGATTTGAACTTCGTTGACACCTGCAGGCTCTCTGTAGGTGCTCCTACAAGACCTGGGGGCTGGTGAGAAGGCCATGGAGGTGGGGCAGGGAGAAAACAGTTCACTACCAAGTGAAATGAAGGCATTTAAGTCCTCAATGGTCGGTCTAAACCCCACCTTCCTAACAGCGAAAGCAGCCAGTGCCAGGAGTCCGCCTCGTGGCAGTTATTGACTCATTCAGACTCAAGGTCTTTGCTTGGACTCAGGAATAATGTGCGTCCGAGCGAGCGCCCCGTCTGCTCCATGTATGCAAGCGGAAGTGACTACGTGAGGGTTCACGATTACCTTTAGACATTGTTGGTAATTGGAAATGATTTCACTTCAGGAGCAAACGCTGAGCTGGAATCTGATTGGGAATTAGTCCATGCCCCACCTGCATAGATAAGTCTCAAGGGCTGGGATTATCAGGCTTAGTTCAGCAGCTAGTTCCATTATGGTTCATTATCTGTGACTGGCTGTCTCAGGAGGCCTGCAGCGCCCTGCTCAGACATTCAGGAGATAGCAGCCTAAAGAGTTCATGTGTGAAAAGGGCAGAGGGAGGCCATTTTTTTAAATTCATTTTGCTCAAGCTGAGGTAATTAAAAATGACATAGCTAATCTGTTGTTAGGGTCAATATGGCGGTTGGTTATTTCTGCACATTTTAGGATGACAGACTCATCTCAGACTGTCTTCTTCCCAAATGGAAGAGCCAGCATTTACCTATCTTGCCGAATAAAATGCGCTGCATTGATCCATAATCAGCTCACTGTCCAAGGGAGGTGAGGGGCTGGTATTTTGTAAGGAAGTGGCAACTAGAATTTCAAGGTCTTTAGTGAAAGGAAAGAATCAACTCCCAAAGCGATTAGCATTTATATTGGAATGGGGTCTAAATTTCTTTGGGTGAGAACTGTATTCTTTTCATTTTGTATCATAAAAGAGGAACTGGTACATAGTAGGTGCTCAATAAAAATTTACAGTATTTCACTAAAGCATGATTTCAAAAAGAAAGCCATATCACAATGCAGGGGCTCTAAGAATTTTGGTTCATGATTTTTTTTTTTCAACACCAATTCATTCCCACGTCCTTGTGATTTAATACCCACAGTTCTGTTGAATTGACAATAGCAAACTTGTTCAGTCTGACACTTAAGAGGGCAGGCAAACTTACACTTGATTCTGGAGTTGAGAGTATAACTGAGTAATAACTTGAGTAATAACTTTGAATATTTAAGTTTGAATTGTTGAAAAGTGAAGGGAATGCATCAGGTGTGTCTGTACATGTATTTCCATCTGGAGGTAATACAAATAATTTCTAAAAATGTGTATTAAAAGGCTTTTAATTTTTGTCTGAACCGATTCATCAGTCAATTAATACATTTATCTAATACCAACTACGTGAAAATCACTATGGTGGGCAGAAAGCAAAACACAATGAAAGAAAAGGCAGATTATCTGTTTTTACAGAACTAACAGCTTATTTGGGGGGAAAATAATTCATGCAACACACTTTTTTTGCTGCATATTTTGCACTACTACATGGAAGGTATAGTGGTAGGTGTTCCAATGGCCATAAAAAAGATGAAAACACAGACCTCAACTCAAAAGGCTATTGCCCAGCAGGAAGGATAACACAAGCATATAAACCTATTTAGGGATCGAGTGTGAAATTTATTATAAGAGAGATCTAAATACAGTATGATGGAATTCAAAGAGCAAGGAGAGCATACGTCATGTCAGGGGTTTCATTGAGCATGTGGCCTTTCGAATAAAGTTTGACAGATATAAAATACCAATTGCTTTCTAGTCACCTTCAATATTTCTAAGCCACCAAAGAGAGTTTGACACCCTCTCCGTTTCTCTTAATCGTTATAATTCCAGATGGCTCAGGAGAGAAGTCATGATAGAATGTGACACATGCATGTGTGTGTGTTGGGTGTGTGACATGGGGAAACGTGACCTTAAAGGATATTTACAGATGGCATCGACTTTTGCATCTCTTTCGCGTCCATGACTTTAGACAACCACGCGTATATGAATGACTAACTGACCTGGATCTTTAGCCCAGATAGCTCCTCTGAGCTCCTAGCCCCACAAAGCCAACTGTCCATTTAACATGTTCTCGAGGTGTTTTAAAGGCACTTCAAACTCAGGTCTGTGATTGAATGCCCATATTCCCCTCAATCCTGGTGGTAGTAGCGAGTGTTATTTCTGGAGCTCTTCTTTCTGGTATATTGTACTTCTTTGCGCCATCGAAGCTTGGTGTAGTCACATAACTTGCTTTGGTCAACAAAATATGAGTGGAAGTGACATATATCACGTCTGCATATAAGCCTTTAAGAGCTGCTGTGAAATTTGTTATAGTCCCTTCCCTCCTGACAAAGAAATCAACATTTCGGGTGGTAGAAATGCCATCAACTGTGTTTCCTAAACGAGGATGCCATAGAAGAGAGTCCCTGTCTCACCTGAGATGGACATGTAGTGTGAATGTGAAATGAATCATTATAGTTTATCGAGATATATTTCACAGACCATAAAATTAATTCAGTGGTTTTTAGTATATTCAGAACTGTGCAACCCATCACAACAGTACAATTTAAGAACATTTTCAAAGCCCCTCAAAGAAACTCTATATACATCAGCAGTCATTCCTCATTCCCGCTTACCCCAGTCCCTACCTCCAGCTCCAGGTGACCTCTAATTTACTTCTGGTCCTTGAACTTTTATTATTTACATCAGTAATAATTGGAGGATGCTAGTTTTTGAAGCATACCTTAGCTGACAGAGTAGCTTTCTTCTAGTGTTCTCTGTCTTAATAAATGCTGCAAACCATCACAAATTCACAAAAATCAGAAACGTAGAAGTTACCTTATTTCCCACATTCAGCTAGTCTACAATTCCTGTGACTTTTACTTCCTGGCTTTTTCTTCGATTTGTCTATTTCTGTCCAATTTCATTGCTAGCACTATAATTCAAGATACTGCCATCTTTTTCATGCGCTTTTGCTAATGTTTTCAAATTCCTGAAAGATATTGAACTTCAGGATTTAGGAATGAGAAATCAGAATTCCTGAGAATGTTTTGGAAATCCTGAAATCCTAAACCATTCTGTATTCTTCATAACAATCTATGTACTTTTTGGTGGGAGAGTTGTAACAATAATTCTTAACAATATTTACCTGTACATATTTACATTGATTAAAAGTAACAAATGGGGGCGCCTGGGTGGCACAGCGGTTAAGCGTGTGTGCCTTCGGCTCAGGGCGTGATCCTGGCGTTATGGGATCGAGCCCCACATCAGGCTCCTCCGCTGTGAGCCTGCTTCTTCCTCTCCCACTCCCCCGCTTGTGTTCCCTCTCTCGCTGGCTGTCTCTATTAAAAAAAAAAAAAAAAGTAACAAATGGCTATAATAATAAAGCATGCATCATATTTCTGTGGTAGGACTGTACTAGAAGTTTCAGAGATTTTTCTATAAAAATAAATGCATGCTTTCTTATTATCATGAACCAGCATATTGTGACAAAATTCTATATTTCAGAAATATATAAAGGGGTCTCGGCTTGATAAAGACATTTGGTGACAGAAAACATTAAATAAAGGAAACAGTAATACAAAATAAATGCCAAAATATAAGTTCCTTAAAATTGAAATATGAAACACCAAATATTTAATAACTACTCTTAAAATGAAATGTAAAAACACACAAAGCATTAATTGCTCTAATAGCCTTGATTGTTGTTTCATGACAAGTACTGTACTGCAGATGTAGCAAAATTTCTTACACTGTTTATTGGCATTCGAATGTTTAAATTTTTTTAGTTTTTATTTTCTCATTTTTAACTGATGTAACAGAGTCTTTTTTTCTAATTACCTCTTTAATTAGGTATTTTATGTGGTTATTTTGTAGTTGCATGCATGTAATACAAATACCTTTAATATTGTTTAGATTCAACAAGACTTTTTCTTTTCATTCTTTTTTTTTTTTTTGAGTTATAGTTGACACATGAAGTTACATTAGTTCCAGGTATAGTGAATTCAACATACTGATTCAACAACTCTATATGTTATGCTATGCTCAGTGTAGCTATATGACAACTGTAGCTATTATCTGTCACCGCATGGTGCCATCACAGTATCATTGAGTATATTCCCTATGCTGTACCTTTTATCCTGGATTATTCATTCTGTAACTGAAATCCTATATCTCCCACTCCCCTTCACCCATTTTTCCCACCCCCATGTCCCCTGCCTTCTAGCAACCATCAGTTTTTTCCTTGTATTTATGGTCCCTTTTCTGCTTTTTGTTTGTTTATTCACTTGTTTCATTTTTTAGATTCTACATGTAAGTGAAATCATATGGTCTTTCTCTGTCTGACTTATTTCACTTAACATAATAACCTCTAGGTCCATCCATGTTGCTGCAAATGGCAAGATTTTTCCTTTTTATGGCTGAGTAATATTCCATTATATATATATATCTCCCCATCCATCCATCCATCCATCCATCCATCCACCTATCCATCTATTGATATTTTGGCTATTGGGCAAGAAATATAGGGGCACATGTATCCTTTTAATTTGGTATTTTGTTTCCTTTGGGTAAATACCTGGCAGTGGAATCACTGGATTGTGTGGTGTTCCTATTTTTAATTTTTTGCGGAACCTCCATACTGTTTCCACAGTGGCTGCACCAGCTTGCATTCCCAAAAGCACATGAGGTTTCCTTTTTCTCCACATCTCCAGCAACACTTGCTATTTTTTGCCTTTTTGATTCTAGCCATTCTGACAGGTGTGAGGTGATATCTCATTGAGGTTTTGATTTGCATTTCCCTGATGATGAGCGAAGTTGAACATCTTTCATATGGGCAGTCAAATTTTTAAGAGGGGGTCCAGAGGCATTTTCAATTTGGGCATTAAAGGTACATATTACTTCATATAAGCTCATTTTTAAAAATCAATTAAAGTATTCTGTCAGCTCGCTTCAATTTTAATTTTGCCATGAAATCCTTAGTGCTTCCACTAATTCAGATTTCAGGTCAGTTTCTAATTTTGTATTGAGGCGTCCACAACAATATCCTCTTCTCTTTGCATTTCCTCTGTTCAAGTGTTTACACTGAACTGTAGCCCACAGTAAATATTCAAGCACTAGACAACACTGGTGAATCATTTTTTGAAAAGTATTAAAATAACATGACTTCCGATCTTCTAACAAGCTTAATAACACTACTCAGAATCATGTGTCAAACTGGCAGATTAAGTACTTTGCATCCAAAACTTGTTATTTTTTTTGGAACATCACACATAGGATTTGTATAAAGTATACTACGTGAATACATTTATTAATAATTTCTATTTGAGTGAACAACTCACCCTTATCAGCATACAGGGCTACAGAGATACTTTGTAATGTGACAAGAGCTGACTGACTGATTTGATTGTGACTACTTCTCTGCTATGTGCCCTTGTCTCAAATCCTAGAAACGTTGACCTTGGCCTTCCATTCCGTGTGTCCATGTCAGCATTTCCTGCTCTGACCTGTCACTCAGTGTCAGTGGATTCTTTCAAACCAGCAGCTTCTATGTGGATTGTGGAACTTTGGTTCTTACAGGAAAGTTATGTTACTTTTTCCTGTTTTTCTGATCTCTTGATTGATTTTTCTTGGGATTCTGAAAAATAAATGTCCTGAGACATGTGGGAAGGAATTCCCATATGGAAATCCCAATTCTTACAATAGTCTCCCTATATCCAGGCCAGTATTCCTATTGTCCTTTATCGCATTCAGGATTGTTTTCTGAAAACACAAATCTGGTGGAGTCTTCTCCAGGTTGAAATGTCTTTAATGGCTTCTGCATTGCTCTTAGGATAAAACCCAAATCCTTAAAATGGCCTGTAAGTCACCTGCAAACCTCTGGCCTCTCATTATACTCTTCCTTTTCTCAATGACTGCGTTACACTTGGGCTCCCCAGGTCTCCTTTTAATTCCATGCTTTTCTCATCATAGGAACTTTGCAGGTACTGTGTCTTGCATCTGAAAATCTTTCTCACTACTTATCCTCCTGATCTCAGCTCAAATGACATTTCTTTAATTAAGTTTTGCGTTCCTCAACTTATGTCAGGCTTCTTTATTAAGTGTTCTCTAAGTCTATCTGATTTTCTACAAAACACTTAGCTCGATTATAATTATACAGTCATTTGTGTGGGGTATCTGTGTGAGAGTATGCATAGCACGCATAAGGCACTTAAAAACATGTTGAATGAATGTTAAATGAATAAAATTCATGCTTCAGGAAGAACAAGAAGATGATATGTGTTAAATGTAAGGCCCCTGTCAGATCATAGTAAAAAAAATGTTCTGTAGTCAATATTCAACAATACAATTGAGTACCTATTACATACCAGGCATTATGCCAATTTCTGGAATAAAAAAGAACAAACCAACAACAAAAATCCCCATCCCCACTGGAGCTTATACATTCTTGTGGGAGGAGACTTCAAGGTGAAAAATTAGTAAGTATATATGATATGCTAGATGGTGATAAATACTATGGGAGACAAAAAGGGAGGTAAGATAGCAAATTTGGGGGATGGTGGTGAGAATTTCACATTTATAAAGGTTGCCCAGGAAAGCCTCAGTGAGGTTGACAAAAGGGGCAAAGCCTTAAAAGAGGTGAAGAAATGGTGCAGTATGGATATGCAGAAAACATGTATTCCAGGTGCAACCATGCGGTAGGAGGATGCCCAACATCTTCAAACAATAGCAAGAATCCCAGTGTAGCTAGAGGAGAGTTAATGCAGAGGAGAGGAGGAGGAGGTAAGTTTAGAGGTGTTGGGGGAGGGGTACAGATCATATAGGACCTTGTAAGCTATTGCCATTTTTTGCTTTTACTCTAAGTGAAACCATTGGAAGGTTTTGAGTAGAGCTGTGACATGACCTGACTTATATTTTAACAGGATAATGTTGCCTTTGTTAAGAATAGATGGTAGTGGGTTAAAGACAGAAGCAGGACAATTAGGAAGCTATTATGATAATCTCAGTAGTAGTTCATGGTTAATGGTTAAAAAAAATTAGTATGATAGCCGGGAAAGAGGTGACAAGTGGTTGGATTCTATAATATTTTGAATTTGAACCAATAAGATATATTTCCGGTTGGGAATTAGGCTGTGAGAACAAGAGAAGAATCAAGAATGCCTCCAAATTTGTAGTTATAATTTTGATCGGAGGATGAAGATATCATTACCTGGAGTGGGGATGGAGAGGGGATTTGTGGGATTGTAGGTTTGGACCGGGGGAGTCCAGGAACCTAGGTTAGAACTTATTAAGTCTGAGATACCTGGAATCAATCCAAGCTAAGATGCTAGATGGGTAATAGGACAAGTTTGAAGTTCAAGAAGAAGAATGGGGCTGGAGATATTAATTTGGGAGTTATCAGTATATAGGTTGTATTTAGAGCCATGAGACTAGATGATGTACCCAACAGAGTGACTAACATTAAAAAGAAAGGAGATCTAAGAACTGAGACTTGGGCATTTTAATAATACAGATCGTGGAAATGGAAAAAAAAAAAAAGCCAACAAAGCATATTGAGTAGTGACCAAAGAGGTGGGAGGAAAACCTGGAAAAGATGGACGGTCTGGACTAGAAAGAAGTCTAACTCTGAGTATAGGTAATTCTTTTTGATCTTAGCTAGTTGGCAAAGCAGCAGTCTTATGTTAAGTGCACAGATGACTTCTTGATTTCTGCTGATGAAGTCTTCAATGCTGACAGAGGAATGGTACTACATTGAGTACCTGAGGTCATCACTTGACCCACAACAATGAATTCTAGAAGAAAGCTCAGTTTTGAGACTGCTCCCTTCTGAGTTCTGTTGATGATGGTGTCAAAGCTAGTCAAGAGCTGGTTTTACTTAATATGACAAACAACTATGTATGAATGTAACAAGATGATTTACAAGAGGGTTGCTGAACATAGACTCTGTTATCCTGTGTTGATTAGAAAATATTACTTTTATTTTTTTTTATTTTTTAATTTTTTTCTATAATAATATTTTTTTATTATATTATGTTAGTCACCATACAGCACATCCCTGGTTTTTCATGTAAAGTTCGATGATTCATTAGTTTCGTATAACACCCAGTACACCATGCAATACGTGCCCTCCTTACTACCCATCACCAGCCTATCCCATTCCTCCACCCCCTCCCCTCTGAAGCCCTCAGTTTATTTCTCAGAGTCCATAGTCTCTCATGCTTCATTCCTCCTTCTGATTACCCCCCTTTCTTTATCCCTTTCTTCTCCTACCAATCTTCCTAATTCTTATGTTCCATAGATGAGAGAAACCATATAATTGTCTTTCTCTGCTTGACTTATTTCACTTAGCATTATCTCCTCCAGTGCCATATGCACCCCAATGTTCATAGCAGCATTGTCCACAATAGCTAAATCGTGGAAGGAGCCGAGATGCCCTTCAATAGATGACTGGATTAAGAAGATGTGGTCCATATATACAATGGACTATTACTCAGCTATCAAAAAGAATGATTTCTCAACATTTGCAGAAAATATTACTTTTAAAAATCAGCTTACCTTTTTCATAGGGAGGGGCATAATGAAAGCAATTAGAACATAGGGCCCTGAGCAAAAACTCCTCTTCTTGGTGCTGGCTGGTGACATCACACAATAGCAGGACAGGTTTAAATTCTCATGCTAGCTATTTTTCTCTCTCTCTTTTTTAAAAGATTTTATTTATTTATTTGACAGAGGTAGAGACAGCCAGCGAGAGAGGGAACACAGCAGGGGAGTGGGAGAGGAAGAAGCAGGCTTCCAGTGGAGGAGCCTGATGTGGGGCTCGATCCCATAATGCCGGGATCACGCCCTGAGCCGAAGGCAGACGCCTAACGACTGTGCTACCCAGGCGCCCCTAGCTATTTTTCTCTTAAACCATGTTGTGTGATCATCATACATGCCAATGTCATTTTGTATGGTGTTCAGATTTTTGGGGGGTGTTTCTTGTCTAGACAAACTATGGTAATCATTGCAAAGTGAAGATGAAGTCTAGTAGCTACCTTTCCTTTGGTTAAGGATACAACCCTAAATTAATCCAGGGGCCTGGTGATGTTAGCATACAACTGTTAAAACTAGGACCAAAGATACTTTAAAGTATTAGCCTTATGAGACCAACACCTCAGTGAAGGCACTAATCTTCCTTAGGGCCCGAAGAACCTAGTGTTAAGCTAGATTCAAATCTTGACTGACCCTGTCACTTATATTCAAATTACCTCGGGCAAGTTGCTTAATGTCTCTGCACCTGGATCATCATTTATAATATGTAATAATATCTCCTTTATAGGTTCCTTCAAGGATTAAAGGACATAGTCTAAGTGAAATTGCCTAGGATCAAGTCGGTAAGTTGAATGTGTGTGAGGTGAGGTTGATCCAGCCGTGCTGTGTCATAGAGGTCATAAGGAAGAGACAATTAGCTTACGATTTAGGAGGCCTAAAGAATAAAGAGAGGGACATGAAACGTTAAGGGGATATTTATTTTGTGATTTCAAGGCCAGTCACTTCCTGGAGGGACGGTAGAGCACACAGGTAGGCAGCAAGCAAGGAAAACTCCACAAGGACTGGACAGCAGGTGTAGGGGTGCGTATGAGGAGCCATCCCCAAATAAATATTTCTAATCGGCAAAAAATAATTAATAGCAATGACAACTAACAGTTGTCTCTGAAGCCTACATTCATTTTGTAATTATCCCATTCCGTATGTGTCGTTGCCCTCATTTTACAGATGAGAAAAGTTGCACACAATGTTTAAGTGACTTCATCAAGGTCGCTCAGGATAAAAAATTCAGTAGAGATGGTTGTAGAATCCAGGAAGGGCTTACACTTTTTCTTTCAGAGCTGATTAAAAAAAAAGAAGAAGCAGAAGAATGGCATCAAAAGGAGAAGAATGCCAAGTTGATGCTTGACAATCGGATAAGCACAGTAGTTTAGGAATATATAAACATTTCTGGTAGAACAGTCATTGCAAATATGTTAAGAGCACAAGGCCATCTTTAGCTGGCAGCAAAACAACAGCAAAAACTCATTTAGAAAAAGGGTACGGTACCATCAAGGCCCATAGGATGGTTAACACGTTTTGCCTCTTCCTGAAGAACAGAGCAGTGAGAAAAAAAAAAACAACTCACAGAGAATGAAAATGTGTCTTATTCACAATCAAATGAAATGTTTTTGGCCTAGAGCCAAAAAAATATTCTGTGATTGAATTTTTTCAGATGCCTAAAATTAACTTGCTCAATTTTATTTCCCCCTCATATCCTTCATCATCTACAAAATGAGGACTTTTGACCAAATAATCTCTATTTCCTTTCCAGTTCTTGAATTTCATGACTCTGTTCAATTTGTTAGTTAAAGGGGGAAAAGAGAGACTGTAACTTTTAGTAGGAAATTTCTATTTCATTGGAAAGATAAAATAACATGTCCTTGACTTCGTAATTCTCTATATAAAATAGTTTTCTCTTTGTACTTTATGCTTAACACATCAGTAAAGGGAGATTAAAAAAAAATCATTTCAGACCTGATAGAGGTGGGAGGATCATAAGTATGAAAGAGATGACATCTACTCTCAGAATCCTAATCCTAGATTGGAAAGATTCTTTTTTTAAAAAAAGATTTTTTTATTTATTTGTCAGAGAGAAAGAAAAAAGAGAGAGAGAGGGTGGGAGAGGGAGAGGGAGAGAGTGCAGGAACAGGAGGAGCTGCAGGCAGAGGGAGAAGCAGGTTCCCCACCGAGCAAGGAGCCCCATGTGGGACTGGATCCCAGGACCTTGGGATCATGACCTGAGCCAAAGGAAGACACTTCACTGACTGAACCACCCAGATGTGCCGATTTGAAAGATTCTTAAGCATATTTGAAAATAAGAATCAATGGTAATTTTTACATAATGAAAATTATTGAAATACATTATCTTGAATGGTCTGTTTAGTGCAGATATTCTGATAGTCAGTTTGGTGTGGGAAGCAGTTGATTGATTACACTGCAGAATTAATAGATTGACAACATCAAATCTATAACTAGAAGAAACTTACTAACATTTTGAACAGAGGTTTAAAGCCCTCTAAATACTTTAATAGCAATGTACACTAATATCTGGATACAAAACGTCAAAGACAGGTTCATCATGTGAAATGCTAGGCCTGGGGGTCTCCTCAAATTCTTATCAGCTTGTCAAATATCTTACCTTTTACAAAATGTAATACAACCATATCAGGACTCAGAAAATTGAGAAAGAAATAAAATATGCTTATAGGGCTCCCATTACTAAAGCAAGAGTGAAGTGCATTATTGATATCACCATTAAATTAAGAATGATCAGAAATAAGAAAATAGGTAGTTTAAAAATTCTGGTACCATTGAAAGCATATTTATCAAACACTTGTTCATAATCTAATGTCACTATATTATTTTGTATAAATCAGTTAAGTTCTTTGGGACTCAAATTCTTCATCTGTAAAAGAAGTTAGGATTGGATTAATCTTCTCCATGAAAGCACATAGTAATAGTAAATGTTTATTGTACATTAACTATGCGTCAGGAATTGTTCTAAGTATGTTTACATGTATAAATTCATTGAGTCTTTAAGACAACAGTATGAAGTATTTACTAATATTCTCATTTATGGTTTTATAGATTACAAAACTGAGGCACAGAGAGTTTCAATAATATATATGGCATTGAGATTTCATAGTTACTGAATGGCAAAAGTGGAATTTGAACTTGCCATCTGGCACTAGAGTCCATGGTCTTAACCACAATGCAATACTGCTTATATGTCAAACACGTGCTACTATACCCTTCCCTCTTACTTGAAATCACTACCTGTGGTGCATAGAATAATGCCCTTCCTTCCCCACAAAAGAAGTCCTAAGGAAGTCCTAAATCTTAATCCCTGAAAATTGTGCAAACGTTGCCTTATGTTGCAAAAGCGACTTTGCAGACGAGATTAAGATAGGGATGCTAAAATCCTGGATGATCTTCGTGGGACTAACGTAGTTACGAGGGTCCTTTAAGAGGGAGGCAAGAGTTTCAGAGTCAGGAAAGGAGAGGTCTAAGTAGGTCCAAATGATGTGATTACTGGAAGAGAGACACAAGTCAAGGAATGCATGTGGGCAGCCTCTACGAGCTGGAAAAGGCAAAGAATGGATTCTCCCCTAGCATCTCCAGAAGGAATGCAGCATTCTTGGCATCTTGATTTTAACTCCATGAGTCTCATTTTAGACTTCTGAAATTAAGAACTGTAAAAGGATAGGTTTGTGTTGTTTTTAGACGATACATTTGTGGTCATTTGTTATATCAGCAGTAAGAAACTAATACTCTACATCGTGGTTTTCCCTTAAAGACCAACTTGTTTCTCAGGTGTGCTGAGTGAAAGAAAGGTCATCAACCCATGAATTAGATAGCTCTACTGCCTGTTTAGCTCTGAGATCACACACATGTATATGATAGGTATTTTGTAGCTAGCTATGTCTGGTAAATTCCCATCTTAACATTTAGCCTTTAAGATGATGCTTTAGTGATGGCTCATAGGAACAAAAGCAACAGATTATAATTATATGTATGAAACAATACCTGGACTTTATAGTAAAATTTAAGTGCTATATAGTGTCGATGTTTTTCATGTTACTTTATATATTTTGCAAAACTATTTAAAACAATAAATTAGCAAAGATTTCAACATAAAAGTACAGATTAATGAATTTTATTTGTGAGAAAGGTATCTAGTTGAGCTTATTTGCAAATAAACCCAGAGTTCTGAATTAGAATCAGATACTTAGATGAGTCTGAATTCAATATTTGAATATAGTTGAGAAAGTCTTTCGTTTTCTTTTTAAAATATTAATTTTCTTCCTCGAAGGAGAGTCTAATATTCCTGATTCACTGTTTAGACTTCGTGTGTGCATGTGTGTCTTACCCTAAGATGACTGCTTACAACCAAAGTGGACGTGTATGGGATCCGAGGTGAGGTGACAGGGATTAAGATGAACTGATTGAGACAGTTCCAATCTACCTCACTTCTAAGCAAAATCTGAATCATGATACAATGAAATTAATTTAGGAAAAAGTAGAGGGTTGTGTTAAATTCCCAGAAGGAAACATCTATGTGCAAAATTCTTATCTATTCATTTGTTGAGCTTCTCCAAAATTTCCACTATCAGAAAACTTAGAGCTGCTCTTATGACAATATTGAGCTGACATAAGTGATTTTGATATTGTCTTATACTCAGGTTGCATACGAAGGGATTTTTCTTACCTACCTGCAGGGATATCAGAAGCAGGTTCTGAAATGAACTAATTGGTGAACGCTTTAAGAGGTACTTGCTCCGGAGCATAGAAATTACAATGTTTTATAATGCCTTACAGAACGCTGGAATAATTTAGAGTCTCATGGCAAGAAGCTAAATCTCAGTGGAGCATTTAAAAATATTTTTAACATCGAAGGATTTCCAGTCCATGTGGAAAAATGGATTCCATTTCCTAAAGAGAATATAATAAGCGTGTGAGTATTAGAACAGAGATGCTCGTGTAGCTTGGCTGGTTTTACCTGAAACTTATTACTGTATAAATTGAAAATGATTGCATGCATTTTACAAAAACACTGTGTTGTCCTAAAGTATCATCCTCCATCAGCTGTGTGAAGTTAAGGAGTTCATTTCAGTGGGTTAGCAGTTATTTATGAAACAGGGATTTGTAAAGTACGTGTTGTGTAATTACAAGGGGTCAAAAGAGTGGTTCAGAAAAAAGGGGAAGTGACTATGGTTTTTCAAGGATCTCTTTAGACAAACAAAAATATATGAGCAAGATGGAGAAAAATGGGGCCCACAAACAAATATACAGGAATGTGACCTGGGCTGTGACCACGAGGGCTAAGGAAAGTCAAAGTGAAGATCGATGTCAGCCTCAATTAGTGAAGAAAGTCTCCTGGAGTAGACAAGCCTTTACCAGCTAAGCTGTGGGGTTAAGTCAGGATTTAGAGGATCTGAGGAGAGACAGAAGAGAATTCCAGGAAAATAAGGATGAAGAAACTAATGGAAAGATCATTTATTCTTTCAAAAATATTGACTGAGGCTTATGTGTCAGAAGAATATAAAAGTAAACAAAACAATAAAAATTCACCTTCCACATGGTTTACATTCCGTAAAAATAAGTCAAATGAATGCTAAGATGATGATAATTGCTGTGGAGAAAATAAAACAGAAGTGATGACTTGGGACTACTGGGGACAACCTTAAATAAGGTAGTTAGGGAAGGTCTCACTTAGATTATGACATTTGAAGATCTACAGGAAGTGAGGGAGCAAATCGCATGGAGATCTAAGAACTGAGTGTTGAGGCAGGAGGGTCATGCCTGGTAAGTTTGATCAACAGTGGGCGGGAGAGGGGGCGCCTGGGTGGCACAGCGGTTAAGCGTCTGCCTTCGGCTCAGGGCGTGATCCTGGCGTTACGGGATTGAACCCCACATCAGGCTCGTCCACTATGAGCCTGCTTCTTCCTCTCCCACTCCCCCTGCTTGTGTTCCCTCTCTCGCTGGCTGTCTCTATCTCTGCCAAATAAATAAATAAAATCTTAAAAAAAAAAAAAACAGTGGGCGGGAGAATGTGGCTGGAGCAGGAGCAGCAGAAGGGAAAACTGTAGGAGATGATATCAGGTAAGTGACAAAAGCCGAACGGCATAGGACCAGGTGAGCCAGTTTGAGGATTTAGGCTTTTACTCTGTGTGACAAAGGGAGGCACCAGAGAGTTAACATAGAGGAAGGATATGAACCGGTTTCCATTTAGCAGCATTACTCTAGACGATGTGCTCCGAATAGACTACAGGGGCAAGAGTGGAGGGGAACCGTGGGTGGGAACTAGCTGCTGCAGGAATCCAGGACACAGAGAGTAGCGCCTTGGATCACTGTGGTAGTTGCAGAGCTTGTGAAAAGTGGTCCGAGTTTGAATTTACCTTGTAGGTAGACCAAATTTTGCAGACGGATGAAAGTGTCACAAGAAGAAGAAGGAAGGAAATGAGGGAGGGCGAGGGAATCTATAAATGAGAATAGATTCCAAGCAACTGGAAAGATGGAGTTGCCATTCACTGAAATGGGGAAGACTGTAAGAAGAGTAAGTTTGAGGTAAAGATCAAATGCTCAGTTTAGGGCAGGTTATGCTGATGATCGTTATTAGACGTTCAAGTGGAGATGAGATTAGGCATGAGTGTAGAGTTGAAGAAGAGTTACACAAGGGATATATAAATTAGACAGTTGTAAGTGCATATTGTATTTAAAGACTTGAGATAGCATTAGGTCACCACAAAACTGAGTGTAGATAAAGAGTAGGTTCAAGGCATGAACTCTAGGGTTCCAATGTGATGAGGTTGGAGAGATGAGGAGAAAGTGGTACAAGAGATTGAAAGTAAGCGGCTCGTTATCGGCAGAAGAAAGATAAGGAGGATGTGATGTCCTGGAAGCCAAAGGAAGCAACTTGCAAAGAGTAAACAGTGATGCCTTGTGTTACCGAAAGGTGAAGTCAGATGAGGACTGAGATCTGTTCATTAGATTTAGCTAGGTAGGGTTTATTCATAGCTGCAAATGTTGGCAAAGTTTGATTGTATAAATGCAGTCGTCATTTTCCTAGACCAGATTTCCCTCGGGGTACAGTATGATTTCAATACAAATTATAGAATACTTTCAGGTTTCTGGTGGTTGGAAAATATGATCACCGATTCTTTGATACATTCTCCTTTAAAACATGGGGCTTAAAACCCTTCCTCTGGAGTGGAAGCTGCATTTAATGTCTCACTTCTAATACATGTGATGGAAATGACACATGTGAGGTCAGTTAGGACCTAAAATATTGTGGTTTCCTCCTGGATTTGACTGCAGCCTCAAGAGGTACCTTGAGCCAGAATTTTCCAGCTACAGGCACACCCAAAGTTATGACTCACAGAAACTGTGAGATAATAAATGTTTATTTTCTTTTAAGTTTTGGGATAACTTGTTATGTGGAAAGAGATAACCAAGACACATTTCAGTATCTGAAAGTGAGGTTGCTGTCATAACAGATGCAGAGTGTGGAGTGGCTTTGGAACTGAGTAATGGGCAGACACA
Organism: Ursus maritimus; assembly: GCF_017311325.1. Lineage (NCBI taxonomy): Eukaryota > Metazoa > Chordata > Mammalia > Carnivora > Ursidae > Ursus > Ursus maritimus. The sequence continues at coordinate 7,908,224 of NW_024425341.1, read as the reverse complement.
AAGAAAGACTTTGAAGTGGGAGTGAAAGCTTATGAACCTCGAATAGACTGTTAGTAGAAGTTGGGACTTTTGAGTGGCTTGTCAGTGAGGCTCAAAGCAAGGTGAGGACTATCTGCCTGGAAACTGAAAGGAAGAAAGCTTTGTTGTGCAGTGGCAGGCAGGTGAACAGTACTGTCACCTGTGATAATCTGGAAGTGGAAAATGACTTGAGCTGAGCGAACAAGCTAAGGCAATTTCTATGCAGAATGTTGAAGGGACTATGGTTTCTTCCTACTTACAGTAAAATGTGAGAGGAGAGAGACAAGCTTATGGAAGTTCAGTTGAACAAAAAGAAGCTAGTGTTTTGGCTTTAAAAATTCCATAGCCCCAGGGCACCTGGGTGGGTTAAGCGTCTGACTCTTGATTTCAGCTCAGGTCATGATCTCGGGTTCATGAGAGTGAGCCCTCAGTTGGGCTCTGGGCGCAGCAGGGAGTGTGCTTGGGATTCTCTCCCTCTCCCTCTGCCCTTCCCCCCACTCACGTGCGTGTGTGCACATGTGCGTGCTCTCTCTCGCTCTCTCTCAGATAAATAAATAAATCTTAAAAAAAAACTTAAAAAATCTCTAAAAAAATTCCATAGCCTTTCCAGATGGTGAAAGATGTTAAAATTAAGAAATAGCTTCTGTACAAATATCAGATCAAGGGCCCTGCCTGTTCTAATGTTGAAGCTGAGGGTGTGGCTATGAAATCTCTTATTAAGACTTCAGAGGGATCAATGGTGCTGCCTCAGAATACCATTTAGTCAGAGAAAAGGGCCCTCTGAAGATCCATTTGTCTCAGATCTCCCCTTAATCAAACAATATGGCTTCTAAGAAGCTTACAAATATTGTCTCTCAGCAGAAGCCCTAGAGAGGAGCTTATCTTGATTTATAGGTGTAGATTTATCTAATGAATTGGAGCCCAACAACATTCACAGGAGACCCACGAAGTTTTAAAAACAGAATTATATCAGCAGAAACACTGTCATCTTAGACTGAAAGCCCAGAGACAGCATTAAATAAAAAGAGGAATCACCCCCCACCCTGCCCGTCCAGTTCTACGAAGGGGAATCAGGCTCAGAAAACTACTCAGCTACAAACGTGTTAGCTTTCATGAAAAAGGAGGATGACTCAGAAGGTAAAAATAAGAGTGCAGCCAAGAGCTGTGGAGAATTATTCCCAGTCCTTGAGTCCCAGTCAAGAAACTGCCACCCCATGCTAGATTGGATTTCAGAACTGGTCTAGACCAGTGACTCCTGGGCATCTTCCGTGTCTATAGAGTGTATCCTGTGCCTCTCCCCCCATTGAATGTAGGGCATGGACAGAGAGCAATAACTCGTTTCTTTAGTTCACAGGTCTTCCAGTCAAGAAGAACTGTACTTAAGGATCTGTACTTAAGGAACGACATCTGAGAAGATTCATTCATGTTTTGATCTCATTTATATGATCTCATTCATATGACAACATCCTGGATTTCAAGCTGATACCAAACTGGGGTTCTTGGGAAGGGCGCTGAATGTATTTTGCATGTGAGACAAATATAAATAAATGTGGCCAAAGTACAAATTGCAATGGTTTTAAAATACGTCTATGAATTCTCTTTTTCACATACGTATTATTTTAGAGAAGTTAATACATATTTATAAATTATAAATTAAAATGTATAATATCTATTTAAAATATGTGTCATAAAATATGTAATATTTTAAAATATGTCTATGAATTCTCTTTAAGATGTAGAACTTAATACTGCTTCCCTTGAGTGTGGGCTGGACTTAGTGACTCATGTCTAAGGAATAGAGTTCGATAGAAGTGACAGATGTGACTTCTGTGATGAGGACGTAAAAGACATCGCAGCTTCTTTCTCTTTCTCTCTCTCGGATTGCTCGCCCGGGGAGAGCCAACTGCCATATCACAAGGACACTCAAGCAGCTCTGTGCAGTGAGACCTGAGGCCTCCAGCCAAACACCGAGCTTGGAAGCACATCTCCCAGTTCCAGTCAAGACTTCACATGGCTGAAGGCCCAGCTGACATTTCCATTTCCACCTCATGAGAGACCCTAAGCCGGAGCCACTCAAATTCATGACCCAGAGAAACTGGGAAAATATATGTTCCTTGCTTTGTGCCACAAAGTTTTGGGACACATTGGTATGCAGCAATAGAGCACCTATCCAGACTCATCAGTCTCGAACAGAATCACTGGAACCCTAGCCTCATAAATTCTTCAGGGCACGTGCGTGTGCGGAAGGGGATAGGGCAGACTTCCAGGGCTCATGAATGAACCTCTTTCTCGCTCTTCCATCTGGCTTTTCTCTTCAGAAAAGGCCGTGGGAGGCCTTGTCTTCTGCCACAACCCCGTGTGCTCCTGTCGTGGTGATACTGTTTTATCTTGTGCCCACTCTCATCATGCTGAGATGGATTTCCTTCTCCTCACCTGTGCTACAGTCTATCCCTGAAGCCACAAAAGAGACTTTTTCTTTAAAAGATTTTATTTACTTATTTGAGAGAGAGAAAGCATACACAAGCAGGGGGGAGGGGCAAAGGGAAAGGGACAAGCAGGCTGCCCTCTGAGCAGGGAGCCAGACATGGGGCTCGATCCCAGGACCCCGGGATCAGGACCTGAGCAAAAGCAGATGCTTAACCAACTGACCCACCCAGGCACCCTGAGAATTTCTTTTTTTTTTATATTTAGTTTCTAGCCTGGCCTCTACGAATGCCACTCTTTTATTGGCCTGCTTTGGGTTTCAGGCCCTTTTCTCCTAGACAGCTAACATGCTTTGTTTCTCAGGGGTAAGGCTGGAAGACAATGTGCGAGACAACAACCGGAAGCACTTGATATCCTCTCCACCCTCGGACTAGCAACCACGGCCTAGGTCAGGTGCCTGTATATTATTTCCCTCTGACTAATCCAATTAAGCTTGTGTTATCTACAATATAGCTATGATGGTAAAGATAGATTTTAAGTTTGAGAACTTAATAAATAGTGATAGGACCTAAAATATTTTACTAGATGGTTTCTTCCTAAGATATATAAGGTTTAGCATTGCCATAAATGATAATTCATAATGACATAAAAAGTCCTTCCTCACTAGAAATTGCCCTGAAGGGACCAATAGGCTGATAGGCACTCAGAGTCTCATAGCTAGATCTCTTTAATACAATCTCCAAACAATAAGAGCAAAATGACAGCCTCTTAAGTCTCCTAGGCAAGATGACCAAAAGTGACTCCTTCTATACACATTGCCAAACTTCAAGCCTTTTGACTTTGCCGCCCTGACCACCAGAGATTGTCCTACAGGGGGGAGTTCTGCCCCAGGCAATTACCTACAGAGGCTGCCCAGAAGCCTGTAAGGTGGCTTGGCATGAGACACTTACTCAGTATGGATGGTCCAGATTAGACTAGACTATGACTAAATCTTCTAAGAAAGGAACTGATTTTATCAGTTTTTCCTGAGACACAAAGAAAGATGATAGAGTGCCAAAGAAAAGCATGGATTCAGGAAGGGGGTTGAAAGAGGAATTGTGGGTTATGTGGAAGAGCCCCTGCACTCAGTGCAGAAGCTGAGCAGAGAGCAGAGTTGGGGAAAGATGGATTCTTAGACTCTGTGGGGACACTGGGACTTCGGGGGCATCTGAAACTTCCAGTTTTCTAGGAGGCTCTATTGCACTTCCAATGACACTGATTCCCCTCCTTTCTTGCTTTCTATGTGGCTTTATGCTAAATTCCTATCACTGGAGAGAACCTGATTATTTAGTTTATTACTTTTTAAAAAGATTTTATTTATTTATTTGTCAGAGGGAGAGAGCACAAGCAGGGGGAGCAGCAGGCAGAGGAAGAAGCAGGATCCTCACTGAGCAAAGAGCCAGATGCCGGACTTAACCCCAGGACCCTGGGATCATGACCTGAGCCAAAGGCAGATGCTTAACTGACTGAGCCACCCACACATTCCTATTTGGTTCTATTAGTTGTCATGAATTAAGTACAGAAGTCTCAGTTCTTAGGGCCAGCCATTAACTTCATTATGTCCAGTTAGCCTTCCCATAAGCTTCATGCTCAGGTGTTCATAAACATGACCCCTGGTTGGCCACTCCTGTCTACCTCCATGTCCAAATAATGACAATGGATGTCAGTTACTGAGTGAGGCATTGTTTTCAAGATATGTCACCCCGATCTTACACTGATCTGAGGGTTTCACTCGCTTAGTTGACAAATGTTTATTTTATTTTTATTTATTTATTTATTTTAATTTTATGACCACCATTTTAAAAATGAGGAAATTAAAACTCAAAAAGATGAAGGACCAGCCCAAGGTCACCGGGTAATACTTGCCAGAGCTGGGATTCAAGCTAAGCATCATCTGGCTAATGCAGTAGTTCTCAAACCTGGCCCTGGACAAGAGTTTGTTCATTCAACCGGTAAATCCTGAGCAACCAATATGTGCCAATCACTGGTCTAGGCGCTGCAGATTTAGCCATGAAGAAAAAGAGCCTATATCCTAAAAGACAGAGACAGTCAAAACATAAAATGGTTAACTGATGGGCTTAAAAACAAAGAATCCCAGGTGTTCGTTCCGAAGATCATGCTTCTGTAGGTGAGGGGATTGGGCTATGAAGTCTATCTTTTTAGGGAGGACCCTTGGTAGCATTTTGGTACTTAGTTTTGGCTACACTCCACTGTATCAGAGAATGCTGACTCCCAAACGTGTGTAACTTCGTTGTGGCTATGCTAAGTCCTCAGTCCTGAATACTTCTAACACAGTGTCTTCTTAAAACTACATTTTAGGTGAAATAGTAAGATTCTTTTAAAATTAGAGGTTAACCCCGGATAGTGCAATGTATGCTGATTGATACTAGGGATCCTGCAATGCATGCATTTCTAAATATTTGATCAGGATTGGAGAGAGACTTAGCCTTATAAATCCACTAGCGAAGAAAACACTGCTTCTAAAGGTGCAGTCATGGGGTTGTTACAAAAGGACCTTTATCGGGGTTATCGATTGTTACTTTATAAGTTTGAATTTTATAGGCACATCACCTAAGGAAGAATTAATGAGATTTAAAGACCTGACCTTGGAAATTCCAAATCTCTAGATAGGGCAGGGGGGAGAGGACGGGAGAAGGACAAGTGAGAACATTTGTTAGAGGCCACCAGATGCTGACACATGCTTTGATTTAATATAGGAAGTGAGAGGGAGGTATTTCATTCGAAACCCGGAAGGAGGAAATAGGCAATTAGATCACATGGCTGGTCTGGAGAGGAATAGCAACTGCCAAATTAATTCATTTGCTCAGGGAATAAGGGACTGCTGGTGAGTCATTGGCTCTAAGTAGGGCTTGCTTTGTTGTAAAGACATCATTTCAAGGCCCAGAGTTGAAGACATGGACCTTTAAAAACAACCTCACCCATCTTTGCATATCGTTCCCTAAATTCCCTGGGTCCCCAGCCTTCCCTGAATAGTAGGGCATCATAGAAATATGCTTAGCCTCTTCGAACTGGACGTGTCTATGAAGTATAACACTGGGATGCTCAAATTAGGCCAGCACCATGGAAAGACTATTCTCAAAACCCAGATTCTAAAAGACAAGCTGCATTTCTCATTGTTTTCCTCTCCTTCGGTCAGGACTCTAGAGTACATGTTGAATAATAACTATGCAAGAAATTGCCAGCATGAGTCCACCTTATTACAGATGAACAGTTCATCGCTAATGTATTTAACTCAAGTTCTTCTTGTTCTAATGAATTAACTGTGCTTAAGTGGCCTGCAGCTGAGAACTTGTTTGGGGAAAATGGCTCAGATACAAATCCCATCTGTAATCACCCCTTTAAAACATTTAATACTTCTGCAATATTTAAATCAAGGATTCTTTCCCAGTCCATTGTCAGACGTCTTAAAGGAATATAAACATCTTGTGATTTTTTTAAAAATATGGAAATAGGCAATGCGTGTAGTTAACCATTAGGAATAAGTAAAAATAAATACAAAAGGCTTCTATAATTGGGTTCTCTTTTCTCCTTCAGGATGTAAGTGCTGTATTCCTGTGCAGCTTAACTACTTCACCAGGGAAAATTCCAGCTGATGACTCTATCTATAAGGCACAAAATCGTATTGGAGGTCAGTTCTAAACCCTGTGAAGTCAAACAACCACTATTTGATTTATCCACGGTTTGTAGAAAGGAGATACACGTGTCTAAAGTGATTCTTGGGAGTTGATATCAGAAGTGCCATAAGATCATGTATCGTGCAGTTCATCATGTGATGATTTGAGCAGCATTTGGGAGCCTCCTGTCACTTCATTGAAGGAAAGCCTATAAATAAACACTGCTTAACGTGCTTTGCCTATGAGCTAACAATGCCAATAATGTCTGGAGAGAGCCACAGTCTCTCTAAGAACCTACAGCAACTTCCCTTGGCCAGGCCAACGAGCACACACAAGAGTCCTCACCTGAACTCTTTTGGTTGTAAGAGGGCTCAGCCAGGCTACCTTGACCTTGAGTGTGAGAAGCACTATCAAATGCTGAAGCTTTAATAACACACGGACACATAGATGCTATTCGAAAATCGGCCAAGACCTTAACAGAACACCGCACCAGGTTTAATTTCAGTATGTGAAAAGAGATATCTGGAAATTGGATGGAGTCCAGAGACGAAAATAAGAGAGATAATTAAATGGTAGGGGAATAATAGTTTCTAAAAAAAATCTAAAGAGATTGGGATTTTTTTATTCTGAAGGAGATGGGAGCTAGAAAATTTTTTAAAAATCATGTTCCTTTTTTATATCAAAATACTATAAAGGTAAATTGAGAGGTGGTAGAGATAGCACATAATATAAATGAGTTTATAGAGAGCATAAGGGAAATGTGTTCTCTGATTGGAAAGTTTTCCAAATGCAGGAAAAGGCCACTGAGGGTGAGAAGGATGATTTTTTCCCCCTGTTTGAAAATCACCGGTCTCAGAGGCACGTTGGCATTGCCTAGGCCATCTCCACAATTAACTTTTGGTTTTATTTCAGTTTGGGTACAATTTCTCCAGACTCTTATGCATTCTCCCTACCAGAGACTTACTGATTATGATTTTTTTCCCCCCTAGTCCTGCCTGCAGGACTATTTTTCCTGCTAATTTTTATGTACTTAACATATTAGGTTCAAAATATCTAACGCAGCTTTATGAGGTATGGGCCTCTGAATTCTGAATAGCTGCTCTTGCTCCGTCCAAATCTCCTATTTCTGAACAACAACCCCCTTCATTTTACACACCGCAGACTAACAACGGAAATATCTTTAACTTCGGGCACCTGCGTGGCTCAGTTGTTAAGCATCTGCCTTTGGCTCAGGGCGTGATCCCAGGGTCCCGGGATCGAGCCCCACATCGAGCCCCACATTGAACCCCACACGGGGCTCCCTGCTCCACTGGGAGCCTGCTTCTTCCTCTCCCACTCCCCCTGCTTGTGTTCCCTCTCTCGCTGGCTGTCTCTCTCTCTGTCAAATAAATAAAATCTTAAAAAAATAAAAGAAATATCTTTAACTTGCTGGCCAACTAAATTTCCTTTCTTACTACTCTTGCCAAGGAGATAGATACAGACTGTAAAAGTATTAGTGATAAATTCAGCCGACCCTACATAATTAAATTCTCACTTAGGTAGAGGTCTTTTGACTAGACCATTATATAATGTAATTAGTCAAATAGCTTTCATAAATGAGGAAAGAAAAGGATTAATTTCTCTCTCTTTGGTTGAAAGGTGTGTCAAGATCACTCTGAATTAAAGATGTATATGTATTTATAAAATATTTGTTGAATGAATGAACACATGAATGAATGTAGTACGTTTTGAAAATCGTGTCATAAATACACAAATTATTCCCCAATCACATACTGTGGTGAAAATTTCATATTGACCATTGTCCTGATTCTGCCTGTTTAATTCTTGAGTTTAATAAAGACATTTTTTTCTCATCTTGAATTGAGAATCAACTTCGCCTTCCTTCTACCCATAACCATGAGCCACAGCAGTCAAGAATATATGGCTAGCATTGAAAAATCACTCTATAGAGATAGCTCAAGTGTAATTCCATAAATAATGAATCAAAGACGCCCACCGTATCTCTTGTACCTTATTGAATCATTGCACACTTTAAACTGCTCTGTGGTGTGTTTAACAAATCTTTAACCATGTCCCAAAGCATTACTCATAATTTAGTCTGAAACACTTAGCAATTTCATAAAGTTTTGCATTCTGGCTCTAAAGTGAACCTTTAGAACAGAACCGAAATGTTAAATGTATTTTATGTAAGTACAAGTGGTGTGAATTCATACATTACTAAGCGTTTTTATACTTCTTTCCATTTAACCATTAATGCTTTCTTCCTGCATGGCCATTAATTTTTGTTGTAGCCAACAGATATTAAGCCCCTTCCTTCTCACTTATAATGAAGCCTATAGACACGATAGAATAAAAGAAAATGGAAGAAGCTTTCATTCAGACCTGTTTGGTGTTCTGGAATGGCAGAATGTTACTGTTGATAACCTTGCAAGGGTAGAACTCAGAATGTGAAGGAGATTTTGCTGTCACTGCTTGCTGGCTAGGCAAGCTCTCCCATATGGTTTGGAAAGAGAAATTATTTTAGGGAAGAGGGCAGATGCCAGAAGCGATCATGCAATCATGTGTCCATCAAGCAAGCACTGAGCTGACTCTCTCCTCTGCTTCCTTGTCCTGTTTCCTTTTCTACCACCTTCTTTTCATTCTGAGCCAACTTCACATCTTCTTTTATCCCCCTCCTCGCCAGCTTCCTTTCCTGAGGTGTTGATTGTCAGCAGATCCAGCCCCTCTGACTGGACGCACCTGTTCCTTTTGTTTCTTCTCCATGCAGACAAGGTGACGAAAGAGGAGTAGGAGTAGAGAGAATTATGCCTGCGATCTGTCCCATTGTTCTCTATCCATCTACTGCACAGCTTGTTTCTCATGCTCTAATCTACAATCTTAATTTGGAAACCATCTCATGTTTGCTTCTGTGAATAAAAGTTTAAGGCAAAAAAAAAATTGAAAACTTTTTTTATAGAATTTTACACAAGGTTTATGAAAACACTTTAGTCTCTTAACATAAGGTGGTATATTTAACATAGTATATTCGTTTTCTCCCACTGCATAACAATTGCATTCATTATCTCACAGTTTCCGTGGGTAAGGAGTCTGGGCCTCACTTAGCTAGGTCCTTTGCTCAGGATCTCACAAATCTACAATCAAGGTGTCAGCCAGATTTGGGGTCTTATCTTCCAAACTTATGTGGTGGTTGGCAGAATTCTTTTCCTTGTGCTTGTAGGAACGAGACCCTTAGCTCCTAAAGATTACCCAACCTCCTCCTCCATTAGAAATTCACCACATGGAAAAAAAAAAAAAAAGAAATTCACCACATGGCTCTTGGCTTCTCAATCTCCAGCAGGAGAGCCTTCCTCTGACTTCTTTTTTTTCTGAGCTGTAGACCTACTTTCAATGGCTCACCTGTAAAGGTCAGGCTCACCTGGAATGATCTCCTGCTTGATTAACTTAAAGTCAATTAATTAGGGGTCTTAATTACGTCTGCAAAATCCCTTATCTATGCCATATAACATAACAGAATCATGGGAATGATATGCCATCACTTCTGCATCTTCTATTTGTCAGAAGCAAGTCATAAGAGGGAGGATTCCACACTCAAGAGGGGGGATTCTACAAGGGTGTGGGTCACTGGAGGTCATTTTAGAGTTCTGCTAACCACAGGTAGGAATCAACACATTCAACAATTTCCTAATTTTCTTCCTTAGCCATTCTTGTAGTAGTTGCCCCTTCCCAAAAAGAGCCTTATCAATTATTTCCACCGTTCACATCAAGAGTCACTTCAACATCCATTTCTATAACCATGCCAATATACGATCCTCACATGTCTTTTTTTCCTTTACTCAATTCTGAAGATTTTTCTTGAGCATCACTCAGACTGTATGCTTTCCTTGTCCTAATCCTCATCACCAACCAGAAATCAGAACTGTACCAAATCAGCAATCTTAAATGCAGAAATCCCACCCTTTCACCTCAGACTGTTATCAGTCAAGCTCATGTCCTCACTCCGATGACATCTACTCTGACAGCAGATAGGCAATGGCCCCATTACTCTCCTATTGTCTTCTGGATTATCAGCCACCTATTGACTTGCTCATTTCCCTAACCAGTCCAGACTACTTAGTTTATTACCTCAATTGCTTTCTCAGTAGCATCCTCAATTACCTTGAAACCCAGTATTTCCACTGTACCTTCCCTTCATGAGCTCAACTTCATAATCCCTTCAAACCCGTAGGCTGCTTAGCATTGGTGGAGAAAAGCAACCAAATGTGCCCTTTAAAGTCATTATAAACTTACAGGAAGCAAGGCTCTTCATTACCTTACAGTTTTAGTTTTTATTTGTTCTCTCGCCCACTCCTCTCAGAGACCAGGGGTCTTTGATATTCTGTTCAAGCCTCTTACCCAACTCCGATATCCTTTCATCTAGAATTGAATGTCCCATGTCTCACACAGAAAAGTTGAAGCCTTCAGGAACAAACAGCTACTCTTCCCACCACCTACAAAATGTAGCCTTAACCTTGCTTGTTGCCTGCCATGTCCCTTAAGATCATCGATTATGCACTTTCTCTTCAGTGTAGTCAAATTTCCTTCCCTTCTATAATCCTTCCCTTCTTTATATGAATATTTACCTACCAAATGAGAACACAGCACACCCCCAACTTTTCCTGTTACCATAGCTCTAGCTCTTGATCTCATCATCCTTCATTGAGTCCATGGAAATTACATCTGAACCAGCCTCCCTGTATTCACCACTGCCAGAATACTACATATAAACTAAAAACATCACTATGTCACTGCTCAGAGACCTTCAATAATTCCCCTTGGCTTCAAAAACAAAAGTACATCCTTAGTATTGCATATGGCACCTTCTAGATACCAGTCTCCATCCAATAATCTAGTATTTTCTCCACCATTCCTGTCGTCTCACTTTATATCTTACTGCTAATGAACGTCACCCTTCAGGTTTAATTTTGTGGGAGATGACAGTACTTGTTGAAAATATGTGTTGCCCTTCCTTGTGAGAAGGTAATACTTTCCAACTCCATCATGTTAGGCTTGATCGTATGACTTTCTTTTGCCAAGAGAATGTGGGTGAGATTGAAAACTGCCACTTCAAACCAGAATCTTTAAGAGCCACCATGTCTCTCAACCATTCACTCTTTCCCCCTCTGCCATTAGGCCGGCGCATCCCAGATGGGGGATGCTCCTTCAAGTTTGGGTCCCAAAATAAAGAGGATGCAGAGCACAGCCACAGCCCATTAACAATGAACATGAATATAAGTGAGCAACTTTTATTGTTGAGAGCCATTCAAGTGTGGGGGTTGTTTCTTATTGTAGCAGTATCTAGGGAAATTTGACTAATATGAAAATGGGTTCCTCCATTAAAAAAAGAACTAAAATATGTAGCTTTGGCTTTTGGGCCACATAGTGAGGGTTGGTGGAACTGAGGAAACGTGTTTTGTCACTATTCTTCCAGCTTGTGTAAAACCACAACCTATAATAACTCAGAAGCCAAATAATGTACCTCATAAACTTGTGGCTTTAGGGACATAAAGAGAAAAAAAGAATGTTGGTGATATGATTACTATTGGCTATATTTGACAAAATATGGTAGGAAAAGATGAGCTCATAAAAGAACTAATTGATTTGCCCATAATTGAGAGGAATAGAGAAAAGATAGAGATTATGGGACTTGCAGAGTTTGAATATGCAACTGAAAGCCATTTCCAACTAGAAAGATATAAAATCTGGAAGATCTGTGGGTATCAAGGGCCAATTAAAACAGCCTAATGGCAAGGTCCAAATTTAGGGTACTGCCAACAAAGTTTCTGCTGAAATTTCTGAATTGTATGGAGAAGATAGTCAATCTTGGACCCCAAAGATTTTATAGATAGGAAGCAGACGGAGATGCTCTTGGGCCTCTAAGAAAACCACACTCTCCAGCATCATATTCAAATGTAGCTAATGATGATAAAAGGAAGAAAAAGAGCCTTCCAAAGATGGAGTCAAAGGTTACAGACATGATGAACTGAAGAGCTATTTCTAGGTTGTAGATCTTGGGAAAAATTGAAAAAGTTTCAGATCTCCAGAATGGGGACCACTTACAATATCTACCTACCCTATGGGATTTTTGGATTGACATAGATGAGCAAGTGATGAGTGTCTTATTTCTTCCCCTTTCCAAATGGGAAGGTTTATTTTAGTTACAACTTCCCTCTTCCATTATTACATATTGAATATGTGAGGAAATATAGTTTATCTCTTTAAGTTTACGTCACTGAATCAAGAGGAGCCACGTGATGATTTGCTACAGAGACTAGCAAAAGACCCTAGAATTTGAATCTGAATGCGACTTTTTGGTTGTCTCCTTTGGAAAGATGGGAGAGTGCGTGAACTTAGTGTACAGAAGGAAAGAACGAGAATATTTGTGATCAAGACACTGTTATTTTATTTGTTTGAAAGATTTACTACCCCTCCATGTAGATGTTTATATTTCCCCAATTCACTGAAGTCAGGCATGGCCATGTGACTTTCTATGGCCAAGAACATATGAGAGGAAACGAATTCTATGATTTTCCCAAGTATCCTTAAGAGTCATTGTGTCATTTGACTATTCACTCTTCTCTCCTTTGAGGCATGTTCTATCTTCAGGGAGAACTGCTTTTACAATCTGGGGCTTGGAATGAAAATTAGAAAGAGAAATACAGCCAAATACAATGGACATCAATGTAAGTAAAACAAACCTATATTGAGACTTTGCAATATGCATTAGCATATTCTAATGAAAGCGGATTTCTATACTCTCTCTGTTTCTTCTCCTTGTTTGCACCTCAGTTCCCATCATTCTTTGTGTCCTTATTTCATGCATATTATTTAAGGCTTAACTCAGTCTAGAAAGTTTTTTGTTTGTTTGTTTTTTGTTTAAGCTTCCAGGCTGGGAGAAAAGCCTGTATAGACTTCCCTAGCACCTGTGTGTATCTTTACTTTTAAAACGATCAAAAATATGAAAAATGTCAGTTATGCAAAACCAGGAAAAATGGTCTTAATCTTCACATTACTCATCCAAAATAGCATAGTGCCTGTGATGGCTTTGTGTTGTGTCAATTTGGCTAGGCTGAACTGCATTTTCCAGAACTTGCTTTTTTGTAAATTTCCATTAGGGTGGGCGGCAAGGGAGATCCTTGGGCAGTTTGGAAGGCAGAAGACGAGCAGCAGCCACTGTACAGCTCACACACATTGCTGGTCTGCTGATGTTCCTTGTTGGTATGAAGCAGCCGCTGGGCCTGTAATCGTTCTACCTATCCTGGAATCCTCCTTCGGCTTCTTTGACTCCCGGGCCTGGTGTCCGTGTGTGTAGCTCTGTAGTGAAGGGTCCTGACTTCTGTAAGGTAATCTCATCACCAGGGTCAGAGGAATAGGAGCAGATCATGGGATTCCGTCTGTTCTCACAGGGGTCTAGCTTTTCATGCTTGTGGATTCCAGCCCGCTTGTGATCTTCTTACCCTGTTTGTCCTATGGACTTCAAGTTCCAGCATCAGATACAGAGACAACATTCTCCTTTATTTTTAAATATTTGTTCAAGTATAATTAACATCCAGTGTTATATTAGGTTCAGGTGTACATTATAATAATTCAACAATTCTATATGTTTCTCAGTGGTCATCCAAACGAGTGTACCCTTAACCCACTTTATCCATGTCACCCATCCCCTTACTCACTCTCCGGCAGTTACCATTTGTTCTCTGTGTGTAAGAGTCTGTTTTTCTTTTTTTTGTTTGCCTTTTTTCTTTGTTTTATTTCTTAAATTTCACATGAGTGAGATCTTATGGTATTTGTCTTTCTCTGACTTATTTCTCTTTGTATTATACCCTCTAGGTCTATCCATGTTGTTGCAAATGGCAAAATTTCATTCTTTTATATGCTTGAGTAATATTCCACTACACACACGCGCACACACACACACACACACACACCCCACATCATCTTTATCCATTCATCTTTGGATGAACGCTTGAGTTGCTTCCATATCTTGGCTATGGTAAATAATGTTGCCTAAACATAGGCATGCATATATCTTTTCAAATTAGTGTTTTTGTTTTCTTTGGGTAAATACCCAGTAGTGGAATTACTGGATCATATGGTAGTTCTACTTTTAATTTTCTGAGGAGCCTTCATATTGTTTTCTAATGCAGCTGCACCAGTTTGCATTCCCACCAACAGTGCACAAGTGTTCCTTTTTCTCCACATCCTCGCCAGCACTTGTTATTTCTTGTCTTTTTATTTTAGCCGTTCTGACAGGTGTGAGGTGGTATCTCCTTGTTTTGATTTGCATTTCTCTAATGATTGGTGATGTTGAGCATCTTTTCATGTGTCTATTGGCCATCTGTATGTTTTCTTTGGAAAAATGTCCATTCAGGTCCTCTGCCCATTTTTAAATTGGATTATTTATATTTCTGGTGCTGAGTTGTTAAAGTTCTTTATTTACTTTAGATATTAATCTCTTATCAGATATATCATTTGCAAACCTTCTCCCATTCTGTAGATTTCCTTTTTGTTTTTCTCATGGTTTCCTTTGCTGTGTAAAAGTTTTTTATCTTGGTATAGTCCCGATAGTTTAATTTTGCTTTTGTTTCTCTTGCCAGAAAAGACATAACTAGAGAAATCTGCCTATGGCTGATGTCAAAGAAATTACAGCCTATGTTTTCTTCTAGGAATTTTATGGTTTCATGTCTCACACTTAGGTCTTTAATCTGTTTTGAGTTTATTTTTGTGTGGGGTGTAAGAAAGTGGTCCAGTTTCATCCTTTTGCACGTAGCTGTTCAGTTTTCTCAGCACCGTTTGTTGAAGAGATAGTCTTTTTCTCATTGCATATCCTTGCCTCCTTTGTTGTAGATTAACTGACCACGTGGGTTTATTTCCGGACTCTCTATTATTGATCTATGTGTCTGTTTTTGTACCAGTACCATACTGTTTTGATTACTACAACTTTGTAGTATGTCTTGAAATCTGGTATTGTAATGACTCCAGCTTTGTTCTTCTTTTTCAAGATTGCTTTGGCTATTTGGGAGTCTTTGTGCTTCTGTACAAATTTTAGGATTACTTGTTCTAGTTCCGTGAAAATTGATGGTATTTAGATAGGGATTGCGTTAAACCTGTAGATTGCTTTGGGTGCTATGGACATTTAAACTATACTAGTTCTTCCAATTCATGAGCAGGGAATATCTTTCCATTTGTTTGTGTCATATTCAATTTCTTTCATCAATGTTTTATAGTGTGTGATGAATCTTTCATCTTCTTGGTTAAGTTTGTTCCTAGGTATTTTATTCGTTTTGGTGCAATTGTAAATGAGGCTCTTTTCTTAATTTCTCTTTCTGCTGCTTCGTTATTAATGTGCAGATTTCTGTATATTCATTTTGTATCCTGTGACTTTACTGAATTCATTTATTGGCTCTAGTAGTTTTTTGGTGGTCTTTAGGGTTTTCTATATATAGTGTTATGTCATCTACAAATAGTAAAAGTTTTACTTTTTCCTTAGTGACTTGAATGCCTTTTATTTCTTTTTGTTGTCTCATTTCTGCGGCTAGGACTTCCAGTACTATGTTGAATAAAAGTGATGAGATGGACATCCTTGTCTTATCAGGGGAAAAGCTCTTAGTTTTTCACCATTGAATATGGTGTTAACTGTGGGTTTTTCATACATGGTCTTTATTATGCTGAGGTATGTTCCCTTTAAATCTACTTTGTTGAGAGTTTTTTTTTTTTTTTTAAGATTTTGTTTATTTATTTGACAGAGAGAGAGACAGCCAGCAAGAGAGGGAACACAAGCAGGGGGAGTGGGAGAGGAAGAAGCAGGCTCCTAGCGGAGGAGCCTGATGTGGGGCTCGAGCCCATAATGCCGGGATCACGCCCTGAGCCAAAGGCAGACGCTTAACGACTGAGCCACCCAGGCGCCCCCGAGAGTTTTTATCATGAATGGATGTTGTATTTTGTTGAATGCTTTTTCTGCATTTATCAAAATGATCATATGATTTTTATCTTTTCTCCTGTTGATGTGATGTATCACGTTGATCGATTTGCAAATATTGAACCAAGTTTATATCCCAGGAACAAATCCCATTTGATTGTGATAAGTGATTTTTTAAAATATATTGATGGATGCAGTTTGCTAGCATTTTGTTGAGGATTTTTGCACCTATGTTCACCAGAGATATTGGTCTATAGTTCTCTCTCTCTCTCTCTCTCTCTTTTTTTTTTTTTGTAGTGTCTGTAATCTGGTTTTGGTATCAGGGTAAAGCTGGCCTTGTAAAATGAATTTGGAAGCTTTCTTTCTCCTACTTTTTTGGAATAATTTAAGAAGAATAGATATTAACTCTTCTTTAAATGTTTGGTAGAATTAACCTTTGAAGACGTCTGGTCCTGGACTTTGGTTTTTTGGGCATTTTTTATTACTGATTCAATTCATTGCTAGTAATTGGTCTGTTCAAATTTTCTATTACAGAGACAATAGTCTTCAGAGACTTACTTGTTTAACCAGCTCTCCAAATTTTTTTAACTAATTCCCTGTAACACACACACACACACACACACACACACACACTATAGGTATCTAGCTATAACTTCTTGGTTGTACTTCTCTGGCTGAACCCTGACTGATACAGTACCTGGAACATAGCTACTTATTTGTCAACTTCACTTGAATGTTTAAAAGGCAACTCAAACTTATGGCCTGTAAATTTTTATTATTCACTTAAATTTAGTCATCTTAGTGAATGGCACTACCAGTTATCTTATTATACAACTTAAAAAAAAAGATGTCTTCCTTGATATCTCCTTTGCCTCTACCCTCCGTATGTGATGGATCACTAAATCCTATCAACTGTAATTCTTAATTGTCTCTCAAATATCTATCATTTTCCATCTCTACCACCACCAACTTGGCCTATGCTACTATTATCCCTTGAGCGAACTTACCTCAAGAGCCACCTAGTTTTTCTATTTATACACACTGTGCTAGTCTCCAATCAGTATTCTATTTTGCAAGATAGTGATGTTTTCTGAAAACAATTATGGTTATATTGACCTCCTGCTTAAAACACTACACTGCCCTGTTACTGGTCTTAAAAGAAAAACCAAAATCCTTAGCACATTTAATAAAGCCATTGGTGGGCTTCCGCCTTTGCCCTTTTCCACCGGCAGCTTCATTTTCTTTTATTCTCCCCCTTTTCCCAGCTCTTTGAATGTTTCACATTCCCCAAATCAACTAACCCAGGGCCATCATAAATGTTATTTCACCTGTCTATAATATACCTCTATGTCCTTGCAAATTTCTATTCTTCCTTCAAAAACCAGGCCAATTACCACTTTTGCTTGTTAGACGGCATATCAAATTTTGGAAAAAAAAGAAGTGAGAAATTTACATAACTGTCCCCAGTACAGGTTGACATTACAAAATTATTCTTTATGAAATTGTCCATGAAGTACCTCTCTCGGATTTAAATTCAGATTTGTACATAACTCTCCTAAAATGCAGCCACTGTTTATTATGATACTCTCCTATGTGAACTTTTTATGAAAGAGAGCTTAAGGAATTGAGCTTAGAGATAAAACCACATAACTGAGCACATGCATAATACTTAAACCTGAACAAAGTGATTGATGATTTATGTCTTCCGACACTCTGTAAGCCCCTGGAGGGCAGGAACTTTATCTAGTACATTGTTTCGCACACAGTAGATGTTCAATAAATGTTGGCACACTCAGTTTATTTCCGTTACAGTATGTATCACAATCTGTATTTGTCTTTATTCATTCACTTACTCTGCGTTTGTTGCCTTCCACAAATAGAAGGCAAGTTTTGTGAAGGGGATGGGGAACTTGTCTGCCCTGTTTACAACCCTATTAATTATTTCTTTGAACAGTGTCTGGCACTTAACAGATATTTGTTAAATGAATAAATGGCATATATAAAAATATCTGGCATACAGTAGGTGCTCAATAAATTTAAAAATAACTTTGAGAAATGTGCAATTTCAAAATGAGAGAAAACTCAGTGAATTTCCTTTCAAATCAGCCTCTCTTTCCCATTTATAGAGAAGAAAATTCCATGCAAGAGGAATACATTTTAGGACTTGAGAAACATCCATCAGAAAAGCGGCAAGTGGCATCGGCATTGCTATTTTTCTCCAGCCTTTTTTAAAAAAACCTAATGTAGCATTAAAGATGTCTGCTTGAATGACACAAAGCATTATCCAAAGCACAGGGGGTGTCTAGAAGGTAGGTTTAGACGTACTGTAATATGATTACATTGTTTTGAAGTTTCATTACTTTTTCATCTGAATGAATATGAAACCTGGAATATTAATACAATGAAGATTGGCAGTTGATGACCCCACAGAGGCTGCTCCAAGTTGCTGATAAAACTCGGACTGTGGTACTTCCAAATCTCCGAGTCATTTGTAGGTGTCTTGTGTGTAATCAGGATTTGCAGGTGATGGTGCATGAACTGTTCTCTGGTCATTGTTATTCAGTGCCATCACCCACCATTGTCTGTAATCATAAGTGGGCTGTCTCATCTATCAAACCTCCCCTTCCTCTACTCACAGTATCTGGAGGATCAGCAGAGCATGAAAAATCACCACTTTACTCGGTCCTTGAGAGGGTGCTGCTCCTGGCTCTTGAGAATTCTTACTTTCCCCACCACTCCCCATGACAATGTATAGCCCACTCTGCATTTGACTTTTGCAAATATCTTCCCTCAGATATAATGAGACCCCCTGGCGCTGAAAGGTGAAAGGGGTTTTGAGTAATGCCATTTCCTTTTTGATGTCTTCGTGCCTGAGTGCCATGTGGAAGATTTAATACCAACTCTATTCCTCTGATGCATATGACAATATAATATCCTCTAATTGCATCTGTTATGTCTTTGTACAAGGAGGAAAAATATTCGTTACAGCAGGACTACAAAATTGCACACATTACGACTGAATATTCAGGTATTAAAATAGGTTTTCTTGCTTGTTAGGGAAAAGAAGAACCTGGAAATTGTTTTTATTTTTATTTGGTATTTTATATACTATGGGCCTGAAGGACCTGGTTGGGTAATTTTACAGGTGTTTTAAGATACACGGCTCATGGATATTTGATAGGAGTACCTTGGGATGCCAAAGTTCTTTCAAGTAAACAATGGAATAAATCTATGTTATCATTTTTAGTGCTAGTAAGGAGAAAGTTAAAGGGTGATTGAATTGCCTTTGTTTTTTGAAAAACAAAAACAAAAGCAAAACAAAACAGCATCTGTTTGCTTTTTACCACCTTTAGCCATCCAGAGTGGTGCTCAGTCCATGTAGTATTTGGTTTCGTGCATTTTGTCAGTATATGCAACTATCTGGCTGCATGTCTGTCCAAATTTGACCATTCGTAAGAGCTGTGTCATTTGCAGAATGCCAGGCACTCCATGGCCACTAAGTAAATATAAACCCAATGCAACTGAAAGTGGATCTCAATCATTAAAACATAAAACCATTTATTAAACATCCAATTGGCTTTCCACTGTGCAGATTCATTTCCTTTATTCCTGCTTCTAAAGAAGTCACCATTTCCAGTAACCAATAATGGCCCAGACCAGCTGATAAAGACAAGGACATATAAACAAACAAATAATTTTTGTTTTATGTGAAGATGATGCTGCCATGATCCTGAGACATGCCCTGGTACTGCCCATTCCTGCACAATCATCCTTGCAGAAAGACAAATGATAACACTCCTATCTTGATGCCTGAGTTAAAATTTCATTCCTCTAAAACTGGGCATTCCAGATGGGAATGCAGCATGCTATCTTGGTCTCACAACCCATACTGCATCAACAAACCCAGTTATGGGAGTGGACCCACACACTCCTTTTCTTTTCCCACTGTGGTGCCTAACATTTTGCATCTAGTTATACAAAAAGCCTAGTAACTTGTAATTTTGAATAAAGAGTACACTGATGCTGGACATCACTTAATCATCAGGGAAGTGCAAATCAAAGCACAGTGAGATATCACCTCATACCTGTGAGGATGACCATGATCAAAAAGACAAGAGATAACAAGTTTGGGTGAGGATGTGGAAAAAAAGGAACCGTCGTGTATTGTTGGTGGGAAGGTAAATTTCCAGCCAATGGATGGAAAGCAAGATGGCATTTTCTCAAGAAATTAAAACTAGGAAGACCATAGGACCCAGCAATCTCACTTTCTGGGTATTTATCTGAAGAACACAAAAACCCTAACTGGAAAAGATAACTACACCCTCCCATGTTCATTGCAGGATTACTTACAATAGCTGAGATATGCAAACAACCCAAAGTGTTCATCAGCAGAGGAACGGATAAAGAAGATGTGATATGTATATCTGATGGGATATTATTCAGGCATAAAAAAGAATGAAATCTTGCCATTTGCAATAAGATGGATGGCTCTTGAGGGCATTATGCTAAGTGAAATAAATCAGAGAAAGATAAATGCCACATGATCTCACTTGCATGTGTGATCTAAACAAAACAATAAAACAAACCCCAAACCACAAATTCAGAGAACAGACTTCTGGTGGCTGGCGGTGGGGGTGGAGGGGAAGCACAAAATGGGTGGAAGTGGTCAAGAGGTACAAACTTCTAGTTATAAAATAAGTAAGTCATAGAGATGTAATATGCAGCATGGTGACTGTAGTTAGTAATACTGTATTGCATAATTCAGAGTTGCTGAGAGAGTAAATCTTAAAATTTTCATCACAAGAGGGGTACTTGGGTGGCACAGTCAGTTGAGCTGCCGACTCTTGATTTTGGCTTGGGTCATGATCTTGGGGTCCTGGGATCATCTTGGGGTCCCAGGATCGAGCCCTGAGTTGGGCTCCCCGCTCAGTGTGAAGTCTGCTTGAGGATTCTCTTTCTCTCCCTCTGCCCCTCCCCCTGCTCGCATGCTCTCTCTCTCTCAAATAAATAAATAAATAAATACATTCTCATCACAAGAAAACAATTTTGTAACTATGTATGGTGATGGAGGTTAACTAGACTTGTAGTGGTGATTTAACAATATATACAAATATTGAATCATTATGTTGGACACTTGAAACTAACATAATGTCACATGTCAATTATACCTCAGTGAAACAAGAATACATTGTACAATATACACACGATGTAAATAATAAAATAAGAAATAGCTATCTTCTCACTAACTTTGTTATTGAGTTTACTCTCAGTGCTGGAACCATACAGAAATATACAATATGCTTGAGAAGGAGCAAAATAGGGTTCAGTTTATTTGTATCTTCTTGGTCCTAGGAGTCTTTATCAATACTAGTATATGCAGAGACGTAACATATTTTCTTGGGCTTAACATGTAGCATTAGGACAGAACTAGGTGACAGAAAGAAATGTAAAATGTAACAAGTTTTACAAGCAATAATTAAAAATCGCGGTTTTTGAGTCTGTGATGGGTGAGATCATCAGTTAATACTCTCAGAAAAACAGGGGACGATTACTTCACCCAATCTTATTCCTTCCCTCATCTTTCTTGGCCATAACTAAAAAGTGATTAAATAGCAAATTGAGAGCTTTCACACTCAAAATCAATAATTAACTCTGTTATACAGTCCATTTGAAATCGTCACAAAATTAATTGGCCTTCCTGTGTTCATCAGTCTGATTATATCTATGATATCTACAAGGGAAATCTCTGTTAGTGTAAAACCCATCCTTTTTTTCCTTTTGCATCAAAACTTGAAGTACAAGATCATTTGCATGGTGTACAAGGCCTTCCTATTACATGTTCTGACCAAAATCCGCCTCTTGATTGTTAATTTTGCTCTTTTATGAAATATGTACCAAGACTAGAAGTTCCTGCTTCAAGTTTTCACATGTCCCACTATAACCAGGTCCCGACAATATGATAAGTAAACTTAGTATGTCCTTGTGCTTTCTTTCCTTCCAGAGTCCCACTTGAAATATTTTTCCTATTACCTAGGTTCACTTACTCTATAATGAAGTCCTCACTGTTAGCTGTCAATTTGACACAGTGACAAGGGAATAAAAGAATCATAGACTTTTAGAGCCAGAAGAGAAACTAGAGCCTATCAGGCCTTCATTTTCAGATGAAGTTACTGAAGTCTAGAGTGCTAATGACAGCTGGTAGCAAAGTTAAGATTAGAAACTGTGTTTCCCGACTCCAGGCCCAGGTGGTATCTGTTAAACGATGCAGTCACATATGACCCAGTGTGACAGCAGGGCTAAGTGCTCCTACTAATGTTACCAAGTCAAAAGGATTTAGTATTTAGCTTTGTTCTATTCTAGACCACCGATCTGTCTGAGCACATCTGTATTAGTCTTCAGAATATTAAATATCCCACTTTCTGCTAATAAATTTCTGAATTGCCCATCTGCTGTTGTTTCATTTATTCAATCAATAGAAAAAAAATGCCTATCCAAAAGTGCACTAGGTACTGAAAAATGCAGGAATAAATTGTGCACTTCTTATTCTTTTTTTTTTTTAAAGATTTTATTTATTTATTTGACAGAGATAGAGACAGCCAGTGAGAGAGGGAACACAAGCAGGGGAGTGGGAGAGGAAGAAGCAGGCTCATAGTGGAGGAGCCTGATGTGGGGCTCGATCCCACAACGCCGGGATCACACCCTGAGCCGAAGGCAGACGCTCAACCGCTGTGCCACCCAGGCGCCCCGTGCACTTTCTATTCTGAGATAGCTCGGAAGAAGACAAAGGCGGGAGATGGCTTAGATAAGTTTGGAGCTAAGGAGGTAAGGAGTTGAAATAACCTATGTCTGATGGAATCAAGTTTATCGTTTATTTTTTCAATAGAAAAGGTGTGGTCTTATGCACAGCATGAGGGACTAGCTGGAAGCTTGAGGAAAGAGGAGGATCTATCTGTTTTTGAAGAATGAGAAAGGGCATGGTAGAGATGAATTAAAGGATTACCAAACAGAGCTGTACTCTCTACCCTGAAACAGGATAGGAAAAAAAGAATACAGTCATTGTGAAGTTCATTGCGTTGATATTGCAAGTCCAAGTGCATTGCCAGGGAAGCCCAATGTACAGGCATGTAACAAAGGTATCTTTTCAAAGCTTGAGAGAGCACATTGAAATGTTTAGTCATGAGTTCCAAGCAGATGAGAGAGGAAATGGATTGAGAAGATTTATCAGGAAGTAGGAGAAAAAGGATTCAGGGTCGGAAATCAATAAGAGCTTCAAGGAAAGAATCAGTCGGAATTGAGAGGGGGGTGTGGTAGAAAGATAGGTAATTGTTGTCTAAGAGAGGATGATTTTAGAAGTTGGAGATGATGGCAAATTACGGTTCTCAGAATGGCTCATTGAGACAGAGTAATGGTGAAATACATTTAAGAAGAGGAATTCGTGGAACTGTACAATGCAGAACTGAATAGCCCATTAATGTGACCTGGACACACACTCAGAGCATTAGGAGCACAATGAACGACCTGGACGCTGGCGGATGTCAACATGGAGGACAGGAAGAAAGCGTACTTATCTATGTCCTGTCCTGAGCCCTGGAATATGAAGTAAATGAGAGCTACATTCTAGTAATGGATGACAAAATAAATGAACAACATATTTTAAGGTAGTGACAACGGTTATAAAAACAAAGCAAGATACTGAAATTAAGAATGTCTGGGTGAAGGACACATCAGTAAAAGCACAATTCTAAGGAGGTGACGTTTGATCTGAGGCATGAGAAGCCAGCCATGCTAGGAGCTGGGGAAACACATTTTAGGCAGAGGTAAAAATGTGTACAAAATCCTTGAGGCAGGAACGATTCTGATCTGTTTCAGAAAGACTAGCATGGCTGACATGGAATGAACGAGGTGGAGACTATTAGGAGGTAAGGTTCGAGAAGTGAGGACCAGAACTTTGAGGGTATGATTATCCATAAGGGATTTACATGCCATTCTAGGTACAACTGGAAGGCATTAGTGGTTTCCAGTGAACAGGATTTATTCCAAAGTAGGAAGGATTATTAAACATAAGCGAAAAATCATAGTCTCCAAAATGGTAAGCAAAAGGCAAGAGAATTCTTGGCCTTCCTCTGGTCCCAAGATATTAAGGGAGGGAGAAGGGAAAGAAGTAGGGGAACACAGGAGAATTAGAAGTCAGGATTAGTTTCCCACTACCTTCTTGGATATAGAGGGTCAAAAAATAATCACAGTGCAACCAGGAAGCAAAAGGAAATGCTGACTTCCTAGTGTTCCTTTTCCCCCCACAGAACAGCAACAAGCAAGGGTCAGGCAGAAGCAGTGCAGACAAAGGAAATCATCTCACTACTGAGGAACTCCAAACAGAAGATTCCTGTCCCTTTTATGGGCTCTTGCAGGACCGGGGGGGCAGGACCAGGAGTAGAAAGGTACTGAGCCAAAGTGGAGGAAAGTACCTCAGTCAAGGCCCCTGGGCTAGGAATGTAGATGTGCATATGAGCTTGACTGGACCAGGCCCGGCAGTGAGGGTGGGCAACCAGTCCTTGACCACACATCTTTCTGAAAAACTACAATGCATTTGCTGTGCACCAAATCTGGATTGGGAGGGATGCTTTCCCCCATGAGGACCGACAGACAAAGCCTCGTTGGGCTTCCAACGTCACAGAGAAGATTTTGGCCTGGACCAGACTCCTCAGAGAGAAGTCTATTTAGTTAAGATGGAAAAAATATATATGGGCCAGGAGAGTGAGAGGAAGAAAGGAATTACCTGACGATATGTTGGCATGATGGCATCTCTGAAATGTACCTTTCTGGGGGAGAGAAGAGGGCTTCTTGTGTGAAGTCAAAGGGTCTGCTGGGTGCGGGAGTTGGGCTTCCTGTGACAGCCCCATTTAACTTCCAGCATTGGAGGAAGGGACGTCTTCACCTTTGGTGCCCTGGCATTAGCCCAGGTCATGACAAATGCTCGAGTCACATAAATGAATCAACGAATTATGACTTCGGCTTCTGAAACATTGCTCTACAGAGCAGTCTTTAAAGTGAAATTAGCAGGGTCACAAACTCAAATGCCTTCAAGCACCAGGCAGGTAAGGTAAATGTGTAAATCAGCCAAGTCTAAGACAAATGGGGGCAGGAGGAATGGTGAGCAATAACATCCGTGAGCTGCCTCATGGCGTTAAATTAAATAAAAAGCAGTAACAACCATACTGTGCCAATAAAAGAAGATGGTTTTGCTTATCTTTCCAATCTGGAGGCTCCCACTACATAACTCATTGCCCTAAAGTATGGAGAATAGCAGAAAAATAACGATTTGCTAAAAATCCCAAAATATACTAAGCTTTCCCTCTATTCCTTAACTTCTCATTCATCCATTCCCTCATTTATTCATTCAATAGATCTTTTTTTGAGTGTCTATCAGGTATTATTCTAAGTGCTGGGATACCACTACCCACCAAACAGACAAAAATCCCCGCGCTCACACAGGTTACGTTCTAGAGAGGTGAGACTGACAACTTACAAAATTAATAATAGACTACACGAGAGGATGACAAGAAGAATGGAGAATCGTTCAGCACAGAAGTGTAGATAGGGAAGGTGAGGGGGGTGAGAGGACAGGTTTCCATTTTAAATGTAGTTGTTGGTGAATAAGTTACCAAGGGGGTGACTTCAGAGAAAAGGCCAGAGGTGAGGGGGCAAGCCATGAGACTATCCAGGAGAAGGTGCGCCAGATAGAAGGAAGGGCAAGCATGCGGTGTTTGAAGATGGCAGAGTGAAGGGCATGGCTGAGGAGTAGGAGAAAGGTCAGTGTGAGGGCAGCTGAAGGAGGGAGGGATAGAGGAATAGCAGACGGAGCTGGAGAGGCAAGAGGGCAACAGAGCGGGTGTGGCTTCATGGGCTGTTGTAAGTACCTTGGCTTCGATCTAAGAGAGATGGGAAGTGCTGGAGGATTTTGAGCAGTGAGAGATGATGAGATCTGACCTATGTTTTCACAGACTTATTCTGGTTGGGGTTGATGGACAGTGACAGAAGCAGAAATGCAAAGATGGTTGAAGAAGTTGCAAAAAGTCCAAGCAAGAGAAGATGGTGGTTTGGATTGGAGTAGAGGTGATAAGAACTAGTCAGATTTGGGACATACATTGAAGGTAGAATTGACAAGATTTGATGACAGATTAGATATGGAGTATATAAAAAAAAGGAGAGAAGTTAGGACAAATCTAAGCTCTGTGTGTGTGTGTGTGTGTGTGTGTGTGTGTGTGTGTGTGTGTTCTTAGCAATATTGCTGTTTGGCATTAACCAAGATGGAGAAGATCTGGGTGGAGCAAGTTTGGGAAGGAAGATAGATAAGGCAGTCTGCTTGGCACACTGTCAGTGTGAATATGTGTACATGTGGCCTTCTGTTATAGGACGCATCTGCAGTGATGTGGCCATGTCTTTGGAACTTTAGCCTGTAGCAGCCAAAAGCCAAGAGACAAAATTCTTCATTGTGGCTTATGTCCTGCATCTACCCACCAGTGGTGTAATTCTATTTCAACTGCTTTATCCCAGCTCATTCTATTCTAACCGCCTCTCTATGGCAGATGCAAAAGGCTAATTGCTGTCAAACAAATCCGATGCTTATACTTTGATATGTTTTACCATGTGACTCTTACCAAGTGAGAGCTTTCCTATATCTGTAGGGTAAATTTGTTCTCTACACTGTTCATATGTACTGAACATAGAAGGAAATGTATGGTAGCTTTTGTCCCTCACCTCTACCACCGAGTCTCCTCCCTGCCAAAGCGAACAACTATGTAAGATGTTCGAGGACATTAGATGATGCTTTGGTATTTGTAGACACAGAAGAAATACCGGCAGACTTAAGGAGAAAGGATGCTGTTTTTATTCTTGCTTTTCGGAATATTACTACTCTCTGGAGAGCAGAGTATAGTGAGTTAAAAAGCCTTTTGGATAAGAAATCGGAAGATCTGGACTTTCTGGGGCTGACTGCGTGGCACTGCACAAACTATTTCTCACCTTGGGTCACATATGCAAACAGGAGAAGAAAGAATTAGATGCATTCTAAGATACTTCAGCCTTAATTACCTGGGAGTAGGCTCGAGTACGATCCTCCCAAAGATAACCTATGCGTTTCAACAAAGGACTCATGGAGCCTGAACCCCCACGCGTGCCGCAGAAAGCATTGGCCACTATTCGGTGCCAACATGGGAAACATTTTGGAGGCTAAGTATACTTTTTCGCTTTCCTCAAATGTAATCACAGTAGCTTCCACTTCATTCGCTACTGTTGTGACTGGCTCTCCTTCTGCTGCTCCTAGATGCCTGCTTTGGTTAAGATCACGTGGTGGTCTTTGCCTTGCCTATTCCCATGTCCTGGCAGCAACCAGAGAAGATGACCCTGCTTACTCTCACCCCTGGAAAAAAGGTCTTGGAAAGTTTCTTGATGAGCAATGGTGCCCTTGTTATGTGTCTGAAGTAATCTGCTTTCTTACTTGTCTTTCGCAAAACGAGCAAACAAACAAACAAAACTAAAACCTACTGTCAGGAAGGAATCTGGTGAATCCATTTACCATTAAGTTTCACCATGGTCACCAAAGAATGACTAAGCAGGAATTTCCCGTCTCCTAGCTATGTTTGGCAATCAACTTCCTCCACTGCAGAGAAGAGGCTGGGCTGTGGGTGAAGCCTGCCAGGATGGCGGATGGAAGAGTGAAAATGTTGGACGCGAGGAGATTGTGTTAGGGTACGACACAATAATGCCTCGTATCCCACTTCACATGTTCCAAAACTTTGATAAGTATGTTCTTTCACTTGCTAGTTCCCCAAACTGTGCTAACAAGAATAAGGCAGAGAGCAGCCGCTTTTTCCAGATGAAGAAACTGAAGCCACGAGATTTAACCTAAGCCTAGTCAATCAGGTTAACGTCTACGAGGTCACACTACGCTAACAGACCCTTAAATCCAAGCAGTTTAACACATAAACGTTTCAGCCCCACACAGGGTCCAGTGCCTGTGTTTGCCGTCAGGGAGAGGCATTCTTGTGGCCATTCGGGGGTCCAGTATCTACCATGTGGCTGCACCCTTCTCCGGATGCTTCCATCGTGTCTCCTTCATTCAGCCAGGACACAGGGCAGAGTTCATTTTTCTGAGCTGGCATGGAAATGGCAAATATCACTTCTACTCACATCCCGTTGGTCAGTACTCTGTCCTGTGGCCACATTTCACAGCAAAGGAGGCTGGCAACTGTAACGTAGCTTGTGTCCATGAGGAAAACCGGAGCCGTTTTGGCAAGAGCAGAGCAGCGTCTGCCACGGTCATTGACGGATCACAGGGCAAGCCACCACCTGGGTGCTCTTTACGCTGGACTCCTTCCCTTTTGCTGGTGCTCACTCCTAGACCCAGTTCAGATTTAGTTTGCTCAATTCCTCAGCACGGGCAGCGTGCCTCGGAGAGAGGGCATAGTCACAAATTCCATTTATTTCACCATCCACCAAGTCATTCCAAAAGTCACACATTCTCTCAAGAGGATTTCAAGAAACAGCCAGATAACAGAGAAGCAAAATGAGTTTTGACCATATCTGAGAATTTGAGTTCTGACAGGGACACCTCAATGCCATGAGTTTGTCATCCCTCTATTAAATTTTGTGATAATGATTTAACACAAATTCTAGCAAGGTATTTTGCCCAGTTCTGTGATTTGTAGACAGGAGCTCGAGCAGGTGAGAGGGGGAAAAGCCCCCCTTTGCCATTTCAATCCAAATACCCACTTGCTGTTAGGGATGTGGAGGAGAACCCACAAATGTTTCTGAATCATTGTGCTTCTCACCTTCTCTGGTTGCCTGCTTCCATGCTCCTTGTGCTCTTCCCAAACTGGAGTGTTTGGTCCCTGTGTCCTCTCCTTTGTTTTCCGGTTTCAAGCCTCATGCAGGTATGTGTAATTTTATCCAAAGTTTCTCTAAACAGAAGTTTCTCCTAATTTGTGACTTGGCTGACTTTGTCCCCCCGCCCCTCAACTGGCTTTTAAGGTGCTCTGGGATTCAAAGAATGAAAACAGGGTATCTGGATGAGAAGTAGCCATGGAGGGAAAGTTCACACGCATATTTCAAATATTTTTCAGGAGGAACCAAATTGTCTTTCCCAATGGTGAGGACCATCTCAATTTTCACTAGCCTTGGGCAGCTGGGTAAGTAATTATCTGCAAAGTCCAACAAGATTGAAGGAATTTGGCCGTGTGTATGTGTGAGTGTGTGAGTGTGCACGCCCTGCAAAGCCCCGAGTCTTGCCCTGGCATTTATTCGATTAGCAAGGTAAAGGGGGAGAGAACATTCCCCTCTGTCACCATGCACAGAGCAGAAGAAGTCTCCATCTGCTCTTGGGACTCTGTTCTTTATGGGGGTCTGTGAGGCTGTTTCAGTTTTGACTGACTTAACTGACAACATTATTCTTTTTTTAAAAATTATTATTAGGAACAACAGCATTCTCAAATCCTTTTCATTATTTTTTCATAAATTCTAGGATTTAGTCTTCTTGTTGCTGCAGCGTCTGACGTTAAAATAACATTTACCCTGAAGCTTTCATCAAATTTTCGGAACATCTTTTATATTTTCAACCCATTGCCGGTGACATCTCCTCTGTCTTGTCATGTTGGGGCTGGAGAAAAAACAAAAAATCCCCCCCCCAACCAATATATATCTCTATACCTATCCATCTATGTATTTATGTATCTATGTGTCTCTGTATCTATCATCTATCATCTATCTATCATCTATCTATCATCTATCTATCTATCTATCTATCTATCTATCTATCTATCTATCTATCATCTATCTATCTATCTATCATCTATCTATCTATCTATCTATCTATCTATCTATCTATCATCTATCTATCATCTATCATCTATCTCAGTACTTCTAAGTGGGGTGAAATATTACTATTTACTCTCTCACCCAAAATGAGAACAGTCTGCTGGAGGCTGGCAGGTTAAAGAAACAACATTGACACTGTGGGGCTTAAAGTAAAGCAATTCTTTCCTTGCCTGTGGTCCTCCTCTAACTGGCTAGAGGCAGATTTGTGAAGCAAATGTGTCTTTAGTCTTCTACTTCGGCTGTGTGTTTAGGACCCCTCATATTGTGTTCATGTTGCTCACGCTTGTCCACACAATACATTTCTCAATTCTCTCTTAGTCCATACTTTCCCTAAAGTGTCATTCATTCAATTGTTTTCATTTGTTCATTCATTCTTTCATCTCCATCCATTCATTCATGGGCATTGGTTGAGCGCCCTCTAAACGCTGGGCATGTTTCTTTGTATGAAGGATATAGATCTCCCTGTCATCTTTAAAATGTCAAAATCTGAAAGTCTAGTGACAGAAGAGACAGACTCTGAGACAGTTCTGTATGTTTTGTATAAGGTTTCAACTCATCTCAAGGTGCCATGAGAGCACACAGGCCAGTACAGCAACTCCACCTGGTCGCCTGGAGCAGGTGTTCCAGAGTGGAGACAGCTGACCAGATACTTAAAGACAAATAGGAACATCAGAGGAGGACAGCCCAGATGAGACAACAGCATGTGTATGGGTATATACAAAGAGGGTAGAGTACTCCAGGGAAAAACCTAAAATTTCGTCTTCTACAAAATCCCACTCCACGAAATACGTTTTCTTTAACACAGACCAGTGGTTCTCAATATTATTTTACAGCCCCGACATACCAAGAGATACAATGTGCTGTCTTTGGTAAAAGTAACTCTGTGATTTGCAGCATGTCGGAGTGTACGTGCATCTCTGCAGGGAGGAGAATCATGGGGCATAGTTCAGGAAAATCCCCAGGAATGATTTTGACACACTTTGGTGAAAAATCATAGGCACAGATGTTCCTAGGCAAGAGTGACCAGTATGCCTTATCTTTCCTTGGTAAAATTGATAATAATAAAAAAAAAAACTGTGATAAAATGGAAATAAAAATTTCAAAACAGTAAAAGGAGAAGCCTCTTCAAGAGGTAGAGGAATAGGGATAGGAAGATTTTTATACTGTTTAAAATATAACCCTATAGGGGCGCCTGGGTGGCACAGTCGTTAAGCGTCTGCCTTCGGTTCAGGGCGTGATCCTGGCGTTTCGGGATCGAGTCCCCCATCGGGCTCCTCCACTATGAGCCTGCTTCTTCCTCTCCCACTCCCCTGCTGTGTTCTCTCTCTCGCTGGCTGTCTGTCTGTCACATAAATAAATAAAAAAATATATATATAGCCCTATAAATAATGACTTTACTAGCAGTATCTATGAATAGGTTTTTTTTTTTTTAATTTACCTCCAAAGCTCATTCTGTTAGATAGCACCCTTAAAAACTGTGGCACGAACAATGGGGATTAGAAATTTTTTAAGGTAAATTATTATATTTATAATAAAATAACTGTTAAAGTGAAAATAATATTCC
Organism: Ursus maritimus; assembly: GCF_017311325.1. Taxonomy (NCBI): domain Eukaryota; kingdom Metazoa; phylum Chordata; class Mammalia; order Carnivora; family Ursidae; genus Ursus; species Ursus maritimus. The sequence continues at coordinate 7,876,717 of NW_024425341.1, read as the reverse complement.
AGAGAATTCGGCTTGGTATCATTCTCAATTGAAGCGAACATTCTCTCTCATTTGCTTCAAGTCTGTATTAAAAAAAAAAAAATCACATCTGCCCCAGGAGATTCATTACCATATGGAAGAGCTGGGGCTGAGGGAACAGTCAGAGTAGGATAGATAAAGATGTCCCAAAGTAGGAAGGTCTCTGGAACGGTCCTTTTTTACGTCGTCTCATAGCACGATGAGCGTAGGAGCTGCAAAGTGATGAGACGGTAAATTTAGAGCCAATAAAAAGGAGACACTTCACAGGGCATGTAGCTTGCTTGTGGGACTCTCTGACATGGAAGGTCAAGGAATCAAATACTGGAGTTGGATTTATACTAGAGCTGACGGTTTTTATGGCCAATACAACATTTATTGGTATGCTAGGATAAAGTTAATCAAGTCTTGTGCTTCGTGGTAGGGAAGCAAAGATTACCTCTTGCGAGTAAGGAAGGGATCTCTCCCAGAACACCACAGTATACACGCTTGCACAATCGGTTAGTTTTCTCTCCTCTCTGGAGGTTATTAGAAGTTCAAGTGAGATGTGATGAGCCCACAGGCTCTTAAGAGAAAATGGACATCACTGTGAAGTTGTCACATTATCTGGGGTGCACTGTGCAAGCTTTTTAAATATTTAAACAATTTCTCACAAGGCAGAACGTAAACCTTTTAATTCTGTTCCTAATTCTTTGTGGAGTCAAAGGCCAATATCCCAAATTCTCTGATTCTTTTTTCTTCTTTAAAATTGGCTGGCACACGTTGTAGGCGTGATGGATTCAGCGAGGATTTAAAATCTATTATTCTTGAAGAGTATTCTACAGTCCAGTTCTCAATTATTAATGACCATTTTGATATTTACTTATTTATTTTTTTAAAGTAAGCTCTATGCCCAACATGGGGCTTGAACTCATGACTGTGAGGTCAAGAATCGCATGTTCTACTGACTAAGCCAGCGGGGCTTCCCTGTTAAGGACCATTAGTGTGATGTCAAGTTGACAATCAGCAATACCAATAGGTCTGTATTTGGGGAAAGCAATTTATAGCTTGGACTTTCACAAAGAGATTAAAAAGTATCATCAAATGGTTAGCTACTGATTAGTCTGAGACCAGTGTTTCAGAGCTTGAGTTAACTAGATTAGAGACAGTTGAAGGTTGAAGAGGTAGAGGGCAGCCCCTAACGAGCAGCTTAATGTTATAAAAAAATAACCAGGGTTCAAATCCTGGCTCTGCCAGTTAGTCTCCACGTGACTTTGACCCATCATTCACCTTCTCTTGACCTCAGTATCTTTCTCTATAAATTGGGGATATTAAAAGGTAACTTGCAACGTTGTGCTAAAGATTAGACTTAATAAAGGATTCTTAATATGGACGGTTTTGTCTCCCAGGGAGGATTTAATAATGTCTGGAGACATTTTTGGGGGTCAGTAGCTGGGTGGGAGGTGCAACTGACATCTGCTGGCCCAATCAAGGGATGATACTAAACACACTGCCACGCACAGGACAGCCTCCTACCCACCTTGATGAGGAATGAGCTGTGTTTGAGACACCCTGCCTTGAATCTGTATTAAGTGACTAGAATCGTATCTGGTGAAAAACAGAATGTTGATTGTTAGAGGTGGAATTGTGTTTTCTAAAATTTATATATTGGAGCCCTGGCCCCCAGTACCCCGGAATGTAACTGTATTTGAAAATATTGTCTTTAAAGAGGTGATAAAATTAAAATGAGGTCTTTGGGGGGGGGCACTGGCCCGCTATGTCTAGAGATTAGAACGGAAGACCCCAGGGGCACTTGGTCACAAAGACCAACCATGTGAAGGCACAGCGAGATACTAGCCATCTGCAGGCCGTGGAGAGAGACCTCGGAAGAAACCAATCCTGTTGACACCTTGATGTGAGACTTCTAGCCTTTAGAACTGTAAGAAAATAAAGTTTATTTTGTAATGGTAGTCCCTGTAGACTAACACAGTAACAGCTACTATTATCATTATTATTCAAAAGTAAGTACTTGGTTTTGGAAGAAAACATTATCGCAAATCTCAGAAGTAGAATATTAACTCTGTATTGGTTTTCTGCTAGCTTGTCGCCCTGTAAGCAAAGGAGTAGCTAGAGATAGTAAAAGCAAATTAAAAAATGGAAATGCTTAGCCCATAGATGTGACAAAGTTTACCATTAGCAGGGATCCCAGGGGATAAGACTATCCTCATAGTTTACACAGGTAATTCTGAATAGTTACATACATTACTTGGGCCCAAACTGACCAGGATCTGACACTGTGAAGCTTATAGGGAGGTGTCTGCTGATGTCACAGATTCCTGAGTGAAATCTGCAAAGGGCACAAAGCCAGCAAATAAATATTCTTCTTAAAAGCTAATGTTCGGGTACCACACAGAGTGCAGAGCCCCAATTCTGATGTGCCTGGCTGGGCATCTGCCGGGTCTGAGGATTCTTCGTGTGTGGCCATTCTAAAGCATCCCCTCCCACCACCAGAAACAGCCTCCTTCATGCTCTCATCCCCTAACACAGACCTTTATTTGAAATGATAAGGTCTGTCTATGGCCATACCACCCTGAACGCGCCCGATCTCATCTGAAACGATATGGTCTTATTCCTCTGATGATGAGAAGTCAGAAAAGACATCAAGGCAAAGAGTGTTTCTCCTGAGGCCTAGAACAGAAGTTGCCTGACCCATGTTTCCCTAAACATTCCCCTCAGACCTTCTCTTGACTTGTTCCTTCCAAAAGGAAGTTAATCTCAGACATCAGGTATAAGGGGGGAGAATGTCACTAACAATGAGTGAATGTTAGGTGATGCTTTTACGAGGATGAAGCATTGCTACTGTCACCACGTGCTTGTACTCAATTAGAAGGCAATGGTCATTATATTAATCCATGGTTCAGGAGGAGAGCTTAACACTTGTGCAGGTCTCACTCCCATTTTCCTGGAGACAATGAGTAGAGACCATTAACGGCAATACAAAGGCTAACCATACAGAAATTTATGAGAATTTAAAAAGGCATCCCTTTGGGTACGGCATGGAACATTCACATTCTTTTTGAAAGTGGACTTTTTAAAAAATTTGGGAAAGACAGCAGTTTGTTCCAATAGGGAGAGCCTAGCTTAGAAGGCTGGCCGAATTTCAGCCCCGGAAGTCTCTCTTGCACGTGTCCTCGTGCAGTGAATCAAAATGCGGGAATAGTTTATATCCAAGGTTGCTTATGACTGTAACATTCTTGGTTTATTAGTGAAGAAACTGAGGTTTAGAGAACTAAAGTGATGTACCAACTTAACACAACTCGTTAGTCATGCAAGGGGCCTTGGGATGCAAGTTGTTCTGATTGCCAGGACATGGCTCTTTCCCTCTACCATGTGTCAAGGCACTCGTCCTGGAGGACCTTTCCAAGGGAGAGTGAAGATATAAGAACCACCAAAATTTCGCATCCATTCTAGAACACTCATTCTTTTTGTTCTCATCCTCCTAATTATATCTCCCCATCTCTTGGACCCTCACATCCCCCCACTCCTAGACTCCAGTGTATTCATGAAGATTGGACCATAGCCAGGAAATATTTTTCTGCATGAAATACATCCATAGTGTAGACTACCATCTAAGTTTTATTTAAGACTAAAATATTTAGTTCCAGTCTTTACCAAATCTAGCAACTCTTAAATTTTCTTTTAATAAAAGAACACTAATAAATTATATAGATGCAATAATAAAGTCAAATGACATTTTCGAAAAGAGATAGAGGAATAAAGATGCTAGAATTGGATAACGGAATTTGATAAGTATGAAAATAGAGAAATATATCAAGTGGGAGTAGAAAAAGAGGAAGATTTCAGGTCACGTACACACAAATCCTGGTCCAAAGCTGGTCTGCTTATTATTTATGATCTTGGCCAAGCTACTTAGTCTCTCTAAATCTTGGTTTCTTCAACTCTACAATAGGAAAATTATACTTAACAAACTGGGTTCTTGCAAAAATCGGTGAAAATTGATGTCAGTCACTTAGCATGGTAAGAGGTGTTTTATTATTGAACTTTGCTTTATTGTACTTTGCAGATAATGTGTTTTTTATAAATTGAAGGTTTGTGACAACTGTTCATCGAGCAAATTTATTGCAGTTATTTTTTTCCACAGCATTTGCTCACTTTGTGTCTGTCACATGTTGGAAATTCTTGCAATGTTTCAAACTTTCTCATTACTCTTATTTTTGTTAAGGTGATCTGTGATCAATGATTACAACTCACTGAGAGCTCCCATGATGGTTAGCATTTTTTAGCAGTTGAATATTTTTAAATTAAGGTATGTATGTTTTTTATACATATTGGACTACATTATAAGGTAAACATAAGTTTTATATGCACTGGGCAACCAAAAAATTCATTTGCTTCCCTTTATTGTGATAGTCCCCTATTGCAGGGGTCTGGAAGCAAACCAGCAATAGCTCTGAGGTGTGCCCGCATTGAGTAGTGAGGGAGATGGCAAAAATGGCCGCTCTTTGTATCCACAGCCTTTTCAAGGTAACGTTGCAGTGCCTTCTCTCAATCCGTGGAGTCTAGTTCCCTACCTGAGGAATGGAGCCTTATCTTGTGGGTTGCTTTGGGTTAATAAATACTGTCCCAGTTCTGAGTTAAGGTCTTCTGCTTGCTCTCTTGGACCCTTGTGACTGCACTACACATGCCTGGGCTAGCCTCCTGGAAGATGAGAGCATTGTCGCTCACTTGTCACCATCCGTCCTGCCAACAGCCAGACAACCCTAGCGGCAGCGCTGCCTAGCTGGCATGCATTTGATTGCACAGGAAGCCCTGCCAAGGCCAGAAGAACCACATGGTAAAGTAGCTTCAATTTTCAACCCACGGAACGTGAACCAAGTAAACGCATGTTGCTTTAATCCACTATGGTTCAGGATTATCTATTACACTGCAATAATAAACCAGTCCAGGTAGTATTTTTATTAGAGTGTGTAAATCATCAAGAATATTACTGCAAGTTTAAGCAACTCCAGGCTTCCTAAATTTCTCATGCATGCAAAGGAGATCAGCAGAATTTTCTACCCCAGAGTACAAGAGCATCCTCATACAGAATTTTTAATCTGGCTCCAAAAACACTGGTTTTGTCCAAAATGTCAGGAAGAAGTTGCAGTCAATGACTATGGCAAAGAGCAGGTACAAATGATAACAAAATAGACTAGAAGTCCATGTTTTTCTTGCAAAAAATAGTTCTTTTAAAGATTTTAAGAAGAGTCTGAAGGACTAGGGCTAGGGGAATTATTGTTAGAATGATTTGATGATGGTCTCTAGCTTTCAGTTACTAGTTACATGCTCACATTCCTTCTCTCTCTCTCTGTCTTTCACACACACACACACACACACACACACACACACACACACACTTTCCCCTTGCAAGGGCTTTTCCAAGGGCAGTCGGTAGATGACCATACTCTTTACCCTTCTTCCCCGGAAAACAGTATCAGCCTCAGGCCACCCATTGTCCCAAAATGTTTTCTGTTTGGTCCTCATGTCAGAAACCAGCTCATTTATCCCACCCGACACCGACCTCTACATCTTCAGATGCGTTCTGACAGAGTACAGCTTGGCCCCTGTCTCCGAATGAGGCTCCACGAGGAAGCTGTGCTGGGGTCTCCGTGCCAGATGTCCGCCTAATGGGCAAACTGGGTATGGTTTGCAAACAGACAAAAGATGGAGACTCTTGAAAGCAGTTTGCTTTGGCTCTTGCTGGGAAACAAGGGTCCAGACATCACAGAGGATTGAAAAATTAGGTCACATGTGATGGAAAGTTGAACAGAGGCAACTGTTGCTTTTTATATCTGTGTTTATAGAATTTTTTTTCTGTAGAAATAGCTTTTCAAGAGCAGCAGGCATGAGGAAGTTTGGCAGAAGAGAAAGTTTCTTATTTCTTTTCAGCAAATTGCTCCTGGATATATCTTTGGCTGGATGCTGGGCCAAAGGCACTTGCCAGTTTCACCTTCGGTTTTGATAAAGAAATTGAGTTATGAAAGAGAGTGTGGTACTATGTATCTTCTCAAACTCAAATCCAAGTAATCCACACAAGGGAGATTAAAAAGAACAATTTTTCTCCAATTATTCTACATGGTCGGTCATGAAGATGTCGTGGAAAAAAATTTACTGGGAGGGAGCAAAATAGAAAAGAGCAGAGAATTAAAACATTTTAGGCATTGAATAGGTCTTAGAAATCCTAGCATTTTATAGAGAAAGGAACTGAGGCCCAAATAGTTGAAGCTGTCAAGCCAATACCTAGAAAAGCAGGTGAATTTAGAGATCTGGGGTTAGGCAAAGTTAATTATGCAAATTGGAACACAACAGATTAATTTCTCAACTATTTTCTGGGAGGAATTGGCAAATGCATTTTCTGAGTTGTAGAAATAAACATCTCAATTTTCTCCCCTCTCTAACTTTTTATTTCAAGCAACACCCAAGGATTCTGAATATTCCAGATCTACTTCTAAATTAACTAATAGTCTGTGTATTGCAGAAGCCAACCCTCGACCCCAGAAAGTGAATTCTACACCTGTGTGTGTGTGTGTGTGTGTGTGCACGCGTGTGTGTCGCTAGTCCCAGCTTTCAGGCTCAAAGGGTGAATGTCTTCAATTATTAGAAAGATTAACTAATCTATAACTTCCAATATTACCATTTCCTGAAAAACTCCACAAGGCTATGTGGCATTTTTCTTCGAAATTCACAGAATGAGCACAGAATGGCTGCAGATCAGGACTTTTCCCCAGAACTGATTATCACAGTGGAGTACTGGGCCTGTGTGATCTTCTTTTTTTTTTTTTTTAAGATTTATATTTATATTTATATTTATTTATTTGAGAGAGAGAGAGAGAGAGAACACAAGCAAGGGGCAGGGGCAGGCAGAGGGAGAGGGAGAAGTAGGCTCCCTGCTGAGCAAGGAGCCCAATGCGGGGCTTGATCTCAGAATCCGGGGATCATGACCTGAGCCAAAGGCAGACGCTTAACCAACTTAACCACGCAGGCGCCCCGGAGCCCAGGTAATCCTGACTTTGCCTACATCTCCAGGCTTCCTTCTTACCACTGTACTTTAGCAACTCTGGCCCTGTCAGATCCCAGAGTCCGGCACGCTCAAGACCCAGGGCCTTTGCACTTGCTATCTCTGCAACCTAGAAAGCTCTTCCCCATCCACATGAGGAGACTGGCTTCTTCTCAGTCTTCAGGTGGCAGCTTACATACCTCCTTCTCAAGGGTGGCTTTCTCAGGTAGCCCTGTGTAAATCCTCCCTGACTAATATTTCTTACCTTAGACATCTGCTCTTTTGTGTTTCAGCCTTGAAAAGAGTTGGTTCTCAACCAGGAGTGACTCTGCCCTCCAAAATCTATTTGGCGGTGTCTGGAGACACTTTTCCTTAGGCGGGGAGGGCTTGCTACTGGCAACTAGTGGGTAGAAGCAGGAGAAGTGGCCAAATAAGCTACAGTGCTCAAGACAGTCCCCACAACAAAGTATCTTCTGGCCCCAAATACCAGTAATGTGAGATCCTGAAACCCTGACTGTTGAAAGAGGTTATGGGGAGGGCATGACCTCTGGTGGACCTGAGAGGGGCCCAGGGAATCAGAGGCTCCTCCCCCTCCCCTGTCCTTGGACTGTAGGCTCCACCCACTATCTCGGCAGCCAGAGCCATTTTCAAGGAGGCAGCCTTGAGAGAGCAATATCTTATTCAGACCACCCGACAGTACACATGACTGAAACCGATTAGGGCCTCCACATAAACTTATGCTTCTGGCTGGTGCTTATGGAGATCCCCTCAGCTTGTGGCCACCCAACACAAGTCTTGGAGGTGAGTTCCCTTGCTTATGAAACCTGTCCCCTACTGATCTGGAGGGGGCCTGATTTTTCTTCAGTCTCTTCTTGCCCTAGGGGCTGGCGGGCCAGCTTCAGATATCACCTAGCTGCTCAGGGGATTTGCAAACCAACAGCAGGCGGGCCATCTCGGAGACGAGAGACCACAGAAATGGGCTTTGGGAATGAGGCATCCATGGGGGGGTGGCCACTGACCTCTCTGTGGGGACCCATGGCCTGTGTGTTATATGCTTATGGATTGCTGCATGAGTATGGGGGCCCCCTGAAAATGTCACCTGGCCTCATGCACCTGTTTGAGGAACTGCACAGAGCACTGCTACAAAGAAGGGAGCCTAGCAGATGGTCAGTAAGTATTTATTGAAGGAAAATATGATCCAGCCACACTTAAAGACAAAGTATGGCTGACAGCCTTTGGAGGCAAAAATGGGGAAAGGCCATAGAGAAAAGATACATTCCAAATTTAGCAGGATGCAGGTTTGAGGAGGCATCAATGAAATGATTCTTCTCATTAAAATCAAAAGGTTTTCCTTAGGATTTGATACATAATCTGTTCTGGTCAGGAGAAGACAGGCGAACAAAGGGCCAAGCAGATCAATACTGGTTCAAGGGCCAGATGAGTCAAGGTGGCTCAGCCTACAGAGTCCGTGTCCCTGCAGCGGTCACTAAATCAGAAAAGGACCTCCAGCATGAGGGCTTAAAGCTGGTCATGGATGCATGTGATTAACTATTTTTGAACATGCACTCCAATAAATGCACACATTTATTCGTAAATTTTATATATATAAAATATATAAGTATATATTGATATTTATATTGAATATATACAGATATTTATTAGCTTACTGGTATTAGCTTACATCATAAGGAACATAATTTACTTACCCCGGAGTCCATTACCAAACACAGCCAAATGACATCCATTGATTGGATAAAAATTCCATGTTGTAATGATTTTCTTAATTTCTAAAAATTCTGGCAACTTCGTGTGAGCCCTCATTAACATTGCATTGTTTTTTTCCTTGTAAGATTTGCAAAAAGAATATGCAGGAGAGGTAGATTGTCAACTTCATCAATTTTTGGTGTTCATTTGTACTTGCATTCTCATCTTTAATCAGCGGTGTTTTTATTCAGGAATATATTAAGGCAGCTGTACATTTTTGAGGGTTAGTTTAGTCGAACTAGACAGTACAATTTACAGGCCCACTTAAGTGGGCAAATGCTGTCCAGTATTACAACACTTGAAAAGCAAATGAGGATGCTACCGTTTCGCCATCTGTGCGGCAGCCCCCTCCTCTTTCTTCTGGGCACCTCGTATGCTACGAATGTCCTGTGATTCCAAAAGTAGGAAAAAAATGAGAACAAGTTAATAGGATTCCATAATTTCTTTCCTTTCCCTGAATTTAAAAAAGATATTAAGGAAAGTTCTAATAGTTTCTTTCTCTACTCCAGGCGGTTATCTTCCACGGTCCAGCGAGTGCATACACCTGCCTTTGAGCGTCACTGACTCAAGAGGACAGGCAAGAGGACCAGGCTGTCCTTTGACCAAGGGTGGTGTTCCTACCGGAGCAGAGCTCAGAGCAGGCGCAGCCCTGGGGCTGATGTGGAATGCCTTAACTTGAAGTATATCTATTTTCAGCTCTAAGGGGAAGGAAAATGGCCTATTTCATTCTGAGACTGTGGAACTTGACCCCAAAGGAACTCAGTTAATACCGCTTAAATGAATGAACGGATAGTGAGCACACAGAGAGGAAGGGTGTCATGCCACAGCCTCATCAATGATAGGAAAAGGGGCAAAACTAGACAAGAAAGAAGCCACGTAGCTTTCCTTTGTTTCCTTTTATTTATTTCCACCTATCTCTGCTTATATATATGGCTTCCATATGTCTCTTAGACCAGCTTACATAGGAAATGAGGAAAAAAATTAAAAAATGATTAACGTCTTTATGAACTGCAAGAACTCTGATTTAATAAAAGCAACAGCAAAAAAAAAAAAATCCTAATAGCCAGATTATTTCCAGTAAATCCTGGCCCAGAATATTTTTATTTCTAGAGTTCTTTCACTGTGTCTTTTTCGTTAAGATAAACCAATGAACCAATAGTCAAGTTCCTGCTCATCGGGAGACTAAATAACCCAATGAATAATTAAATACTGCTTCTGAGATCACCAATTTGGGGAAAGATGAGCCAGTGAGGCAGGAGCAAGTATGTTGAACGGACCGGGCCAGGGCCAGGAACACCGCAAGAATGGAGTCTCAAATCATGAAATGGAATGATGGTGGTTGGCATAATCACGTTCTTTTTTTCCCATACAGTATCTTGAGATTCTGACCTTTTCTTTTTAAAAGTCGCACCAAAAATCTAGCACAATCATGCTAGAGTTGAGAGGGATTACTATTTTCCATCCACCCCCAGCCACGTCTACCTTAAAGGAGACACATGACCTTTTCAGCCATCTGTCCAAGGGTCAGCATGGAGGACAAGGATTATGCAGTTGCTCCACTTCACCTTTCATCATTGATACCCTCAAATAAGCCTCTTTTTGTTGATGTAAGAGCCTGGTGTAACGAGCGCTCAATACGACAGGCCAACATTGATGAGATCGGGAGGAAGGAGATGAGTAATCCCTCCGTCTTCTCTCTAATCCAAGGCCAATAGGGGTATTACGCAAACTGTTAAATATATCAGCATTTTAAGTACCCTAATAATGCCCCCTTCTATATTTTATTTGCAAATACTTCTATACTTAAGCCTCAAGAGGTACAGAGCTCTTTTCTATATGTTAAACCAGAATTTGCTTGACCTAGAGAAACTACCATAGGAAGGCCCTATCGTGGTGCCCTTCAGGGCTGCTGCACACCTGTCATCCTGACAGAGGCGACTGCCATTTAGCAGCAGAACGGGCCTATCATGGAACTGGCTATGTCCCTCCAACGCTATGCTTCTGTATGGGAATCGCTCATTATCTATGGATGTTTCACATTCTGATGGGAGATTGTGTTGAGTTGGTAACACCTGTGTTATGCACAAAAGACTGAGAGTCTTGATCAATGAAGTATCCACAGATGCTCTGAAATTCCATACTCACTAGGTGATTCCTTTTATCCTCCACAAATAGAAATTGTCAAACACAAGATCATTAAAATATATAAAAGATTTGATTCAGTGAACTACCACCTGGAGGAATCAGAATGTGTGTTTGGGAGGCGGGGAGCAAGGAGAGTATAAGGTAGAAATTCTTACATGTAAGAAAATGACAGCAATTTCTGTCTTAACCTCTTCAGCTCTGGTTGCTAAGTTACCATGACATACCACTGTGTGTGCTTTTCAGTTTTTGGTCTTGGGCCTGACAGTTTGATTAATTCTCTGGAGTGCAAAATCTGCACATTGAGTATTTAAAAATTACACACTCATGCACACACACACACACCCCCACTCACCCAGCACCCTATTATTGCTTCTGACTTATAAAAATCTGTTTTATAATTGAATTGACATATGTAGGTGGAAACCTTAAATGCTGCTTCATTTTAGGAAGAGAAAATCTTCTACTATGGGATGTTTCTTCAAATCTTCCTTTAACTGAACCACGGCTCACTTGTCCCTAACAGCAGGCATTTTTCTGTTTTTAATGTGTGCGTTTAACCCTTGCCTTCACGCCTAAGAAAAGTGGAAAAATAAGACAAGTGTTATTTAACAGTTGTCACTGTTTCTCCTTCTTCGGTAGGTCTTACTAGCTGTGTGATTGAGTTCAAAGGTGTCCACAAATATTACCATAAGCTGGATGACTAGCGAGCTATGGGTTGTCAGATGTATCTTATAAGAGAAAATGTCAGCGTCAGCTAGCCAGACCAGCCGTGGCTCAAAATCCCAGGACATTGCACTGAAGATTATGCAATAAACATTAAAAAAAAAAAAAAAAAAGTATACCAGAAAATGGCTTCCAGGTTATGCTGTTGTCTTGTTCTTCTATCGTGAAAGGACATACTGCAGTCCTCTCCCAGTCTGTGTGCCTGCTTCCCTATTTTTAGACTTTTAGAACAAAAGTGACAACTTAAAAGTCCTCATCACTATAACAAAATTAGTTTTTAACAACTGATACGGAGGTAGCAGCAGGTATACAATATGTGAGTAAAAGCAAACGAAGCTCTTCTGGATGCTGAACAGAATTTACCCTTTACTACCCTGCGGCATGGTTATCCAAAATCTGGCCTCTGACCTCCAGAGAACAGCTGGACAAGTTAGAATCTAGCGCTTTGCTGATCAGATGGTGGAGACTTTGACTTTGTTATCTGATTTTTGCAGTGCAGAATTAGGACGGGGTTGCTCTTCTGAGCAAGGAAGGGTGGATAAAATCTGGAATCATTCTAGAAGACTATAAACTTACCTGCATCCAGTCTTCTTCTTCCTACTACAATAGCTAAAGTTTCCCTTCTGTTACCGAAACCCGGATCCCATGTATGTATTCTGGATCCCAGTCCTCCTCAGCTTCCCAGGGATACTGCTCTGACAGATCACCTCTCCTTGAATTCATCACTTGTCATCACTGGTCTCTTTCCCCTTTATAAGATCATTATGATCAGTGGGAAAACATGCTCTAGAATCTCCCATCTTTTAAAAACCTTTGGTATGCTGTCCTTGAGATTTTGCCCCGAGTATTTGCACCCTTCAGAGACCAAGATCTTGCAACAGTTACCCACACATGCTATCTCCACTTGCCTGAGTGCAATTCACTATTTTATCCCCCTTTATTTTACATTAATTTTTAATTTGATGCTTTTTTCCTCAGCTCCCTCTCCTCCTCCTTCAGCTGCCACTGTTCAAAGTTGAACTTGTCAAGATGGCTAATGACTTTTGTGATTTTGAATTTTTTAAAAAGATTTATTTATTTATTTGAGAGAGAGAGAGTGTGTGAGCGGGGGGAGGGGCAGAGGGAGTGGGAGAGGGGGGAAGCAGACTCCCCGCTGAGGCTGAGTGCAGAGCCTGTGGGGCTTGATCCCAGGACCTGAGATAATGACCTGAGCTGAAATCGAGAGCCAGACGCTCAACTGACTGAGCCACCCAGGCACCCCTGATTTCAAATTTTGAAGACATATCACCTTCCTCAACCTCTTGGCAGTTCCAACACAGAGTTCCTCCTTCCTGAAAACTTTCCTCTTTTGGCTTTCATCTAATTGCACTTCACTGGTTTTCTTCCTTTTTCTCTTCCTTCCTTCCTTCCTTCCTTCCTTCCTTCCTTCCTTCCTCCCTCCCTCCCTTCCTCCCTCCTTTCTTTCTTTCTTTCTTTTTCTTTCTTTCTTTTTCTTTCTTTCTTTCTTTCTTTCTTTCTTTCTTTCTTTCTTTCTTTCTTTCCTTCTTTTTTCTTACTTTCTTTTCTTTCTCCTCTCTTTCTTTTCTTTCTCCTCAATGTCCTTTCCTGTTTAGTCTCCTCTGATGGCTCCTCCTCTTCTACCCAAATTCAAAGTGTTGTTATTGCCAAGGACTTTCTTACTTCCTCTCTCTCATTAGGTGTTAACCTCTTCACTTCATTCATATGATTTTGAAAGACTTCCCAAAAGTATCACGTCCAAATGCGAGCCTTTGATTTCTCTTTCCCCTATCAATTTGTTCCTCTCCCAGTCATTCACATCTTAGTCAAAGGGATTATCACCTGCTCCATTGCTCAAGCAAGAACACTAAATGCATCTTTTGTTGCTCCTGTCCTTTACCCCCTGCATCTATGAGTGGCAAGCTCTGCTAATTCTACTCGTACGATTTATTTACAGTGTGTCCATTTCTAGCGGGGATACTGTCATCATCTAAACGATTTTTTTGCTTTCACTCTTGCTCTATATCCTCTCCATTCCCCATTTCAGAATCATGTTTTTGAAACATATCATATTACTCCCTGTTTAAAATGTCATGTCACTCTCTATTTTAAAATCATTCAGATAGGGGCGCTGGGTGGCAGAGTGGTTAAGCGTCTGCCTTCGGCTCAGGGCGTGATCCCGGTGCTATGGGATCGAGCCCCACATCAGGCTCCTCCTCTATGAGCCTGCTTCTTCCTCTCCCACTCCCCCTGCTTGTGTTCCCTCTCTCTCTGGCTGTCTCTATCTCTGTCGAATAAATAAATAAAATCTTTAAAAAATAAATAAATAAAATCATTCAGAGGTTTCCCCACAGTATTTAGAATTTAGCCCATATTCCTTACCTTGAAAACCTGTATGTTCGGTCTTACACCCATCTCTCCAAATCTCATGTTATGGCTCCATTCCCACTATCCTCCAATCACTCTCCTGATTTCTGCCTCCAGGCCTTCCCACTTGCAATTCTGCCTGGGACACAGACTGTCATCCTCACACTACTTCACAAAACTCACTTTTTCTCATTCTTCTCAACTTAGAGAAGTTTCCGGCCACCTTATTTAAAGTATTCCCCTCTGCATTCTCTATGACAGCTCACAGTTTACTCTCTTCATAGAGAGTAACATAACTGTTATAAATATTTCTTTATCCATTCATTTACTTGTTTATTGGCTTTCTTCTCATTAGACTATACATTTTATAAGAGCAAGGACTGTATTTGTATAAGTCGTAATTATATCTTCAGTGCCTAATGCAGAGACTGGTAAATAATGTTTGTTGAACAAATGAATGAGTTGAATGATTGCTGGTACAAACAGGCATGGGAAATATCAGAGAGGTGAAAGGGATGTGAAATGACATGAATCAGCCAGGGAACAAAAGCTTTAGTTGAACAATGAGCTCCTCTTGTATTTCTTCTGCTGAGGCAACACTCAATTATCACTCATGATTGTGAATATGTGGCCATTTCTCTTTAAAGGGAGAGAATATTACCAGGGCAACGAGAATCTGTACGAACATACGCATTTGCTTGACCAAGCCTCTTAGACCACGATGTGTGGCAAAGTGAAGAATTCGCCTCTCACCCGATCTTATCTTTTCATTAAGAAAACAGCAACGTATGCACATTTTTAGTAGTACAGAATAGTCTGGGTCTTAGACTGTGGGAAATACAGATGTAATGAGGAATGCCCATGGACCACAGCTCAGATGAAGTCCTGAGGCAGAATGACAAGCCACATGGAGAAAAAGTTGATAAAGTGTTGAATCCATCAAATCCCTGTACACGCAGACCTCAGAGGAGAGAGGTCTTCATTTTTGGAGGGAAGAAAGCCAATTTCTATTGAGTAGGGATGGTTCAGCACTCCTATTTTCCCTAACTGGATATGATTTTACCAAACATTCTCCAACATGAAATATAATTGATGGTGGTGATGGAAAGGACAGGGAACCTCACAAGTTAGACCTCAAGTTTCAAAGGCAAAGGGCTGAAAGAGAGCTATGTTTGTTTGTCTGTTTTGTTTTTAAAGATTTTATGTACTTATTTGACAGAGAGAGAGAGTGTGAGCACCCAAGCTGGGGGAGTGGTAAGCAGAGGGAGAGGGAGAAGCAGCTCCCTGAGGAACAGGGAGCCTGATGCGGAGCTCAATCCCAGGACCCTGGTATCATGACCTGAGCTGAAGGCAGACGCTTAACCAACTGAGACACCCAGGCGCTCTGAGAGCTATGTTTTTTCACTTACCATTTTTGATCAGTAAAGAAGCACAGATTGCTTCAGATTACACAAGTTAAGCTCACCCCTAATAGGAAGGTAATCAAGTCAAATAGAAGACTCTTCAGGCCAGCCATTCTAAATGAAAGGCTACATAACCACTAGAAATGGGTTTGGATCTGTGCACCTTGTTTAGCTTTCCTGCTTGTCATCTAAGAGAAGGCAGAAAATGGGACACCTGGGTGGCTCAGTCTGTTAAGTGGCTGCCTTTGGCTCAGGTCATGATCCTGGAGTCCTAGGATTGGGCTCTACGTTGGGGTCCCTGCTCAGTGGGGAGTCTGCTTCTCCCTCTCCTGCTTGGGCTCTCTCTCTCTCTTGCATCTGCTCTCTCTCTCTCTCAAATAAATAAATAAAGTCTTAAAAATAAAAGACCTTTTAAGAGAAGGCAGAAAACAATCAACAGTGAGAACCAACCAAAATTTACTCCCTTGCTTAAGTACATGGATCTCTCTTTCCTGAAAAAGGAAGGAAGCAATGAAGGAAGGAAGGAAAAAGCAAGGAAGATGGAGCCCATAAAAGAAATCTGCCATGTAAATGAGAATTTAAACTGGAGAAGGAACAAAGTACTTCTAAAAATTGTTTACAGTTAGATAGAGAAGGAAATCGCATAAAGCATGTGGTTAATATGCTCAAGAAAATTCACCAAAACGGACTCCAAAATCAGATGTGAAAGCTGATAAAAAGCAGTAGCAGAAAGCTGAAATGTACAAGATGCTGGTTGAGAGGCAGAAGAAACAGAGAGCGGAATGAGAAAGCAACACTACACAGTGAGTAAAAATACAATAGGATAATTAAATTGGTTTAATTGCAGTAAGGAGCAGAATCAACACTGGATTATACTGACTTGTGGATGACATACTGCAAACATCCTTCCAAAATGTGGAAAGAAAGGAAATAGTAAGAGATAGCATGCATATGGAAGACAGAGAGACTGGAGATCCAAGACACAGATAACTGTTGTCCCCTAGGAAGACACCAGAATATAGAAACAAGAAGAAATAAAGTCATAAAGTAAATTTTCCCAAGTGTGAGAGACCTAAAACCAAAAATCAAGATAGCCAGTAAGCACACTTAGCAAAACAAGATGCAATAGGTACACTTAGCTTGTAAAAGCACTGAACTGGAAAGCAACAACCTTCCCTCCCCACTCCCACCAGGTTTCCTCTCCCAGAAAAATTCCCCTGCTACACCACACCCTCTCATTCACCTTCTTTGCGTTCTCTTTCCATCCACCAGCTTAGAGGTCCAAGGAAATGAGAAGGGAAGGGAGAATGAGAGAGGAAGGCGGAGTAGGAGAAAGAGAAGGCAGGGGAAGACCTAATCCTGAAAGACTTTCTGGAATTTAGAAGTTCCTCCCTACCACCCACCACCTTGGTTTGCAAACCCATCAGCAAGGGGCGTAGCTAACCAGAGTCCCGCCCACCACCGCCTCTTCCGGTCTCTGAGTTGCTGAAATTAGCTTACTCCATCCCTGGACTCCGTGAGGAACACTTGCCGCAGGAGGTAATAAAAGGCTCCAGAGGAGCTCATTGACCTCATGAACAAGGAATCCAGAGAGGCTTCATGGTTTTAGAATCTAGATTCCATGTTCAGTGCCTGAACCTCAAAATGGAAAGGTCACTGGCAAATTTGAGTTGTTAGCAAGCCTGGGTGTAATTGGGAGAAGATCGTCTTAAGACTGAGATGGAAATTGGCATTCTGATAAAACAAAACCTGCAGTGCCCGTGATGCCCCAGACAGGACTGACACTCCCACCTAGCAGGCATGGTGAGAGCTTCAAAGATGGGTACTGTGCTCCTCGCGATGAAAACCGGCATCGCATGGGCCACTCCGGGTTCTAGATCAATTAGTCAGCTCCAGTTGCTTCCAGGAGCTGGGCAGCAGAAACTGGAAAGGGCTTGAAACCACCCTCGACCTTGATACAAGGGCGCTTGGTAGCAGGTTCCATTCGGAGGAAGACTAGAGAGGCAAAGTACAGTCTTGTAGATGGAAGGATGCCATGGAGTGCATAAGCCAGTTACTCCTCTAGGTGATTTTGGACTTCTCCATAAAGTCCTCACTCCCACTCCTGACCCAAAGTGAATCTGAGGCCTGGAGTCCACTTCAGGGAAAAGATACCAGTACCTTTCAGTGCTTCCCGGTCCAGCTGAGCTGCCTCTATTTTGGAGAGAAGAAAAAAAAGACACTTGGGGCAAAGTGCTGATTTGGCTGTGAAGGCACTAGAAGCAGGAAAGTAACTACAAAAGGAACAAGAGAAATGGCAACATATGCCGGAATAGCCAAAATTAGGAAGATGGTGTGGAGACACACCCAAGCTGGCAGAACAAAGCCCCAGGAAACGAAACAGTCAAAGCCTGGAAGTGAGTTGTAGCAGTCTGACAGTTCAGCATCTTAGAGAAGGATGAAAAGCACAAGAAGACTGTTTTGTGCTGGTCTCTGCCTCTTGATCTAATGCTATGGGCTAGAAAGGCCTGGGGGCGCTCCCCTGGGCCCCTGGGAGCTTCCCACTGACAACTTCCCTATCTAAACATAATGTTAGCACCAGACCAACCCTTGTGGTTCTTATTATGATTGCATGATGCCCTTCAGCAATAACCATTAGGAAACCTGAAAGGAAAAAAGGGTTTATTAGTTACCAGCCCCGGAGCATACAAGGCACATCAGGGGCACACGGTGAGGTCCCTGGCAGATAGCGAGAGCCTGGGGTTCTGCTTATAAGGGGTCCAGGGTGGGGGTCTAGGGTTTCAAGGGCTCACTCCCTTGGCAAATGTAAAACGTAAGAGCAAGAATTTGAAGCCAGGGGAAAAGAAAAAACAAGTGACCCAAATGGTCAGTTACTAAAATCAACCAAGATCGGTAAAACGAAGGCTACTCGGTGGGGGAAGGAGGCCTGGCTCTTCATTCAGTCTGTGGCTAGCAATGTGTTCTTGGAGATACCCTTGAAGTGGATGCCTTGGCAGTCAAAGCTTCAATCAGACACTTGCATTACAAACAGAAAAGACAACCCTTGGGGCTTAAACACTACAAGGGCAGAGTGGAGGCTTGAAAATAAACCATTGAAGGAGGAGGAAGATTCTCTTTATCTTAAGAAACTGACAAGCCCTCCATCAAATAGAACTCTTGGGTGAAGCAAAATCCAAGTTCATGACCTTCACAAATGCTCTTATGCGGCAGTTAAACACAGGGCTGGTGGAAAAATAGCTCCAGTCTTGCAGTCTGAGGGGAAAAAAAGCTAGGGAAGAAAACAGAGACGCGAGGGGCACCAAAGTGGAAATTCTACTGGTGGTCCAAGGAAATGGAGCAAAGACTACTGGAAGGAAAAGTAGCCAGAAGCAAGATTCCAGATCTGCACTCTAGCCAAAGAAATCTGAGGAAAGTCCAGTTTCTTCAAGGAGGGCAGAATTAATTAGGAAGATAAAAACAAGGTGAGAAGTTACATAGAATCGAACTCCCCTCCCCTTCTCCCTCATGATCTTGGAACATTCTAGAACTGTACAATCCAATGTGGTAGTCACCACCACTCCCATGCAATTATTTACATGTAATTAATTAAAATGTAATAAAATTAATTTGCAGTAGCTACATTTCAAATGCTCCAAAGCCACATGTGGCTGATTTCTACTGTATTGGACCGCACGATATATCATCACCACAGAAAGTTCTATTGGATAGCTCTGTCTGAGACCAAACCCACCTTCTATCCAGACAAGAGAAATGAAAATTCTGCATGTATACAAGAATGGGAAGAAAAAGAAAATACAAAGGAACATGTAAATACCCCGACCTCAGTCTTCTCTCACACAAACCTGATCAGAAGGAAAATCAGTTCGAGTTCACCTGAAGGCAACAGTAAGAACTGTGTGAACATGAGCAGAAAGTACACTACTTTTATAGATTTATTTTCCTGGGGAGAAAAATATTTAAACAGGTCTTCTGGATTTTTCTTTAGAGAAAAATGAAACCAAAGAACTCAAGAATGGGAACATTGTGGTACAAAAGCCAGAAGTAAACCTTGAAACTATTTAAACAGAAAAGTAAGACTAAAGAATTATTGTAAATATGAACAAAATCAAAATTAAAATATC
This sequence comes from Ursus maritimus, assembly GCF_017311325.1. Taxonomy (NCBI): domain Eukaryota; kingdom Metazoa; phylum Chordata; class Mammalia; order Carnivora; family Ursidae; genus Ursus; species Ursus maritimus. The sequence goes on along the minus strand of NW_024425341.1, from coordinate 7,857,146 downwards.
AGGAAATTTTTTTGATAAGGGAGCCACTAATGTAAATGACATTGAGTACCAATATTCCAGTTTGATAGTCTCAGATTTCTCTTTCTTAAGAGGGTGTCGGGGATTGGTGGAGAGGGTGCGGGGAAAGTAGAAGTGCGCTATTTTCCTAATATTGTGTTGGTGGGAAGCAGAACATTATTTCTTTTGTTACACGGATGTATTGAGAAACGTTATGATTATAAATATTTGAGTATATACTATTAAAATACAATGTATATTTTCTAACTTATTAGGGAACTACAAAAAAAAAAAAAGCAAGCAAAAGACATTGGTCAAACACCAATTAGGAAAGAAAACAAAAAGCATAAAAGCTAGAAGTGTAAGAAATATTTATGACATGTCATCTTTTAGAGGCCAAAGGCTCATATTAGTTAAAACAACCAAATCACAAACAGTTTATAGCTTTTTAGAAGGAGCACAACTATGAGAGAATTTTAATAAGTTAACAATTGGGACAAAGATTTATCAGATGATATCAAGGAAAAGAAGGCCAGAGCTGCATCAAGATAGAAATCAGTTCCACAAGAAATAAGCAGCCAAAGAAGATGATTTAATTTTGATGGAAAATTCCACACTGAAGATATCACAGTTACAAACCTCGATCCAGTAAATAGTGGAGAATATAAATATACCCAATGAATGCTTTTACACATGCAAGGACCTTTTGACATAACCATAGTAGTGGAAGATTTTTAGCACATCTTTCAGCTTGGAGAGATCATTTAGGGCAAAGGAATACATGACAATAATTATTAATTCGTTGAATTACAACGATTTCTTGAGTATGCCTGGCATTGTGCCAAGCCCTAAAGACACAATAGTGAAAAGGACAAATATAGTCCTTGTACTTTGGAGCTTCGGGTATATAGGAAAGCTTATTGGTAAAGATGTATATATATTATGAATGTGTATTAAGAATATACGTGCAGGGGTGCCTGGTTAGCTCCATTAGTTGAGCGACTGACTCTTGATCTCAGCTCTGGTCATGGTCTCAGGGCTGTGAGTTCAAGTCCTACATGGGGCTCTGGGCTGGGCTGCACCCTGCCCATGCAAATGTTTGTATCTTCTGGAAAATATATTGCCTTTTAAATATTCATGAAAATTATTTAAAATGAAGATGACTGAGGAAAATAGGGACATGTTCGGGGTGCCTGGGTGGCTCAGTCATTAAGCATTTGCCTGCAGCTCGGGTCATGATCCCAGGGTCTTGGGATTGAGCCCCACATCGGACTCCCTCCTCGGCGAGGAGCCTGCTTCTCCCTCTCCCTCTGCCTGCTGCTCCCCCTGCTTGTGCTTGCTCTTTCTCTGTGTAATAAGTAAATTAAATCTTTTTTGAAAAAAAGAAAATAGGGAAATGTCAGTTATTATACAGGTAGGAGTCCATTACCATCATGATCTAAACATAGAAATTGGTTACAAAAAATTAAAGAGATGAAGCTTTTGACCTGGAAAAAAATCAACTCTCCTCAAGAGCTAAAATAAAATATAGTTGCAACCTCATTAAGAATAAAAGACAAGAAGAGCACTCTGTCTGTATGATAACTTATAGCATGTGGTCAAATATATGCTCAGAGAAAAATCTATATTCTGAAATGCTTATTAAAAATAAATTAGACGATCATTTTACTCTAAATTCTAGAAAGAGATTAAGAAAATATGCCAGAGGATTTAAAGTAAATATGGATATTAGTGAATTAGAAAACAAAAAGTATAATAGAGATATTTAATAGCAATATATAACATCACAAAAATATAAATATATATGAATAAATTTGGAAAATCATGTACAGAAACTGTGCAAAGAATTACATAAGTCAAGCAGAGAAAGACAATTATCATATGATTTCTCTCATTTATGGAACATAAGAACTAGGAAGATCAGTAGGGGAAGAAAGGGATGAAGAAAGAGGGGGTAATCAGAAGGGGGAATGAAACATGAGAGACTATGGACTCTGAGAAACAAACTGAGGGCTTCAGAGGTGAGGGGGGTGGGGGAATGGGATAGACTGGTGATGGGTAGTAAGGAGGGCACATATTGCATGGTGCACTGGGTGTTATATGCAACTAATGAATCATGGAACTTTACATCAAAAACCAGGGATGTACTGTATGGTGACTAACATAATATAATAAAAAAACATTAAAAAAAAGAATTACATATGTGCATATATAGAGACACACATATATAAATATCTATGTAAAATATTATTACAGAAATATTAAGGAATACCTTTTTATATATTATTTAGAAATAAATTTGACAAGTCGTACATAATATCTCTATGAATAAAACTACAAAGACGCCATAAACCATGATGTATATAAATGGAGATATAAGTCATGTTTCTGAAAGGAAAAACTCAATACTGGAAAAATATTCGTTCTCACTACATTACTATGCACTTTTAAGAATGAAAAGTTCCAAAGGGATTTTTTGGGGGGGGTTGTGAGGGTTCGCGGACTGTTAGCAGAGTTATTTTAAAATTCATGGAGGAAGCGATTAGTGAAAAGAGTGAACTAAAATATAATTTTAATTTTATTATGATTACAGGTGTCAGTGCTCTCTAGCCAAAGACCCTGGAACCACACACATAAGTGAATGTTGGGTTTATAACTCCTATCGCAGGACATTGTAGAGAACAATGAGATGCCTCAGTAAGAAGGTGTTAGAAAGGACCTCTTATGAGATTTGGGCTTTGGGGCAGTGATTTGGGGGATGGTCTAGGAAAAAAGGCTTATTCTGGATTAAGTGCTATCAGAAAATGGGGACAATTCTCTGAGTGTCTTAACAAATCTGAGCTATAAGGACAGCAGGCTAGAGTCGGACAACAGTGTGATTAATGTGATTCTTACAAGAAAGAAGTAGCATTCACTCACATTAGCCAGGAGAGGGGGTGTCTGGCATCTTGTGGATTGTACAGTGACAGTGACTAGGTTTAGACAGGACTGTAAAGCAGTCTTGTTTTGTCTCAATCGTGATCTCATAGCGACTTCGTCTGAAGTCAGTGTTCTGGGAGATTACTTACATCGGACTCATGGTCTACTTTGAGAGACAGGCCTACTTGGCAGAACTCTGAGATCTACTTGCAATTGTCAGGCTATTTCCTGGGTCTCAGAGACTGAAGATTTTCTTTCTCCCAGCCTCTTTGAACTTAATTCTAACATCTTTTTTTTTTTTAAAGATTTTATTTATTTATTCGACAGAGATAGAGACAGCCAGCGAGAGAGGGAACACAAGCAGGGGGAGTGGGAGAGGAAGAAGCAGGCTCATAGCGGAGGAGCCTGATGTGGGGCTCGATCCTATAACGCCGTGATCACGCCCTGAGCTGAAGGCAGACGCTTAACCGCTGTGCCACCCAGGCGCCCCTAATTCTAACATCATATTTTTCTTCTTTTTTTAAGATTTATTGATTTATTTGGGAGAGAGAGCGAGCACATGCATGTGTGAGAGTGAGCAGGGGGAGGGGCAGAAGGAAAGGGAATCCTCAAGCAGGCTCCACACTGAGCAAGGAGCCCCAGCAGGGCTTGATCCCAGGACCTGGAGATCATGACCTGAACCGTAATCAAGAGTCAGGCACTTAGCCGACTGAGCCACCCGGGTGCTCCTTTTCTTATTTTTTAGAACTAGTTTTAAACTTTCTTGTTTTCGTTTTTTTCTGACTTCTTCTTGAAGTTATATAACTTGTTTTTATTCTTCTAATGGTTACTCTTAAATCCTTTAACATCCTTTCCCTAAAAATCAAGGTAGCCAACAGTCCCTCAGTCCCTATTTTTTTGTAGATTGGTACATGAACTTTGGAGTATTTTCACTCTGATTTACCTTCATTTCCCATGTTATGGCTTCTATTTTAGTTTCATCTTAGATTTTTTTTTTCTTTTTCATTTTAAATTTTATTTTTTTTTGTCATAAGAATTATTTTTATTTAAATTCATTAACATATAATGTATATAACATATAAGTTAATTAATTGAATTTAAATAAAAAATAATTCTTAGTTTCATCTTAGTTTTAAACATAACAAATCACCTTGTTGGTATATTGTGAACAGTCAATTCTCATTTAAATTCTATTAATGTATTTTTAAAAATTCTTTATCCACACTTACTTTTTTGTTTCCCTCTGCTTTCTTCTGGTTCTATTTTCTTTCCTATTAAATGACATAGATCTTTTTAGAAGTTCTTTTACTTGGAGTTTGTGCTGTGTAGATTATCTTTTTTTTTTTTTTTTTTTTGATAGTCAGAAAATATTCTTTGCTTCTCACCCTTGTATGATGATAACCTAGCTTGGTACAGAATTTCAGGTTGAAAGCAACTTTATTTTTCTTGGCAGTGTAGAGATAGTGTTCTATTGTCTTTGAGAACCTATCAGTACTGATGTGAAGTCTGCTATAAAGGAAAAATCATATCCTTTGTTTTGGTTGCTTTTCAGATTTTCTTCATCTTTGATGATTTTTTTCCCCTTTCTACGAGTGTTTTAATGTCTGTATACTCTAGAGTTAATAATATCCTAACAAACCTGGGTGACCCCAAAGATCGTGCATTTATTTGTTCAACAAACATTTATTGAAAGCCCATTACTTGCCAGGCAGTATTTCCATGTATTTTGATAACATATTAACAAATGCCTAATGTATAAAATATTATATATGAAACAGTTTAACTAAGCTAACAGTTTAACTAACAGTTTCCTGCTATCTAGTTGTTTGGCTTCAAAGAGCTGAGAACAGTAATTACCAGATGACCTCTGCAAGATAATGCTAAGACTTTGGAAGATTGTTTAACAATTCCTAGTTTATCAATTATCTGCTGCTTTTATGAAATAAGGCTATTAATTCATTAAATGTTTGGAGATAGGAACAGAATATATTTTTAGAGAGTTGTCAGAGTCCTTATGGTGGGGTCAGGGGAGATCAAGGAAAGCTCTCAGAGAAATCGACATATGTTCCCTGGAGTTTGGGAAATCCAGAGACTGATGACTCACAGCTATAAAATTCAAAAATCATCAATAAGCTGGTGTAGCCTCTTACTGCACAGTGAGAAGAGAGGAACTTGATGGGAGGAAGCTGAACTTTCACTGACAATAGTAGGAGCAAGGTTGTGTGGTATCAGTAGGCCAGATGGGGGATCCACTGAAGGAAACCATACTTTGGTCTGCAAGTTCAAATGTTTTCCTTTCCTTTTTTTTTTTTACCTTGTAATACTTTAGTGAAGATCTAATGATTTGCTTCTGGGTCTCAAACAGTTCCTGGCCCAAATAGAGAGTAACAATGCCTAGATTTACCTTCCTACCTGAAACAACAAAAACCGGTCACAATAAATAAAACAATAATTTCTATAGCATTGACTATCCTGGGACATCTGGGTGGCTCAGTTGTTTAAGCGTCTGCCTTTGGCTTAGGTCATGATCCCAGAGTCCTGGGATCGAGCCCCATGTCAGGCACCCTGCTGAGGCGGGGGTCTGCTTCTCCTTCTCCCTCTGCCTCTGCCCCTGCTCGTGCTCTCTCACTCACTCTCTCAAATAAATAAAACTTAAAAAAAAAAAATCACTGACTATCCTGTAATAAAGGATAGTAGTCTTTGAGAGATGGGGAAACAACTGAGGTGAGCCTAATAAATGACCTTGTTATTGCCTGGAGACTTTCCAGGCTATGGTGCAGGTGGGGGAGCCCCAGGTGAAACGTCAGTTTCTCTCACCGAAGGACATGGAACTGGGAGCCCAGAGAGGCCAAGGAGGTAGACTTCACAGCACAGAGTATCAGAGGAGAGATTCAAAGACAGCAAGTTTTTGAAGATCTGTAGAGGATGCCCCCTCTAGTCTTCAGCTGAAAACTGACCAGCTCATGTAGGAAGAAATTTATCCAGTGAAATAAATAGCCTGAAAATCAGATGGAGTATTTCCTCCAGCTCAGCCAGCGTCAGGGATGATTTGTTCTGCACCAAAGTGGAAAACTTCGTAATTCATGGGGTAATGGGTCCTCAGAAGGGTCTTTCTTAAATAAAGATGCAAAACTGGTTTTAGACCCCACAAATCAGGCTGTTTTCATTTAATTTAAGTGAATCTCAAAACACAGCCCAAAATATTTATAGTTAGATAAACATATCAAACACCCCACAAGACAACATTTACAAAGCATGGCATCAAATAAGAAATTACACTGATGCTAGAATTAGTGGAAGGAAACAACAAAACAATAATCGCAATTGTCTTCTGTATGTTTAAGAAGCTAGAGGAAAGATCGGGCACGATAAGTAGAGACTTAAAATATGGTAAAAAAGTCAAAAACCAAACCAAATAAAAATCAAATCAAACTTCAGGAGGTGAAAATTACTATATATGAGATAAGAAATATACTAGATGACCAAGAGAATGGGAAGAGAAGCCATACACTAGAAAAAAATATTTGCAAAAAACATTAATCTGATAAAAAAATGTTATCTAAATTATACAAAGAACCCTTGAAACTCAACAATAAAAATCAAACAACCCAATTGAAAAAAGGCAAAGACCTTTACAGGAACCTCCTCAAAGAAGATATACGTCATATATCATTAAGGACTGAACATTTAAACAATGATGTGATTATGCTACACACCTGTTGTAATGGTCCACATCCCAAACTCTGACAACATTATTGGCTGGTGAGGAGGTGGAGCAGTAAGAACACTCATTCAGTATTTTTGGGGAATGCAAAACAGTACAGCAACTTTGCAAGACAGTTTGACAGTTTCTATAAAACTAAACATACTTTTATGGAACGATCTAGGAATCATGCTCCTTGGTATTTGCTGAAAGTATTTGAAAACTTATCTCTGCACAAAAACCTGCATATGCGTATTTATTGCAGCTTGATTCATAATTGCCAAAACACGGAACAGGTGAATGGATAAGTAAAGTCTGGTGCAGCCATACAATGGAATATTATTTAGCACTAAAAAGAAATGAGCCATCAAGCTGAGAAAGATATGGAGGAACTTTAAACACATAATACTAAGAAGAAAGAAGCCAATCTGAGAAAGCTAAATATTATTTGATTCTAACTAGATGGCGTTCTGGAAAAGGTAAAACTGTGGAGACAGTAAAAAGATCAGTGGTTGCCAAGGACTTGGGGCGGGGCAGGGAGCAGTGAATAGGAAGGATGGGTAGAGCACTGAAGAGCTCTAGGGAGATAAAACTATTCTGTATGATACCATAAGGGTGGATACATGCTGCTGTACATTTGTAAAAAATGATAGAAAGTACAATGCAAAGAATGTACCATAATATGAACTATGAATTTGGTTGATAATAAATGTGTCAATGTTGGTTCATTGATTGTAACAATTGCACCACACTGGTGAGGGATATTGATGGTGGGGAGGCTGTGTGGGAGGAGAAGGGGCATGTAGGGACTCTATGTACTTTCTTCTCAATTTAACTGTGAATCTAAAATTGCTGTAAATATAAAAAAAATTTTCACCTACACTAGATGAGATATCAGATTGGGTGTTGCAGAAGAAACAATTAGTGAACTTGAAGACATTACAAGTTTTAAATTTTGGTTAATGTAGTTTTCAGTTCAAAATTTCCATTCAGTTTATATAATACTTCTTTGCTGAGATTTGCTGTTTCTTGTGGAGACTTTGCACTGTTTTCTTTGTTTCAAGCATGTTTGTAATTGCTCATTGGAGCATTTTCATGATGGCTGCTTTAAAATCTTTGTTACATAACTCTAACATCTCTGTCATCTGAGTGGTGGCATTTATCAATTGTCATTTTATACATGGTGAGATTTTCTTGACTCTTGGTATGACAAGTGATTTTTTTTTTTAAATTGAAAGCTGGATATTTTTGGTATTATGTTATGAAATTCTGAATCTTACTGAAGACTTCTGTTTTAGCTGGCTTCCTCTGACACTGATCCAGGGAAAGGATGGAAGTGCTGAGTCACTACTTGTACTGGGAGTAGAAGTTCAGTTTCCAAACTGGTCTCCATTGACACCCGGCAGGGGTGGAAAAAATAATTTAATTTTTTTTGTGGGGGGCTAGTGCTTGCTCCATACTAGGCCTCTACTGATACCACCCTGGCTGGAAGGAGTAGAGTGTTTTATTACTGGTCTTCATGTGGCCTAAGTACCAATGAGGGATGGCCTCAGTACCAATGGAAGCCAGGGCCGGTTTTCACTCTCAACGAGGCCTCCTCTGATAGCCCTGCAAAGCGGGGGAGAAGGAACATCTCATTACCTCCTGGTTGGGGTAGAAGTTTAGGCAATACATGTGGTGTCCACTGATACCATGGGGGAGCCTTGTTACTGCTTGATGACGATATTGTGCTGATTCCCTCCTTGGCCTTTACTGACACCACACTGACAGAGCTGTTGGGGCACCTTGTAACAGTTCCATTCAGATGGGATTCTATGCTCCCCCTTCACCTTTGCTGTAGAGTAGTTATTGTATAAAAATTTTCTTTTTCCCTTTCGTGATCCTTTTATTAGAAAGATCAAGTTTTGTTGTTGTTGGGTTTTTTGTTTGTTTGTTTGGTTGTTTTCTTAAGTGTTCACATGTTGGTGTTTTTGGGTTGCTGGTTTTTTCAATGGTAAATCCAGGGTATATGATGCAATAGAAAACCCAGGGAACTCACCACCATGTCATTCCTTGGGGTCTCAGTGTCCCAATAGAGTGCCTTCTTCTCTCCATCCTTCAGAGTCATCTTAGATTTATTTTGTTTATAATGTTCAAGGTTTTTCAGTTGTACTTAGTGGTAGGGATAGGGAAAATTGCTTCTATCCCATTTTCCCAGGAGTGGAAGGGATGATGATTTTATATACCCTTAAAACTTCCCATATTATAGTCAGGATCTGTTTCTCTTTTTTTGTTTTCTCTCCCAACTTTGCTAATAAAGTAATCAATTAAGTTACTAACTTTTAATTCAATTAGATTTGTTCTTTAACATCTTACATTTCTCCCAGGCATACACTGTTCTTTCCTCCCTAAGTCACATGTGTTTATTGAAGAGTGTATTCATCTAACAACTCACAGTGTCTTTTTATTTTTTCCAGCTTTATTGAGCTATAATTGGTATATAACAGTGTGTAAGTTGTGCAGTGCTCGTACCATCTTTATGACTGTGTTCCATGGCTCTTGGTGCTTAACTACCAAACTCAGCAAAATCCATGAGATTCTCTTGGCTAATTGGGGAGAGGATATAAATGCAAGAGTATTGTAATAGCTTTGACATCTTGAGATGGAAGCCACATTGCAGAATCGAATAGCAAAAATGATTTTCACTTCTGGTGCTATTAGCATTAGTGTTCTCTAGTTCTTTTGCCGTAATTTAAAAATGCCCCCAGGGACTTGCCTCCCCGGTCATAGTAATCTCCTTATTTATAAATACAAGGAGATACAGTGAAAAATATGAACTCATCTTTCATGGCTTTATCTTTCTCCAGAGTAGACACTGGTTGAATGCCACTTAAAAGAAGGAACGTAGCAGCTACTTTTGACAAATTTCCCAAAAAATTTACTGTGGGAAAGAAAACCAGAGAAGCATCTTCTTTTTCTCTCCCTCACTTTCTCCCAAACCACTTCCCATTCCTTGGATAAGGTAGAAAATGTTAGTTCCCTCATAGGGGTTCTCACAAATGCAAGGTTGTTTTCTGAGATTCTAGAATTCTGTCCATGAAAAGAAGTTGCAGAAGATGCCTGAAAATCTCTCTCTCTTCTCCCCCTCCAGTTCAGTGGAACAGAGAACCTGGGTGTCTGGAGTCTCCAGTAGGGAGGACTTTATCCCATAGACCATCGAGCCAGAGACATGAACTTTTATCATTATTATTATCATTAGTATTATTTTGCATTTCTACACTTCTGAGTAGAAAGATCTCATTTGCATCAAATATTCAAAACTCTACTTAGACTGAGGTGCAGAAACAGAATATCACCTTTGGAGATGGTAAGCAAATGCTTGAGGTTACCTTGAGTGTCTCTACTAGGTAGAAGTGGAGACTTTATGTAACCTTTGTTCTGCTGTTCCGGGGTAGCTACAAGTTTTAAGGTACTTGAGGCTTATACAATTTGAGGAGACCTCTGTCAGAAAACAAATAAAAAATAGGTCTTAGAGTCCATATTTATTTAGAAATAGGAAAGACATCACAACAAATTTAATCACAGTAATAATTATTGTCTTTTACAATAATTCAGTTTCTCATCTACCGTGATTGATCAGTATGACTATGGATTTAGAAAAGTTACCTTTTTTTGCTTCACAGTTCACTATAGTAATGTCATATAAAATTTTCAGTAGTGTAGCCAAAATTTTAAAAACGCTTATCAAGTTTCTTTCATTTATGAACTATTACAGACACATTCATTGCTATTTTTAGTATCCCTACAGTTTTGTGCTCTACAATAACAGGAATGCAGGTAAATTTTATTTTGCATGATTACCATGTGAAAATGAAAATGTATGGTGCTTTTATAATTTTATGTTGCATTATTGAGTATATTCCTGTTTTGACTAGACGTTGATGAGAACTAAGTTCTCTGCTTATAATTTTACATGTCTAATGACTGAAAGAATTTCATATAGATGAGCTTCTAGTTCCATATTTGCAAATCTTGTTTTTCTTCCACTAGTCACAGATCTTTGTGCCAGGTGTTGTACGACACATTCATATTGTGATATAGCCTCTATTTTTGTATCTTAATGCCACAGTGGTGGTTGAGTCAGCAAAGTAGCCAGAGATAGAATTCTTGAAGCCGTTTTTTATGGAATAGCTAACAGTAAATTAACTTTACCAAGAAATACTTCTAAGCAGAGTTAATGCATGCCACTAAACCCAATGAATGCCCAGTTCAGCTTGCTCTTAGTAATATTCCACACAAGGCCCACATCCACTTTAATCCTACCCACCATAAGAGAAAATGTGATAGAGGGGAAGTCACAATGGAAAGATATGTTTGTCTTACTTTTGCAAATTTACAAACACTTATGACCCTGTGCACCCATGTCTCCTGCCTGAGATCCTGGAAGGAGATTATACAAGCAAGAGCCCTTGCAGCTTAAGATGCATGAGTTCATTCATGAGTCCATCCTTGCTATCTTTCTTCTGTGTAAAGTAGCAGTGTAGTTAGGCTCTTCTTCATTTTGACTGTCGTTGGCCAGGGACAGGACATCTTCCACAAGAGGTCAAATGCTTTCCTTAAATGGAAGCCAAAAGTAACCTTTGGGTTGTTTAGCTTCTCAAATAAGTTATTTTCAAACTATTTCAACATATTAAGCATGGAACAAAGATAGGATTAAGGACTTCAGGAGCTAGATTAAGCTATCTTTTTAGTTTAGTTTTGTTTTCCAGCTTTTTGGTTACTCGGAGAACCCAATAAGCATACTTGAAAGAAGATCTTACCTTTGTATATGGTCTTTTCTCCCCCCTTTTTTAAAAAGGGGGATGGGCAGAGGGAGAGGGAGAGAAAGAATCTCAAGCAGACTCCCACTGAGCACAGAGCTGGACACAGGGCTCGATCTCACAACCCTAAGGTCATGACCTGAGCCAAAAACAAGATTCAGATGCTTAACTGACTGAACCACCCAGGTGCCCTGACCTTTGCACATGGTCTTTACAAAGATCGTTCATTGATCATGCCACCAGCATATGAGCAATTTTGCCTTGAGATAAGAAGTATGATTAATCAAAGACAAAGAGAAATAATAGTATCAAAATACTAGGCGTAATTTTCATGACAACTACTATCATTTTTTGAGCACTTAATAAAAGCAAGGCAATATATTAAAGATGTTATATATCAGTTTGAGTCTCTGCAGGAAAGACATGGCACACTCAAACAGGATAATTAAGGAGAAATTAATAAAGAAATTGTCTAGATGAGGACATATTTAAGAGGAACCAATCCAAGATGGTGGAGTACCCTGCAACTATCAATCTCCAAGGGCTGTTAGCACCCCTAGGCCTGAAGGGGCTTAACATGTAGATGGTGGTGAAGTTACAACTAGCTGAAGGGGAAGGCCATGTGAGAAGAGCTTCGAATTCATTGGATGAATGCAATTTCTGGCCAGACTGTTATCTAGCAGCAAGGAAGTTACGGAATAAATATTCCAAACACGCTCTCCCCCTGTCCGGCAATCTACCTCCTATCCCTTCGAATTAACTGGAAGCCAGATGGCAAGAGAGCTGTTCATGCAGCTCTGCCTCTTAGAACACAGAGCATAGTTTATGTCAAAATCTAGATTGGGTCTAGAAGGGCAAATGAATATTAGCAAGCATATTAGGTCAAGGTATGTGAAATTGCCAATATTTGACCATCTTTAACCTACAACAAAAACAATGTATATATTATTATAACATGCAAACTTCTCAACAAATTTGCAAGTTCTAATAAGGATCCTTACTTTATAGTGACAATTCTGAGGCTCAGAGACGTAAAGATTGAAAGAAGGGGAAAATTCCAAAGAAGACATTCTCAACGCTATCTAAAAATAGACTTTGCTGCCACCTAACTTATTTTGTTTATGAGAGATAGGAGCTTCAGAACTCTTTTCCAAATATTATCTCCCTTAAAACCCATAAAAAAGGAAAATGGTATGGTAATTTCTCAAAAAATTAACCCTAGAATTACCATATAATCCAGCAACTCTACTCCTAGGTGTATATTCTAGAAAGTGAACGCAGGGATTCAAATAGATACTCGTACACTATGTTCTCAGCAGTATTGCTCACAATAGCCAAAAAGTGGAAGCAATATAAATGTCCATGAATAGATGAATGGACAAACAAAATGGCATGTAAATATACAAGAGAATATTATTCAATCTTAGAAAGGAAGGAAATGTTGACACATGCTACAACATGGGTGAATCTTGAAGACATTAGACTAAACAAAACGAGCTGGTCACTAAAGGACAGATGTTGTCTGGGGCCTTTTTCATGAGGTTCCTGACGCAGTCAAATTTACAGAAACAGAGTGGAATGGTGGTTTCTAGGAGCTGGAATAGGGCTATAACAATTGGGAGTTAGTGTTTAATGAGTACAGTGTTTCGACTGGGGAAGATGAAAAAGTTCTGGAGATAGATGGTGTTGATGGTTGCATGCCGTTGGGAATGTACTTAAAGCCACAGATCTGTATGGATAAAAATGGTCAAAATGATAAATTTATGTATATTTTATCACAATAAAAAATTACTAAAAAATTCACAAAAGTGTAGTCAAATTGATAGAGCAGTTCTTCTTAATATTATTAATAACCTCTAAATATATGGACATGCCAAAACACAGAAAGGTAAAATACCTTGCACAATATTATATAGTTAATGAGTATAGGGACTAAGCTTCAATCCCATCCATGTCTTCTGATTGAAAATCTAGTTTCTCTTCTAGAAATACAAAACATTTTACAAGTCCTCCTCAGCGCCCAGGTACCATTTCGAAGGTTACCGAATAAGGCAACTGATAGTTTAGTGAAGTAAATCAAATCCATTTCCATGAATAAGTAATGTGTTTGTCAAGAACTTGCTAATTGGTAAAATCCATAATTCTCAAAGGTAACTATTAAGGATCTGACGTGTAGTATTTGATTCTCATGAAACCGTGTTGTTAGTTTTGTGGTATGGTCTTGAGTGTGTGTTCTCAGTGTGGTTGAGATCTACAATTCTTGACGCCTCTTCCATCATTGCTCCAAGTATGGAAACAGAGGAGCTGATGTTGTGTTTTCATTGCTTTTTCGTTTTGTTTTGTGTTTAAAAGAGTAGATGGAGTTTGAAAAATATCTGTGTTTGTGCGGGGGGTGTGGTGGGTGGGAGTGTGTGGAGACAGTGAGAACAGGAGAGTCAGTTATGGTTAGAGAGTTGCCTCACAACGTCAGCTTTACACTGCTCTTGGCTGGAGAAATGCTGACAGACATCCACAGAGAGAAGGGAAAATAAGAAAACACTTTATGTTCGTCTTTCAATTATGAAGGAATATCATTTCTAAGTTTAACTGTAAATATATGTGTTGTTAATCAAAACTGAGCTAGAAGGTGTTGGTTGGGTTACTGAGTGGTCTCTGCCATTCAGATACCCGTGTGGAAAACCTCAAGCTTTTATCTGACACAGGACACAACACAACACAGGTGAAGGCAAAATACCCTAATTGAAATTAAAAAAAAAAAAAAACAAACAACTGTCCTTGTCAGGGATGAAGTTTATAATCTATTGCCAAAATTACTAAATATTTTTCCTTAATGCAGACATTGACTTGTGCGGAAACTCTAGCCCTAATACTTTCCCACCTAATTAGGCAAAAGAGTAAAAAAAGAAAACAATTCAAGTCGAACCAGTTAGCAATTTGGACACCAATGGGAGAGGCTCTCGATTAAGACTATAGGCCTAACAACTTGAAGTGATGTATTTCGTATCCTCTTGGGACCCCAGCCTCAGTTTCTTAAGCCCTATAGGGTAGAATAGGAACCAGAGATCGAGCAGATCCAAGGATTAAGTAGGACCGGATCCCGACGTCATTCAAGATCAGGATATTGATGTTGATACCCGTGGTTACTCTTAAGGTCAAGGACTTGGTTATTTTCTCTTTTTAGGTCAAGTTCCAAATAGCCACTCAATAAATGTTTGACAGGAAGGAAGGGAAGAAGGAATCAGAACTTACCTCTAAAGCTGAGAGGTTTATCAGTGTGAGAAAGGAAAATCTATGCAAGTCAAGATAATGCGGAGCAATAAACAGATAAAACAATAGGCTGGTGGCATGTGGAGAGATTTAGAATAAATATTGGGAAAATTAAGGTTCAGGGTCAAAATCTAGACATTGGTATTCAGGAGGCTAAGCCCCCAACTTTACCATCATAACTGGGGAGCATGGCATGAAACCCGTTATTGGGAACTTTGACACCAAGGTCAGAAAGACTCTATAGTAAGACTGACTTTGAGGTTGAACTAGTGAGTTACTGCCACACTTAAGCAATTCATATATGTCCCTCGTTTGGGGTGAAGATTAGTCCCAGAGTCGGTAGAAGCTGGCTTTCCTGGCAGGCTTTCATTAAGAATATTGAGGTTATTACTGTAGAAGTGAGGGGCTGAATGGAAATGACAAAGGCCAGAGAGGGGAAAGGAGCCCATTTCCGAGTGATCTAAGCTGGTTGCAGTTTGGCTTATGATTTTTCAATTTCCAGATTTCCGAGAATGAGCTCTGCCTGTTCTCAGTGCTTCAGGCTTCAGCTGCAATGGGAGAGGGAGTTTTCAGTTTTAGGGAGCCATCTTTGGAGACCCAGGAGCACATTTGTCTAGGAAAAAAAGAAAGAATATTTTTCAATATTACTTTTAGAAATTTGAAACGTCTGGATGTCTATTTCCTTGAGTGACTCTTAATTTTCCCTGGCTTCTCTGAAGTGTGTACTTCCATCTACCCCCACTGCCTATTCTCACATATTCCAGCTTGAATTTTCATGTTTCAACAGTTAACATAAGCCACTGAACTTGTGGGTATCTATCCAAGATCTGGTGTGTGAACATTTGGAGGTTTGCTCACAAGTCCCTCTCACTGAAATCTTCTTTTCTGGGCACTGAATTGGGCTGAGCCCACAAAGTACAAATTGGCTCTTGGGACAAAGATGCCAGGCTGAGGCTGATTAAAGATTTACTGCACAGTGCTTAGAATCACTGAGCTTTGTTATGGAATTATTGTAGCTCTTTCCACCGGGATGCAATGATTTATAGCCTACTGATAGACAAGAGTGTTTAACTCTGTTCCCATTAATTGATTGAACAATTTACTTTCTGCTTTGTGCTCACACCTGATCAAAGCTGGTTCCCATTCTGCTCTTGGCTATTGCATGATGCTGTATTAATGGTTTATTGACTCCACTGTGCCTATAACACAGCAGACTTTATGATGTTTGATAAAATGACATGTCTAAATAGTCTCTTGGCTTTGTATTGTCTCTTTATCAAATTAATATCACGATGTGGGTTTTCCTTGTACTTCAGAATTGCAAATTTCTGCAAAAACCTGCCACACAGCACTTTAAATATTTGAACAGTATTCTCACAATAAATGAAAGGGGGAGAAAGTGGTTTCTTGCTAATTGGTGTTTTTGCCATTTACTTCTGTCGCTTAGGGGACTCTAGTAGTAGTCTCTTGGGAGGGAGGACCTGGATGAATGAAGACAACTTTATGCATGTGCTATATCTTCTTCTCCTTGACATCAGGTATTTTTAGGAGAGAATGAAGCATGCTTTACCCTGGGGAGTACGTGGAGGAAGGTGAAGACTTTTTCTGAGACAAAAGATGTCAGAACACTAATGAAAGCACACAGCAAAATAAAAGTCCCATGGTAGCTGAGTTCGTTTGGCCTGTTTCTCTAAGGAAAACTTGGTAACTTGGAATATCTTCACTTAGGTTATAAGAGGTCATGCGGGAGATAGGAATCTCCACTTATTGGAGTGATAAGTGATCACTAATAGAGTGATACCCTTTACCACTATGCCATTCTTCCTCCAGTAATAGTAAACATTTATTGAAAATCTTTCTAGATACCATGTATTATATGAAAAATTAAGAGCGAGATTTCTGGAGTCAGGCTACTTGGACAACTCCACAAATACGAGGCATGCTAGGCCTCAGATTCCTCTGTGAATTGGGTAAAATTATATCTAATCTGGGTTGTTGAGGTTTAAATGAGCTAAAGTTAGTAAAGCTCTTAACATGATACTTGGCATTTAATAAACACTCTACAAATGCTAGAAGTTATGATTATTACAAGGTTAAGTCATAGCTATTTCAACTCTGCCATATAGGTGAAAGGCAAACTAGCTGGTACGAAGAGGGAAGGAAGATGGGGGGATGAATATATAGTAGTGGAAGTTTCCTTGGTGGTGGCTGATTAGGTCGGATTAATTGCTCAGTACAATTGTCCAGATTAATTGTTTAGTTTAATATATTGCCTTGCTTTTAATAAATGCTCAACAAATGGTCGTAATTGCCATGAAAATTACTTCTTAATTTTTTGCTATATTACTTTTCTCTGTCCTTGGTTTATATGAGGTCAGTCGGCTAGGTTATGTGATCAAAGATTGCATTCCTAACCTCAGCAAAAAGCTCTGAACGTGTGTGCTCGAGGGAGAAAGCAAGGAGACTAGGTCATCACCAGTGGAAAAACAAATCATGCAAAACACAGACTCCGCTAATGAAAATGTTCATCTACAAAGAACTTCATGATTTTTAATTGTAAGAATATAATGTCAAAACAAACAAACCAAAAATAAAAGTGGATAATGTCAAGCACATGATTTTCCTCCTTCCTGGAGTGTTCTTATTCTGGTTTTGCAAATGACTGGCTCTTATTTATCCTTGGCTTAAATGTCACTTCATCAAAATGGTCTTATCTGACTTTCTTTTCAAAGCGCCTCCACTAGTCTGTATGGTGTCTTTGGGCAAGTTGGGAAAAACAAAGCAAAACAACAACAAAAAACCAGTTCTTCCTCAAGACTCTTTACTTAGATTGTCAGAAAATGATCTTAATATACTAATTTATTTGAACAAGACACTTTACTGCCACCTGCCGGACAATTTTTTCAATAAATATACAAATCTGCCGTGTCCATGACATGAATAGCGCCTCCTAGGGTTGTGTGTGTGAAACACGCATGACTGTATAAATGCAATCCAATTTGTTTCATTCACAGTGTTTACCACATGCTGAAATTATTCGTTGTTTATTTGTGTCTTATGCCTCCACTAGTTTAGATGCTTCAGGAAGGCAGGAACTGTGTCTATCTTACTTATTAAAAGTTATATATCATCAGTATACAAAACAGTGCACATTTCATTGTAGGTGCTCAAATAATATTTGTTAAATAAATGAATAAATGATTAAATAAATGCTTATCTCTGTTTAATCTACTAGCCCAACTTCTCTATCCATATAGCTGAATGGGAAATCTGATTTAAACCCCATTGGCTGTAGAAGTACGTAGCATAATGTTCTGAATGTAGTAGAAAATTAATACCCATGCACTGACTGAAATTGAAAACCTTGCTCAGAATCTGCAAAGATTATGAGCATATAATCATAAAAAATAGATCTTGCCATGATAAAATCAAAGTCTCCTCTGAATGATCATAACAACCCCTTAATTCTCTTTGGTTATCAAGGCAAGAATGGGGATATTGGAGGTAAGTAGAAGACCAGTTTTGAAGTCTTGCTTCCATGGGACCATGGTTTTGGAAGTCAAGAGTCACAAATATTTTGAACCTACCCTTTGGACATACCTAAAGGTCACCATTTTAGGTCTCAGTTCATACATTTATAAAGTTTTTGGATGAGAATTCTCAGGTATTTTAGTGTAAGTGCCAATACAGCATCCACCTATTACTGTGAGTTGAGAAACTGGGTTTAAGATGATCTCATTCCCTTAGACAATAGGAGCAAGTGAATACGACTAGTCACTCATTGTGACTCAGTTTTTGCATCTATTAGAAGGGAAGTGATGCTGCATGTTTCCCCCCATCTTGTTATGAATTTAATAGATACATATACAACAGGCTGGTGCATGATAAGCAATCTTGAACTCCTCTGGCTAATTTAACTCTCACTGTAATTTCAGATTCAGAGTCACAATCTGTCAATTGTTCCAAATGAGGGTATTGTCCTCCTACTCCCTGTGGCATTAATGAAATAATCAGCTCATGGTTGTGTGAGTAAAAGATGGTTGTAAATTTGTAATTTGAAATGGACAGTTACATTAGTCAGGATCTATTTACCAAACAGTATTTAGCGTATTTACAACAGAAAGACTTAAATGCAGGGAATTGATTATACAGATGAGAGAAGAACTGAGAAGCCAGAAACTGGTAGTAAGGCCAATTAGAGAGTCAGGATAACAAAGGTAGATCTTGATGATTTTATTTCTTTTTCTTGCCTAATTTCACTGGCTAGGACTTTTAGTACTACATCAAATAAAAGTGGCAAGAGTGGGCATCCTTGTTTTGTTCGATTTTAAAGGAGAAGCTAAAAGCTTTCAACTCTTCACCATTGAGTATGGTGTTAGCTCTGGGCTTGTCATATATGGCCTTTATTATGTTGCTGTACATTTCCTCTCTACCAGTTTGTTAAGAGTTTTAATCATGAATGGATGCAGAATTTTGTCAAATGCTTTTTCTGTGGCTATTGAGATCATATGATTTTTGTCCTTTATTTTTTTGATTGATATGCTGATATGGAGCCACTCTTTCATTCCCTGGAGGAAATCCCTCTTGATCATGGTATATGATCCTTTTACTGTACTGTTAAATTTGGTTTGCTAATATTTTTGTGAGGATTTTTGCACCTATGTTCATCAGGGATACTGGCCTGTAGTTTTCTTTTCTTGTGGTATCCTTATCTTGATTCCATATTAGGGGAATGCTGGCCTTGTATGAGATTAAGAGTTTTGCTTCTTCTATTTCATGGAAGAGTTTGAGAAAGATAGGCATTAATTCCTTTGTACATGTTTGGTAGAATTCACCAGTGAGGCCATTTGGTCCTGACTTTCATTTGTTGGAAGATTTTTGATTATTGATTCAATCTCTTTACTATTAATTTGCCTGTTCCAATTTTCTATTTCTTCATGATTCAGTCTAAGTAGGTTGTGTGAATTCCTAAGTAGGAATTCATTTTTTCTACGTTATCTGATGTGTTGGCTTATAAATTGTACATAGTAGGCTCTTGCGGATCTTTTGTATTTATGTATCAGTTATAATGTCTCTTCTTTCAATTCTAATTGTATTTTTTTTGAGCTCTCTTGCTCTTTTTTATGTTAAGTCTAGCAAAAAGTTTGTCGGTTTTGCTTATCTTTTCAAAAAACCAGCTGTTAGTTTCATTGATTGTTTCTATTGTCCTTTTCATCTCTATTTCATTTATTTCTGCTTGTTTCTTTGTTATTCCCTTCCTTCATCTAATTTTGGGCTTAGTTTGCTCTTCTTTTTCTAATTCCCTGATGTGTGAAGTTAGGTTGTTTATTTGAGATCTTTCATGGATTTTTTTTTAAAAGATTTTATTTATTTATTTGACACAGAGAGAGACAGCCAGCGAGAGAGAGAACACAAGCAGAGGGAGTGGGAGAGGAAGAAGCAGGCTCCCAGTGGAGGAGCCTGATGTGGGGCTCGATCCCAGGAATCTGGGATCATGCCCTGAGTGGAAGGCAGATGCTTAACGACTGAGCCACCCAGGCGCCCTGGATTTTTTTTTTTTTTTAATGTAGGCATTTGTCACTTTGAACTGCTTCTTAGAACTGATTTTACTGCATTCCAGAAGTTTGGTGCATTGTGTTTCCATTTTTGTTTATGTCAAGATTTTTTTTAAAAAAATCCACTTTTGGTTTCTTTTTTGATTCATTGGTTGTTCAGAGTGTGTTGTTTAATTTCACAGATTTGTGAATTTTCCGGTTTTTCTTTTGTTAATAATTTCTATGTCGTGTCATTTTAGTTGGAAAGGATACGTAATGTGATTATAATCTAAATTTTCTAAGACTTGCCTAACCTATGATCTAAACAAGAAATTGTCCCATGTGCCCTTGAGAAGAATGTGTACTCTGCTGCTCTTGGATGGAATGTTCCACATATGTCTGAAGTATTATTCAAGTCCAAGCTTTTCTTATAGATTTTCTGCCTGGATGATCTATCCATGATTGAAATTGGGATATTGAATTCCCTTATTCTTACTATATGTGAGTGTATTTCTCCTTCTGATCTGTTAGTATTTGTTTAATATATTTGAGTGCTCCAACGTTGGCTACAAATATATATATGACTATTTTATCCTTTTGATGAGTTCACCCCTTTGTCATTATGTAATGATCTTCTTTGTCTCTTTTAAATCTTTTTAGTTTACGTTTATTTTGTCTGATATAAGTAGAGGTACGCCTGGTCTCTTTTGGTTTCCAGTTATATGCAATATCTTTTTCCATTCCTTCCTTTTGAGCCTCTGTGTGACCCTAAATCTGGGGTGAATCTCTTGTAAGCAGCATGTGGTTGAACCTTCTTCTTTTTGTTCATTCAGCAACAGTATGCCTTTTGATTGGAGAATTTAATCTATTTACATTTAGAGTAATTATTGATAGGTAAAGATTTATTAACACCATCTTATTCATTGTCTTCTGGCTGTTTTGTTTCATATTTTCTCTCTTGCTGCCTTCCTCTGTGGATTGATGACTTTCCATAGTGGCGTGATTAGATGCCCTTCTCTTTATCTTTTGTGTACCTACCGTAGGTTTTTGCTTTGTGTTTACCTTGAGGTTTACATAAAACATCTTATAGACATATTAGTCTATTTTATGCTGGTAACAACTTAACTTAAATTGAATACAAAAACTCTACCCTTTTATGTTTTTGATGTCACAATTTACCCTTTTTAATATTGTGTATCCCCTGACAAATTATTGAAGCTATAGTTATTTTTAAATACTTTTTGTCCTTTAATCTTTTCACTAGAGTTAAATGGGTTAACATGCTACCATGTTACAGTGTTAGAGTATTCTGAATTTGACTATATACTTAACTTTCAGTATGCCATATATTTTCATATACTTTCGTATTAATAATTAGTGTTCTTTCATTCAGCTTGTAGAAATCCTTTCAGCATTTCTTGTAAGGCAAATATAGTTGTATAGTTGTGGTGCACTCTCTCAGCTTTTGTTAGTCTGGGAATATCTTTGTATCTCCTTAATTTCTGAAGGAGAGTTTTGTCTGATACGATGCTCTTTGTTGGCCTTTTCTTAAGTGTGATATATTCTTCCATTTCCTTAGGTTTATTAAAATTTCTCTCAAAAATGTTACAATATCTTAACATTAATTCTGCATATCTTTCAGGAGATATTTTCCTAGGCATTTAATGCTTTTAAAAGTCATTGTATATAGTATATTTTAAATTATTGTATTTATTTATTTTTGCTAGTATATAGAAATAAAACTGATTTTTAAATGTTGATCTAATAACTTATGAACTTGCTAAATTCATCTATTAATTTCACTATTATTTTGAAAATATGTATGATAGATTTTATATACATAATCCCATAGTCTGCCAGTAATGATAGCTTTATCTCTTCCTTTCTAACCATTTGTCTTTTGTTTCTTTTCGTACTTTATCACACTGCTTGGGACCTCAAGAACAATGTTGAACAAAATAACAGAGTGATCTTCAGTGAGAATCATTGTCTTGTTTCTAAACTCAAGAACAAAATCTCTTACAGTTCACTATTGAGTGTGAAATTTGTTATAGATTTTTTTTAAAAGACATTCTTTGGTCCTAATTTGCTAAAGTTTTTTTTATTATTATTCATAGTAGATTTTGAATATTTAGAGTTTTTTTCCCCCTATATTCATCTGGATGATCCTATGATTATTGCAATTGTTTTGTTGTTATAGTAAATTAAATAGATTAATTTTTGAATTTCAAAACCATCTTGCACTCCTGGAGTACCCAAGTGTATTGTAGAGTATTATTCTTTTAAAACTATATTATTATGTACCATTGGGTTTGATTTGGTAATATTTGTCAAAGATTTTTGCAACCATAATTATATGATTCTGGTTTGTAATTTTCCTTTCTTGTAATGTTCTTTGAAAATTTTTGGAATCAAGATGTATGTTAGCCTTATAAATACAGGCAGAGTATTCACTCTTCTACTTTTTTGGAACAGTTTGTATGAGATTGGTATAATTTATTCCTTAAATACTCAGAGGAATTCCCCTGGGAAACCATCCTCACAATACCAGAATTTAGCAAGTGTATCATAGGGAAAACTGGCCAGTCATTTTTGTTCCCTCAAATTTCCAAATTGAGTCCAACACCACACAGTCTCTCCAAAATTTCCTGTCTCTCCATCCCTCCTGTCCCACCTCCCCAAGAAGAGGCTCTCAGTAAGTGCTATTGTCAGTTCAGGCACAGAATTGACAAATTCTCCTAGATAAAGATAGAGGTTAGGCGTGATCGGGTACCTTGGAAATATTCCACACTTCTGGGGTTTTAGATCATCTAATTCTTTTTGATGCCTTAAAATATACGGATTTTGGTAATATATATGACTTTTCCTTGTTGTTATTAGAGAAGCCCTGCCCTGCTATTATGGGCTGCATTCTACCTACGTGCAGAAGTGTAGGCTGCCTTAGTTTATCAAACAGATGGTAAGCTTTCACTTGCCTGGAGTCAAGGGTCTAGAAAGGTCATATAAGTTCTTTATGACTTTTTAATGTTTACAAATGTTACCCGTTCATTGACTTTTTTTTTAGATTTGGAAAATGGTATCTGTTGACTTCATGTATATGATAGTCATTGTGCTCTTGTAAATTCTCAAACTGGGTTAGAATAAAAATTGCTTTTATTCTTGTTTAAAACAAGATTGAAGATTAAAGGGATTCAGTTCTGGAAATTCTCCAAAATGATTGGGTTGGAACCTAGGAATCTGTAATTTTCATATACTTCCCAAGCAATTCTAATGCAGCCCATTTGCACAAAAGCATTTGGAAACCACTGAACTGGGCAGGAAATGATTAAAAAGTAATGTTGTGTCACTATTTTTTATGATGGAATGCAGACACTTTCATGGACTGTGAATAAGTAGAGATCAATTTTTAGTTCTCACTCCTCATAGGTATGGAACTATAGATCTCTAGAAGAAGTTTAAAACAACTTCCCAACATCACAGTACATAAAAGAAAGTAGTGATGACAGAAAGAAGGTAAAGGCCAGAATTAGAAAATTCTGATCCTAGGGACACCTGGATGGCACAGTCGGTTGAGTGTCCAACTCTTGGTTTTGGCTCAGGTCGTGGTCTCAGGCTTGTGAGTTTGAATATAGAGTCTAACTCTGTACTGAGTGTGAAGTCTGCTTAAGATTCTCTCTTGCCCTCTGCTCCTCCCTAACCCCCCCCCCCCCCCCCCCCCCCGCTACACTCCTGGCTCGCTCTCTCACACACACTCTCTCTCAAATAATTAAATAAATAAATCTTTTAAAAGGACAAAAAAAGAGAAAATTCTGATCCTGCAGGTAGGGCACTGTTGCTCAGTTGAAGCTGTGTTAAGATGTCTTGGAGGCTGAAAAGCCATTTCTGGTATTATTTACAAAACACCAAGAGCTCTTGGTGATTAGAATAAGAATCCTGAAATAAGAAGCAGATACTTCTGAGCAGACCCTATAATGTGGGACAAGAACAATGTGTATCACTCAGAAGTGGGCTCATGATAGACCAAAAGTGTTTTTGTAGCCTCACTATTGGAAATTATTGTAACGAATGTTTTAGTGAAAAGGAACAAGAATTTGATGTTAAAACCTTTACTACTTTTTGTAAGTTAATACAATAAAAATCTGTTCACATGAAATCTCATTTCAAAGCATAGCTTTTGTTATTTTCAGTAAAACATTTTATTGTCTTCATCGTTCCAAAGCTAAAATATCTTTTGAAGTATTATTTTTAAAAATAGAGTTACTTGGTAATGCCTTTTACCTATTGAAATCGAGAGTTTGGTACCCAGAAATGGTAAGTTAAGGCAATCTTTGCCAAATTCTCCCTAATGAATCCGTATCTATATGTGCCACACATTAGGTGACACACCAGATATGCAGTCAATAATTCAAAGCGTCCAGGATGAAAACAAGCGTTCTTAATACAACGTAACAAGAGTGATTGTGAATGGATATGGTGGATATGTAGGGATGTATATGTACTGAGTACAGAAAAGTGAACATCCAATTCTCTCTGTTGGAGGAAGTAAGGCCAAAGAAGTTCCATCAGAGAGATGATCTTTAATGTATTTAAAAGATCAAATATGAATAACATAGGTGGATAAGTGTGTGTCAGGGGGCTCAGACATAGGAGACAACATATAGTAGAAAATGGCCACATCTAACAATATGGTGTGCTCTGAGAAGTACAATAGTCACTTGGAGTGATGGCATTAGTTAAGGTAGAGATGAGAATGAGGTTGGATAGTTTAAGGACTATTTGACTTCAAGTGACATTTTAAACAATGCTAATAAATTTGGACTTTATTCTGATTACAGTCATTAAAAGATTTTAAACAAAAGAGTGGCATGAACAACTGTTTTAGGAAGATCATTTGGGCAGTGTGTAATTTGGTCTAAGAAGGAGAAATTCTAAGGGCAGAATAGCAATCACAGTTACTTTCCAAGACTTCAACTGTGAAGATGTAGAGGAAGAGATGAATTTGAGAGAAATACTGAAGATGTAATTTATAAAACTGGATTACTGATTAGCTGAGTAGTAGTGCAAAAAAATGAAAAATTTAGAATGACCTTAGGTTTTAACTTCATTAGCATTATGGTGGAAAGAATAGATAGAAGACATGAGGAGAAGAGGTTTTATAAGGGAAAAGAATGAGCTTAGCTATAGACTTGATGAGTTTGAGATTTCCATTGAGTATCCATGAAGATGCAAAATAGAATGATGTAATATTTTTATTTATAATAAGAAGTATGTTTGGTCTTTATCCCTCTTCCTGGCACAAAGTATGTAAAACCCTTGAAATTTCCCATGCGGTGAGGACAACAAAGGTGTCTCTTGTTATAGTAATGAGGTGACTTTTGAACTTCACAGAAGGATGGGGACTGATAGCCAATGGAAACAACCATGTGATTAAAGGGTTGGAACCTACATCCAGGGAGGGGAGAAGAGCTAGAGACTGAATAAGTAACCAGTGACCAATGATTTAATTAATTATGTCTATGTAATGAGGGCTCTGTAAAATCCCCAAAGGTTGGGGTTTGGAGAGTTCCCAGGTTGGTAAACACACATGGAGATTCTGGGAGAATGGCATGTCAGAGATGGCATGGAAGTTCCATCCCCTTTCCCCATAACTTGTGCTAATGCATTTCTCCTATCTGGCTGTCCTTGTGTTAAATCCTTTCATAATAAACCAGTCGTCTAGTAAGGGAAATGTTATCACTGAGTTCTGGGAGACATTCTAGCAAATTAACCAAACCCAATGCGGATTTCATGGAGACTTCTAATTTATAACGAGTTTGTCAGAAGCACAGGTGGGCTTGTTTTAAGATTTTATTTATTTATTTGACAGAGATAGAGACAGCCAGCGAGAGAGGGAACACAAGCAGGGGGAGTGGGAGAGGAAGAAGCAGGCTCATAGCAGAGGAGCCTGATGTGGGGCTCGATCCCATAACACCGGGATCACGCCCTGAGCCGAAGGCAGACGCTTAACCGCTGTGCCACCCAGGCGCCCCACAGGTGGGCTTGTGATCGGAGTCTGAAGTGGATGCCATCTTACAGGACTGAATTCTTAACCTGTGGAATTTGACTATCTCTGGGTAGATAGTGTCAAAACTGAGTTGAATTCTTGGACACCCTACTGATGTCCCAGAATTGTTTGTTAGTGGTGTGGAAAACCTCTCCTCCCACTCCCCAATTGAGAACTGGGTCCAGAAATACAAAAGAGATGGCAAATACATCAATTTCAAGCTTCTAATAGAAGACGTGGGTGCCAATAAAGAAGTTGGAATCATTGCTATACATGTAGTAGTAAAAACACGGAGAGAACACATAGTAACCATAAGTAGAATAGAAGAAACAAGAAGTTCAAGGACAGAACTCTGGGAAATATCAACATTTTGTGGTAGGAAGAAGAAGGAAAGCCACCATAGTGGAAATTTATGAAAAATAATCATTAAAGTGGAAGAACTGCATAAAGTGGGTACTGAGTAAGGGCATCAATGGGGATAAATAATGCTGAGGGATTGGTAATTAGGACCTATGTTACAGACTGCTCATTATCTTCCAATACATATTCTCCTATTCTTCATGGTGTTGAAATGACTCCTTAGAATTTCTTTATATGCTTTATCCTCCCCTGCTGCTAGCTGTGGCCAGATGACTATGTTCTTGCCAAGGAAACATTAGAATAATTGCCCTATCAAAATTTCCAGAATTTTTTTTTTAAGTAGCTGATAGAGGCCTTTTGTTTCTGGAGATGGAGCAGCCATCTTCAACAACAGTATGGTCCTGTGAATGGTGGTCATGCTCGTAAAGCCATATATCCGGGGAGCCTGTGTCCCCGAAGACCTCATGGAGCAGCTCTGTCATACTGTCCCTGGACATCCCATGGCAGGACTTCATCTTGAGTAGGAGATAAATTTTTATATCCTATATGCCTTTTTGTTTTATGTTCTAGTGCTACTTGTTACTTTTTTTTAAAGATTGTATTTATTTATTTGACAGAGAGAGAGGTAGCAAGAGAGGAAACACAAGCAGGGGGAGTGGGAGAGGGAGAAGCAGGTTTCCTGCTGAGCAGGGAGCCCGATGCGGGATTCGATCCCAGAACGCTGGGATCATGACCTGAGCAGAAGGCAGACGCTTAATGACTTGCCACCCAGGCACCCCTAGTGCTACTTGTTATTGAACCTAATCTTGGTATGACTTCATTGATGAGTTTTGTTGGGTTACTTTTCATCAAATAACAAGAATTAGCCCTATGACTCTACATGATAGAGTGATGGTGTATGACTAAGTAAATGTAGTAAGGGACATCTATTCTTTCAAGAAATTTGATGATAAAACCATAGTACATCTTCTCTACATTGTGCAGTCCTTTTAATTGATGCTTAAGTAATATAATAACAAGGAAAATTGTTTATATTAAAGGGTTCATTGGAAAAGCAGGGTACAAATTCACAAATGCTATACAAATAAAATAGCATGAAATTACCCTATTTGTTGGAGGCAAGAGACCTAAAGAATACAGCAACCTGTTAAAAATGTTGGTTTTGAAGAAAGGTTCTGTACGTGGTGTTTATTTTCTTTATAGTATTTTGTATTCCAGATTTTAATATAATCACTTTTTATTTAATATGAAATAACTATTGAAGGCAAAGAGAGAAAGAACACTGACAAAGAAAAAAATCAAGATTTTCTAATAAAGAAGTAAGAAATATTTTCTTTTTTAAAAAAGATTTATTTATTTATTTGAGAGAGAGAGAGAAAAAGAGTACACAAGTGTAAGGGGCAGGGAGAATGAGAGAGAATCTTAAGCAGACTCTGCACTGTTGTGAGCCCACGTTGGGGCTCCATCTCACCACTCTGAATTCATGACCTGAGCTGAAACCAAGAGTAGAATGCTTAACCAACTGTGCCAGCCAGGCACCTGAAGAAATATTTTCTATTAAGAAAAAATAAAGGATTTTCTGGCTGTCAGTTAAGGCATGAATGTTTAAAGCCACCAATCCATCATGTGGCAGAATGACCTCAAGTATTGCTCCACAGGCCTGGTATAGGAACAGAGAAGTCAAGAGGCTGGAATGACCAGTCCTATGGTTTTTCAGGAGGGTGTGGCGGAATGGAAGAGGGATGAGGACATTGTGACTGAAGTGATGGACATTTGGGGTTTGACAAAGCAAGGAAGACTGGTTGACTTCTTTGGGACTCTAGTCCTCCCAAGGTTGAGATCAGGTATAATGAAGGTGAAGAAGCGAGAGTTGGAAGTGTCATAATAATAAGAGAGTAGGTTTTCAAATTTAAGATTTCAAAGGCGTATGAGTTGTGATGATTACACTTGGTGGTTGTGACCCTGAGCTGGGCTGCTGAAGATGACTGCTTCATTGAGGTCATCGGAGATCTGTTAAGTTCATTACCTTACTGATTAGTCATAATGTTTCAATGAGGCTTACGGTTTCTTTACATTAACGGGAATTCGAATCAAGTGCTAGCATCACAAATATGAACAGATACTTAAGAATAAGCGTAATATCTAATAACTTTCAGGCTGTTTCCTAAGAAATGATTACTTCATCATTTATTATCTGTTACTGGTTGAAAACAGAAAGAGAACGTTCAATTATGAAGGTTCTTTTTTAAGAATTGAGAAAGTATTTCTAAAGGAAAACCCAAGGTGCACAACGAAGATGTGAAAACCCTGTTGCAGAAACTCCACTTAGACCCTCAGCCAGCCTTGTCACTCACATTTGTCTCACACAGCACCTGCATTTTCTACTTACCAGAAATCAAATATATTTATTTGTCTACATATGTTCTCTTAAAGAGATTGTGAAATCCTTGACTTCAAAGATATTGCTTTTATACTGTCAAAATATTGCACGATGTTTGGCACATTGTAGGTATTCAGTACATTTCTGTTCTATGTATGTTTTTCATAAAATGGTGCTAAAAATCTATATTCCTATAGTTTGCAACCTGAGAGTCAACCATTCAAAATGAATGATCTTCCATTTTCAAACATATGGAATGTTTATGCATATGTAGAGGGCTTACTAGTTAGGAATAGGAAGGACACACAGACAATGGCTTGGTAACTAAATTGTTTTACATACTCCCTTCCAATCTTACAGATTCTGTGAGTCTATAACAACTAATTGTTTGCTTCCCTTTATTGGTTGCAAAGGCTGTGGAACCTCTTTTGTCTCATTGTACATTTACAACTGGAAAACATATCAATTACCAGTAATACATCTTATTATACAATTATAGAACCTTAGGGTTCAAGGGAAAATTACATGTCACCTCATCCAAGAGCCCATCTATTGAAAATCTCCAAGTTACGCAAGAAAAATTCTAGACCCAAGACAAGGAAAGATAACTACTTCTCAACTCTTTCACTTTTTTTCAGCATTCTTAGGGCTCTATGGTTCTTATAAATAAGTTGTTTTATCCCCTCCCGTGCTCATTAGGTACTGAGACACAAACAAACAAATGGAAATAAAAATGACAGTATTGCTAACTAGAGACAATAGCTTCCCATGTGTGGTCATAATGGACATCTTATTATTCACCCCCAAATTGAACTTCTTCCCCCAGACTGAGAGGCTTTCCCTTCTGAAGGCAGAATCTGAATTTATAAACTTATCACATGGTGGGGACCATACCAAAACGTATTTTCTCTGCAGGCAGACTGAAGCTAGGCGTGAAGAGTCTGAGTGGAACCGGTTCCAGGTCTTCTAAATACACCCATAACACAAGTGACTCCTCTTTTCTGGAGAAGTAGGAGGGAGAGGGTTTTCCCCATACTTTTCTTTTGTGGGGACTACCGTCCCCTCCTACTGTGATTACCATCCTTCTGCCCTCACAACACCCAATGCCCAGACGTTGTCCTAAGTGGCACAAGTATTTCACGAGATCACCCTATCCAGTATTGTCTTGGTTAAAAATACCTAATGGTTTTCTTCCTCCTCTGTCGTGTTCCCCATTTCCTGATGGCTCTGCTCTACATGCTACCATGGCAATGGTTGGTTTGGGGTAGTGAGTTCCACCCTTCATAAATAAGGTATTATGTTCTACCTCTGGAGCTCTTTCTTCAAGATTCTGAGGGGCTGTTGGAGAAACATTTAGGGGAAGCAATTAATAACGAATGGTTTCAGCTCGTACATCAAGGCAGCAGATTACACTGGGGAGTCAGTCCCACTAGGCAAGATGGTCTTTGGCTCCTTATGGCTGTGCATTGTAGATGCAATATATGTATTATGAACACACTCTTTTCAAGATGCTTTTCTTTTTCCCAAACAAAAGCTATTTATTTAGGGATACAAGTTCCTACAACCCATTCATATCACCTCCCGTCATTGATTATCTGGGTCCTCATGTTTGCTTCATATAGCTAAGGAGTTCCTAAATCAGAGGCCACAAACTTAAATATCTACAGAGGCCAAGAAAACAATGTAAATGAGTAAAGCAGAAAGCTGGAATTTATGAGCAAATACTGGGGACCATGGCGTATGGAAAATACATACCTCATGTGAAGGGGTAGTTACTAATCCATAGTATGGTTTGTCATGATTTTATGTGGTAAACTAGCTGTCCTTCTATTTTCCAAGTTTTAAAAGGAAGCTGAGAAACCCATAAAAGTCAAAAGACTTTTATGTGAAGTCTTTTGAGCGGGAAATATTTAAAACGAATTTAAAATACAAAATAAACTTTTACCGCACTAACACAAAACAAATAAAAGCAAAACGCAATAGAACCCCAAGCTAAAATGCTCAGACTCTATAGGGCCCATAAGCTACACATTTACAGCTATTCCTCTGTATTAAATCATTTGACTCTTAACCCACCTTGCTCTTCTGTTTACCAGGTAGGGTCCGAGCCTGCCCCTCCCAGGTGGTCTTTTCTGCCTGACGCCTGTGTTACAGCCCCTGCCCTGTAACTGGGAATTGTATCTGAAGAGATAAGCTCCCCGTCTGCTGCTTCTTAGAGTTCCTGGATCAGAAGCAGAATCAGAATCTTTTTCAAACTGGAGTTTGGCTTTTAAAAACAATATACATTTTTATGGGGCGCCTGGGTGGCTCAGTCAGTTAAGCATCTGCCTTTGGCTCAGGTCATGATCCCAGGGCCCTGGGATGGAGCCCCACATTGAGCTCCTTGCTCAGCGGGAGTCTGCTACTTCCTCTCCCTCTGCTGCTCCCCTTGCTTGTGCACTCTCTCTCTCAAATAAATAAATAAACAAAATCTTTTAAAAAAATAAAATAAGGACAATGTACATTTTCACAATGTGAGCCATGGAATGCCATTTCAAATTTGTTTCTTTTACATTGGATCTGGTAAAAGCAGAGTGGAAAGGATTCAGGTTAGCTTTGAGGGTGTGACATAGTGAACAAATCCTTGGTGAAAAGTCTGACGAACAGTGCTTCTAATCTTGTCTCTGTCATTTCTTAGCAGCGTGAACTTGTTCAAGTCCCTCAGCTCTACTGAGTTTTCATTTTCTCATATGCAGAATGGAGCTACTAATGAAGGATTGTTACAAAGATTAAATGGGAGAGTATATAAGAAAGTACCCAGAACCCCATAAAAGTGTTATTGAAACCCAGACATTATTATGATTGATGCTTTTAATATTTAAATGTAAACTTGCCTTGAATTTCTTTTGTTTTATTGAAATTACTTACTTTTCCGTTTTCTAGAATGCAATTAGCAAAAGGCTGTATAAAAAGGGGAATAACTAAATCTCAAAGCATGGCAAGGTTTTAATGGAATATATTGATCTGACACAATATTTTCCTCAATATTTCATTCTTAGAACAGATATTTATTGAGTACTTGCTATGGGCCAGACATTGTTCTAGCCACCAGGCATACAGGGATGAGTAAGACAGGAAAAGAACATGTCCTCTTGGGATTTGTATTTCTACATAGGGAGACAGATCATAAACACCTGAGCAAATAAATATATAATTTAATGTGGTTTAAGTGATTTAAGGTAAAAGATACTAAGCAAGATTTGGGGGGAAAAGCGGCATTAGGACAAAGAGGACCTCTTTTCAATAGTACGGTCAGAGAAAGCCTCTCAGGGCAAGTGACATTTGAGCAGAGATACGACTGACACGCAGGAAGAAGCCAGGCAGGTACCTGAGGGAAAAGTGTTCAAGGCGGAGGAGACGACAAATTCAAAGCCTCAAAAGTCAGAATAAGCTTGGTATAGTCGACGAAGGGACAGAAACACCACTGTTACTAGAACAAAGTGAGAGAAAAGGAGGAGGCAGGGGGTCAAGTCTAAGGGTTGGGGAGGGCTGGGTCACGTGGAGCCCTATGGGTCGTAGTGTGGGGGAGGGGCAGACATGGGCATTTTGTTCTGAACATTGTTAGGTCTGACCTGGAGTCAGGTCACTTAGCCGCTAAGTGAAGGAGAATTGGTTTTCAGGGGACAGGAGTGAAAGAAGGGAGAGGAGTAGTGGGGAGGTGTGATGCTGGCTGTGAGGGCCACACCGCAGGAAGTGGTGCGATGCGGAGTATCCTGTGAACAGCTGACAGGACTTGCTGAGGCTAGAAGTATCAGGCCTGGTTTATAGGTTTGGGGGCCTGACTTGCTGGGTGAATGGTATTGCCATTCATGGCGTGGGAAAGACCAGAGAAAAGGCAAAGGAGCTGGACTTCTGCACCTAGAACTGAAGAGTAAGGCCCAGGCTGGTGAACCAGAGAGTACGTAAACCACAGGACTGGATGAAGTCAAAAAGGGAGTGAGTGTACTTACAGAAGAGAAAACGGACAAAGACCCTTGAGCACCACAACTTTAGGTGGTCGGGAAGATGAGGCAAAAGAGACAGGGCAGGAAAGAGCAGCTGGGGTGGTAGGAGCAACATTTTAAGACGTAGACTGTTTTAGAAGCCCAAAGAAAACCAAGGAGCAATCAAATGTGTTGAATGCTTTTCACAGGTGAGGTAAGATAAAGCCAGAGGACTGACCGTACATTGGCAACATGGAGGTCGTTAGAGACCTTCCAGTAGAAGTTTTAATTCGGTGCTGGCATAAAGTCCTGTTTGGAGTAGGACAAAGAGAGAATGTGTGGGACAAAAATGGTGACAGTTGACTACAGACAAGTTCTTGGGTCTTCCCCATCCCCACCCCCCACCCTCCTACCGCCAGGAAACACAAGCAGGGAAATAGGCATTACCTGGAAGTCTTTTTTTTTTTTTTTTAAAGATTTTATTTATTTATTTGACAGAGACAGCCAGCGAGAGAGGGAACACAGCAGGGGGAGTGGGAGAGGAAGAAGCAGGCTCACAACGGAGGAGCCTGATGTGGGACTCGATCCCGGTACGCCGGGATCACGCCCTGAGCCGAAGGCAGACGCTTTAACGACTGCGCTACCCAGGCGCCCCATACCTGGAAGTCTTAATGAGGTCTGTGGGGTTTCTATGTAGATACAGACAGCGAGTAAAGGAGATAGGGCAGGGAACTAAATCAAGGATTTGATGAAATTGATGAGGAAGAACTATATCGGAGCATGTGAGTCATAGTTTCATGAAGCTAGGTGGGATTTTGAACCTATGTTTGTAAGCACAGGTGACCCATCCTATTTTAAACCCAAATAGAACATTTGAGCACTTCCTCCATGGTCAGGTTGTCTGCATGGCAACCACAGTTAATCTGAGGCTCATCAAAGTCCCTACCTGTTCCTGAATTTCGAGGGAAAACATCTTTTACCACTAAATACGATGTTACCTGTAGGCTTTTGGTAGATGGCCTTCTATAGGTTGAGAAAGTTCCCTTATATAATTAGTTTTCTGAGAGATGTTATTCTAAAAGGGTGTAGGTTTTTGTTAAATGCTTTTCATCCATCTATTGTGATAATTCTATGGTTCCGATCTTTATATTTTAATATGGTGAATATATCAATTGTTTATTTATTTAAAAAGATTGTATTTATTTCAGAGAGAGAGAAAGTGCACAAGCAGGGGAGGGGCAGAGGGTGCAGCAGACTCCCCGCTGAGCAGGGAGCCCCACTCGGGCATTGATCCCAGGACTCTGGGATCATGACCTGAGCCAAAGCAGACGCTTAACCGACTGAGCCACCCAGGTGTCCTGATTTTCATTCATTCGTTCCCTCATTCATTCATTCATTCAGAGAAGGAACAGGTGCAGGAGCAGGGAGGGGTGTCCCTGGGGGAGGGGCAGAGGGAGAGGGAGAGAGAGAATCCTAGGCACTTGCCTGGTGAGCACAGAGTCTGACACAGGCTTCTAACTCATGACCCCGAGATCAGGACCTGAGCCAAAATCAAGGGTTCGAGCTTAACAGACTGAGCCATCCAGGTGCCCCATCTTTATCAACTGATTTTTAAATGTTAAGGCCATCTTGCATTCCTGAGGGCCAACCCCATTTGGACATAATGTATTACCCTTCTTTTGTATTGTCGAGCTGACTTGCTAGAATTTTGCTAAGTATTTTTGCACTCACATTTATGAAGGCTATTGGTAGGCGGCTTTGTTTTCTCTTACAATGCTTTTGTCTGGTTTTGGTGTCAGAGGGGGATGGTTTCCCAGAATGAATTAGAAATTATTTTTTCCTTTAATGTTTTTCTGGAAGGTTTTATGTAGAATTGATATTATTTATTTCTTAAGTAGTTGATAAAATTCCCCAGTGAAGCTATCTGGGTCTGGAGTGTTCTTTGTGAGAAGATTTTTAACTTTAAATTCAATTCGTCCGATAGGTGCAGAACTATTCCGGTTAGCCATTCCTTCTTGAGCCGGCCTCTCTAGTTTGTCTTTGCAGGCATTGGCTATTTAATCTAAGCTGTCCAAGTAGTCGACATATTGTTTTTTCCTGATACTCCCTTAGTATTCTCTTACTATCTGAAGAATCTGTGGCAATGTCCCCTTTCTCATTCCTGATATTAATAACTTGTATTTTCTCCCTTCTTCCTGGTCATTCTGGCTGGTTAGAGGTTTAACGTTTGTATTGATCTTTGTAAATAACCACCTTCTAGTTTTCTTGTTTTTCTCTAATGTTCTGCTGTTTTCTATTACGTTGGTTTTTGCTCAGGCCTTTATTATTATTACTGTTATTTTTATTTATTTATTTATTTATTTATTTATTTATTTATTTATTTATTTACTGTGGAAGATGAGGTCATCAGGTTGAAGCCTGTCTTCCTTTCTAATACAATTGTAAGCTATAAATATCCCTCTAAGTACTCTTTTACATGCATCCCACAGATTTTGATATAGTATGCTTTCATTTTCACTCAGGGGAAATGCTTTCTAATTTCCCTATTGATTTCTTCTTTCACCAACATACTATCCATTTTCCACATATTTGGGGATTGTCTGGATATCTTTCTTCTATTTATTTCTAATTTAATCCCATTTTGGTTGGGTCCGTTGTATGTAAATAACCTGAGGCTCAGAAAATATGCTATATGTCTTCCTTTTGTCCCTGCAGACCCATTTTCTACTCTCCACTTTGATTTGTGCCTTGGAAGGCTGTCTGTACAGACTGCAACAGGGGACCCTCTTTTGCTTTTGCATTTGCTTCTGCCCATGCTTTTTGTTTTTCAATGGGGAGCAATGTGGGGAGACAGGGAAGGAGGGGAGACATATGTGGCCACGGTAGTAATTTTCTTAGTACTCTCCTTATAGAGACACTATTCCTAGATGCTTCCCTTGGACAAAAATCAATCAGCATGCTCCACAAAACCTTCTCTGCTTCTGACTTACGATGACTGCTCTTTCTTCTAGTCTTTTAGAACTAGTCAAGGAATCAGCCTTATAATTCCTAGTCCCTGAATACTGCCCTATCCCTTAGGGGTTGTAAATAGCCCCTTTACTAAATTTCCACAAATTATCCCAGTTTGAATGTGCCATCTGCTTCCTCCAGGACCCTGACTGATATAGAGAGGACTTTCAAGGGGGGAAGAGCTAAGTGTCTCAGGGAGCAAAGAGGAGAAATAAGCCATACATTTTCAACCTATTAATTGTCTTTAATGTATCTGTGTCAAGTGAGTGAAATGGAGAGTAATGGCTATAGGGATTCCAGCATGGAAAAAAGCACTCCAAATAACAAATCCATTCTATGTTTCTGTCTGATTTGGGAACACTTCCATATTTCCGAAGCAGAGAAAGCACGAATCCAAACTGTGAACGAGGAAATAAGATTTTCCATAAGAGGTGGAATTCAGCCAGGCAGGTAAAACATGCAGTGTATTTGAATCAGCAGAGCTGCAGCACGAAGACATGCGAGCCTGGGAATCTTCTCTAATTATTTAATGTGTACCTTTTGTTTCTCCAAAAATGTACGTTTTCTGAAAAAGCTTATAATAGCGCTCTGTGACTTATTTTCTCCATCAGAGGAAGGAGCAAACCTGTTGGGAAAGCTAGACACTTGATATAGTGCTAGGGTAGGATGCTTTGGTCCTGTTTCTGGGGAATGCGTTCAAAATTATCCTGAAAAGTAGGATGGGAACAAAGAGAAATTAAAATTACAACTGACACAAAGAGTCAAATATCTAAACAGTGATATCAGCCTTATGTTCAAGAGGAAGATTTGAGTCAACAGACAAAATATTAAGCCAAGAGCAGAGAAGATCAATAATAGATTGGGAAGTACAGCATAGGGTGCCACAAATCAAAAGAATTCAGATAACATCTGGTGAGAAAA
The DNA here is from genome assembly GCF_017311325.1 of Ursus maritimus. Taxonomy (NCBI): domain Eukaryota; kingdom Metazoa; phylum Chordata; class Mammalia; order Carnivora; family Ursidae; genus Ursus; species Ursus maritimus. The sequence continues at coordinate 7,820,252 of NW_024425341.1, read as the reverse complement.
GAAAACCTTTTGAGTACTTATTATTACTGAGTACTGTCCAGGAAGCCTTGAAGTGACACTTTAATAAATATCAATGGGGTAGATGAAAGAAAGGTTAAGTGAATACTTCTATAGACAACATGTAAGTTTCTATAAGAGAACACTTGTGGGCTGAAATGAATTAATGTGCTCAGGATCTCACATATTGAGACTACAGGGAGGTAAGGTTCAGGGGTAAAGAGAGATGCACCTATGTCAGTGATGAATGGTTATCTGAAAATGCACTGAAATGCGGACCCAAGCAAATGCGTTGTGACTTTGTTAATCGCTGTGAGGCAAAAGCAGAGCAAACTATATGAGTGCTGCCAGTAAGCTAATAGTTTACTAGTTGTGTCCTTTAAAACTTACTTGACATGTTTTGAAGAAAAGAGGGTGAATACTGTGAGGGGGAAGGGCCTCAAAAGATGACTGCTGGAGTTAGCACTCAGCTTCTCCTTTTGACCTCATGGAGTTCAACTTTGGTCTCAAATTGTCTCTCTCACTCACCAGTCCAAAAGCTTCTAGTTAACCAGCCTCATTCTTCTTGAAAGGGAAATAGGGACTCCCTGTTATTCAAGCATGTCCCTTAGAGATCTTAATCCAGCCCCCTTATGACATTCAGATTTTTTTCCAAAAGGAAGATTTCCGGAAGCTTGTTATTAATGAAGACAAGCCAATGAGCTTTGAAGTACCACTTTAATAAATACCAATTGATTATATAAATGACATTAAACCAATTCCTACCCACAGGCATTGTGAGTAACAACTTCTCCAGTTCCGTTTTTATTATGATTCCCTTCTGCACAGTGGTCTGCCATGCCACTTGTATAATCTTTCAAAATTCCATGTGTATGTTGGTCTTTTTACGGGCTCTCTGTTCTACTCCATACTATTTGTCAATTTGTCTGTTTCTTCATTAATGTGTGCTGTCTCATTTACAAGAGTTCCGTCATAAAGTCAAATATATGACAAGACATGTCTTCTCTCTTAGCTGTTTTTAGATTTATCCTGATTATTATTGGCCTTTCACACCTTCACAGAAATCTAAGAATAAGCCTCAGTCAAAGTTAGGATTTTGATTGGAGTTGCATCAAGTCTTTAGATCAATTTGGGGTGTATTGGCATCTCTGTGATGTGTGTCTGCCACAAACATGATCCTCTCTCCAATTACTTAGGTCTTCTGGAATGTCTTTCAGTGGAAGTTTATAAATTTGTACTCTTAGGCCTTATACATCTTTGGTTAGATTTATTCCTAAATATTTTACAGTATTACTTGCTATGTAATATCTTTATTTAGATTTTTACATTCTCTTATTATTTGCTTTTGATATATAGAAACACAATAGCATTTTATATTGTGCTCTTTCATTTTTTCTTCTTTTTTGAAGATCTTATTTATTTATTTATTTATTTATTTATTTATTATTTACTTTTTCATTTATTTAGAAAGGGCATGCAAGCAGGGGGAAGGGCAGAGGGAGAGCTAGAGCAAGAATCCCATGCAGATTCCCTACTGAGCTGGGCTGGATTCCAGGACACCTAGATCATGACCTGGGCCAAAATCAAGAGTCAGAGCCACCCAGGCCCCCCATATTCTGTCTTTTAAAAACTGTTCAATTCTCCTTTTATTTATAAAATTATCATGTTTACATATTTTATAATATATTTTTTATAATCATTCTCTGTTGAATCTTCAGGGTTTTCTCTGAATAATCATATCATCTATTTTCTTTCTTCCTTTCCAAGCCCTATACTTTACTTGTTTTTCCTATTTTATTCTACTGGCTAGGAAATTAGATATCTATCTCATACCATACAAACTAAACAACTTCAGGTGCATTGAAGAATCGACTACTAAAAGTAGAATTTTCATAGATAATCCAGGTAGGAAACTTTTTCTTCAACAAGATATCGAAATTATTAATCATTAAAGAAAAGATAGGAAGGGTACCTGGGTGGCTCAGTTGATTAAGCGACTGCCTTCAGCTCAGGTCATGATACTGGAGTCCCAGGATCGATGCTCTCATCAGGCACCCTGCTCAGTGGGGAGACTGTTTCTCCCTCTGACCATCCCCCCTCTCATGCTCTCTCACTCTCGCTCTCTCAAACAAAGAAAGAAAGAAAAGATAGATGAATTTGTGATAGAAATGAAAACCTCTGATAATCAAAAGATAGCTCAAAGAAAGTGGAAAAAGAAAATCCAATAATTAGGAAATTGACACCTACAATTGACAAAGATTGGTCACTATCTGTTTAGTGGATAAAGAACTTCCAAAATACAGTATTAGAAAGGGAAAATAATCATTTCACAGAAGAAAATATATTTATGGCCAATAACCATATTTAGAAATATTCAACTTGATCACCGATGAGGGAAATGCAAAGACTGTAATGTCATAACACATTTTATGCATGCTGTTGATAAAAATTTAGATGTCTAAAGATGCCAGGTATTAAAGAATATGCAGATCAATAGGATCTTTTATCATTTGCTAGTAGGAGTATAAACTGGTATAAGACCTTTGGAAAATAAGGCATTACCTTGGAAAGTTGGACAGTTGCACACTTACAATCCAACAATTCAACTTTTTGGTATATACCCAAGAGAAATCGTTGCATAGGACCACCAGAAGATGTAAACAAAATGTCCACATTATCATTGTTCATAATAGTAAAAACCTAGAAACAACTTTAAAAGAATGAAAAATTATAGTATATTCAGACAACAGAATATTACAGAGCAATAAACTAAATCAACCCCATGTATCCATTATGACATGAATCCATCTTACTAAATTAATGGAAATGAAAAAATCAAATTCCAGGAGACCACAGTTTAAATATTCTTTTACAAAATTCAGACAAGTAAACCAAATGATATATTGTTTACATATATATATATATGTATATGTAAACTATATATATATATATATATATATATTTCTAACACTATTAGATATTAAAGGAAATAAGTAATATAAAATTTGGGATTGTATTTATTTTGGGGTTGAAGGGCAGGATTGGGATGAGTATATAAACAGACAAAAGATAGTGCCAAAGTATGAATTACTGGGTTTCATGGTGTATTGTTATTTATTATATTATTAAAATTAATAGATAACTAAAGTAATGTTATATATGGATTATTGATGATAGGTTACCATGAACTTAAGATTATAATTGATCCAATTCTGTATACCTGAGTTTCTTTAAAATCATATATAACAAGACCACTTAAGAGCTGGGAACAATTGCTCTGCAGGACCTCTCAGAGAGCAGAGTATAAGGATGAAGAGAAGAGATAGGTACTTTAGTAACAAGTACCATGGAAATGCACTGATGACTGGATAACTATACTTCCTCTCAAGCAAGCTGTGGGATGTGTTTTTCTTGGTTATTGTTGGGGTAAGATAGTCAAAATTATCAATTTTCAGTTCAAAGGCTCATAGGATTTGACTGTTAATATGGATCCTATATTATATCCACTCCAATGGTTAAAAAGATGCTCTGAGATGTCCTTATACCTGCTTGAATTATGTGACCTTCCCTTTTAACCTAGGTATTCTAATAGTTTTTTCTTAGACTCATCTTGGTCTTTTGTTGTTGTTTTTGTTGTTTGTTTGTTTGTTTTTGAGGTTTGCCCTTATGGCAATATATAATTTCACTTAAGAGTGTGGTAGTAACTGCCTGATGGACCCCCTGGCTAATTTTATTGGTAAGGTTGTGCCTATTTTTTTAGTTAAAGTGTACCCCACCCCACCCCACACACACTCTCAGGGCCCTACAGCACTTTTCAAAGCTACACTGCTTAGGGCAGGGAGAAGAATGGGTGGGGGCATGGGGGGACAGGAAAGGGAGTCAAGACGTAGCATAGAGAGTTAAGGAATGTTTGAGGTGGAAAGGACAGTAGAGGTCTTACACATGAGAAAACCGAAGCAGAGAGAGATGAAAACAGTTGCCTAAAATTACACGGTTGATTAATGAATTAATTCAAAGATATTGCTGTGGCCAGTGGAAGAGTCAGAACCAGAACCCATTTCTCTTCCTATTTCACTAGGCTGCTCTTCACCACCAGCTCGTATCCAGTGAGGGAGCCAATTTATTTTTGGCCTGTTCCATTTATACCTAGAAGTTTCTAATGTATACCCTTTTAATACTTGAGATTCCACCACAGAGGACAGGTATCAGATTACTTTAAAATCTCCTATGGAATCTTTTCATAGCCTGAAAGAGAGAGAGAGAGCTCAGTTCTTGCTGCCAAGAGACCCAAGGAAGGTTATCACCAGGTACCATACATAGAGTTCCAAAGGAGTTCTCGAGCCACCTGAGTCACTGCCAGTGGTGCTAACTAGGGGTTTGGCAGGTGCGTGGTGGGGATGTGAGCAGTAGACAATTAAAACCTCTGCTTTTTTGGAATCCTGTGGACAGAACACGAAATATCTGTGGTGCTTCCTCCTCCCATGAGTTTATTCGTCTGCCTTTAGCCTAAGATGCATATAATAAACTGACTATCTAAAATATAGATACATTTTATTGCATAGTCACTTGAACTTGTTTTCTTTGAACTGTCTTCCTTTCAGTTTTGTGGCATTTTTTTTTTTGCAGCCTGCCTTTTAATTAAATTCTTAATATATCTATTTAAGACCTCCCCAGACTGATTAATCGAGTGCACCAGGAAACTGAAATTCCATCATAAAACAGTTACTAATGTGTGAGGGGGGATTATTAAATTGCTGTTTTATTACCAAAATTGACAAAGATCAGTGATGAAGAGTGAGCATCCTGGAGTCGCGTGGCAACACGCTCATCTAATTAATGAAGTGACAGTTTTATGCTGTGAAGTAGCAAAAGGACTTGACAAGACTCATGGCTTTTCTCATTGACTCTAACAGCTGGAATGATGTTTCTTAACGTTTTCACAAGGTTTGGCAGTAATATATTACCCTTGTCACACTTAAAGAAGGAGGGAGGGGCATTGAATTCCTTTTCTACTGTGGATGAATCCCAACAGTAAGACAAGGCTGAGAGCAGAACGCTCCCCCGGCTCCCATCTTATCTAACTCCCAACGCCCACCCCCTCCACCATTCACGCTAAGATCCGATATCTCTTTTGTGAATCTTCTTGGTTTTGTTTTTTTTTTTTTTTTTTTTTTTGTATCTTTTCTGGGGGAAGATGGAGAAATCAACAGAGACTGACATTAATTTTTCCAGGGAGAAAAGAAAATAAAAGCATAAGGCATTGACACACAGTTAATGATTCTGAATTCATAAACCAAGGGGATCAAAACAGAAAACTGGGACTTACTCTGAATTAATCAGACATGAATAATATCGAAGAATGTTTTCAGTGACAATAAAGGCTGCTTCTTTATCAGAAGAAAAGGCAAGCGATTTAATCTTTTTTTTTTTTTTTTCTTTTTAAGTATCTGTTGCCTGGCTACTTCTGTTGTTTGGCCAAATATTTGGGGGCTCTGTGTGTTTTGATTCTGCTCAGATAGGCAAAGGGGATCAGATGGATTTGAGAACTGTGCCTCTCTTGAGTCAATGAGAGTCCTCTGGGGAGCAGATGAAAAACAGGCTGCTCATTTCTGGGATTATAAAATTCCAGAAAAACTGGCTACATGGTACTACAAAAGCAATCTTGCTTCTGATATTTTAGCTGTTCTAGTCTTTCAATATTTCCCCTCCAAACATCCTCTATTAATGAGAAAGGAAAAAAAGCTGTCTTTCTGTTACTTGGCTTTTCTTGGTTGGTATAGGGGGGTCCAGCCTTAGACTGAACCAGATCTAACCCCAAGGTTATGTGTGTGAAGCTTGGTCCTAAAACCTAACTTTTTTTTGGAGATAAATGATTATAAATGTAAATTTTGACTCCCTGTGAGGCTGCTTGGCTGAGAAGGATTTCTGGGCTTGGCACAGCTCAGTGGTAATTATCTAGCCTTGAACACAGTTTTTGTTTCAAGGGGAAAGACATTTGGCAGCAGCCCCTGAAGCCTCGAAAAGGCCACATCGTTTTTTTCCCTGGGATGCCAAAACCTCTAATTTCCAGACGTAAAATGTTAATGCTCTTCTCTCACCCATATCCTGGTCCCCACCAGCTCTGAGGAACAGGTATGGCTTTTTCTGGAACACTCCCATTGCAGGAAACCACAGGGCTTCCAACCTGGCAGGATTCCTCTCAGTGCCAGGGTATCATTTAGACCAGTCCATGTCGGATGGCTTTCAAGTCTGCACAGCCAAACATGTGTCTCACTTGAAGGGATAAAGCAGAGTTACTCAAGCAAATGATATGTAAGCTTTTTGTACAGTCCACTGAACAGATTCATCTCTTTTTTCTTCTTGAGGCCACAAGAGGAGCGACAAAAACAGCTTTTTTAAGCATCAAGTATCTACCGAGTGTGCAAACGAATGCGGAGAGATCCGGAACTGGAAGTCATGGTTCTTGACTCTAAAGATCTGTGATCTGTTTGGGTAATAATACCAAAACCAGCAGCAGGGTATGTTTTCAAGGCCCTGCACGAGCAGTCAAACGTGACTGTGTATGTGCGTGTGCCTGTGTGTGAGAGAGAGAGAAAGAGAGAGAATATGTGGTGCATTCATTTATTCTTTCAACAAACACCGCACTAGTATCTCAGCATATAAGGACGACTAATATCCTCAAGGAGCACACAAATGATGGAGGAAACATTGTACAAACAGCTCATTCCTTCAACAAATATTTATTGTGTACTTATTATAAGCCAGGCTGTTATATACAGTGTATACAATATATAGACAGTATATATACTGTCTGATGGGGAGATAATTCTATGATGCTTATTATGGTTCTTGCCCTTATGGGGTTTATAATCAGGCACTCGTTTATAAGATTGGTTCAGAGTGTTATGGACAAAACTGTACATGGGCTTTGATGTAAAATCCAGCTATGTTCAAGTCTTAGTTCTTTAATATACTACCTAAGTAAGTTACTAAAGCCATCTATAGATTCAATGCATTCCCCACCAAGATTCCAATGGCGTTTTTTATAGAAGTATAAAACACTCTCCTAAAATCTATATGCAACCACAAAAAGACCTTGAATAGCCAAAGAAATCCTGAGAAAGAAGAACAAAGCAGGAAGCATCACACTACTTGGTTTCAATGTATGCTGTAAAGTTATAGTCATCAAAACAGTATGGTACTGGCATAAAAACAGACAAATCAACCAATAGAACAGAACTGAGAGCTCAGAAATAAACCCAATCATCTCTAGTCAACTAACATTTGACAAAGGAGTCAAGAATACTCAATGGAGAAAAGAGTCTCTTCAATAAATGGTGCTAGGAAAATTGGATATTCACATATAAAAGCATGAAACTGGACACATATTTTACAGGACTCACAAAAATGAACTAAAAATGGATTAAAGACTTAAATCTAAGTTCTGAAACCGTGACACTTCTAGAAGAAAATATAGGAACAAATCTCCCTGGCATGAGTCTTGGTAATGATTTCTTGAATATGACACCTAAAGTATAAGCAACAAAAGAAAAAATAAATAAATAAGGGGGACTAGATTAAACTAAAAAGTTCCTGTACAGCAAAAGAAACCATCAACAAAGAGAAAAAGATAACCTATGAAGTGGGAAAAAATATTTGTAAACCACATATCTGATAAGGAGTTAATATCTGAAATATATAAAGAACTCATACAACTCAATAGCAAAACCCCAAATAACTCAATAAAAAAATAGGCAAGGGTCTTACATAGAGATTTCTCCAAAGAAGATATATAAAAAAAGCCAACAGGTGCATGAAAAAAATGCTCAACATTGTCATTAGGGAAATACAAATTAAAACCACAATGAGATATCACCGCATGCCTGTTACAATGGCCGTTGTCAAAAAGAAAAACAAGAGATAAAAAATGCTGGTGTGGATGTGGAGAAAGGAAATCTTTGTGTACTTTTGGTGGGATGGTAAATTGGTATAGTACTATAGACAACAGTATGGAAGAGCCTCAAAAAATTAAAAATAGAACTACCATATGATCCAGGAATTCCACTTCTGGGAATATATCCAAAGGAAACCAAACCACTAATTTGAAGAGACATCAGGACCTCCAAGTTCAAATATAATATAATATAATATAATATAATATAATATATTATATAATATAATATAATATAAATCTCTTTATATATAAATATAATTTAATCCAAATTTAAGTCCTGAAAGAACTTTTTAAAATTATTTTTATTATAGGTTTTTTGTTGTTGTTTAAGCTATGCCAAATTTTCTCTCATCTCTGTAAAGATCTTATATTCTTTAAAAAAATTATTCTGCTTTCCACTTTGCCCTTTTTTCTCTGAGCGTCCTTCGTTTGTTTGACTTGGTCTCTATCTTTCATGATAATGGTGCTCCTCAAATATCGTGAGATCTTAAATATGAATTAACAGCATGGAGTTGGAAAGAAGGTCTGTAAGTGAAACTTCCCATTGTTCAACCTTAAATTGATCCTACTGTTAACCTCACTTCCCACCATGGCCATCTGAGGTGCCTGGGGCTTCCAGTTCCTGAGGTGTCCCTGTGTTCTTTGCATGGGTCTGTTTACTGCTCATTGCTTTCTATCTCTGTTGTCACCCAGGATCCAGCTTTCTCTGCTATGTGAAGGCATTTACCGCTCAGTCAATATTTTTCATCTTCCAGAAAACCACCGACCTCTGTTTTCTGGTGTCATTTCACTTCCAAGCTCTTTGTTTTTGTGGGTTATGACTTAATTGGGTTTCAGGAGGGAGAAGACACTTTACCTTACTTAAGTAGAAGGGTGCTATTGTTATAAAGACATATAAATATGTGGATTTAAAATCGTGAAGTAGAGGCGCCTGGGTGGCTCAGTCTGTTAAGCATCTGACTCTTGGTTTTGGCTCAGGTCATGATCTCAGGGTCAGGAAATAGAGCCCTTGTCAGGCTCTGTGGTCAGTTGGGAGTCCGCTTGAGATTCTCTCTCTCCCTCTCCTTCTGCCTTCTCCCCTGCAGTCCCCCCACTCTCTCTAAAATAAATAAATAAATAAGTCTTAAAAAATAAAAAAAGTCATGAAATAATTATTGATGTGGAAAGATACTCCTCTGAGACTGGTGTTCAATGTTTAAACTTTTGAAGCCTGTAGATAGGGACGATGTGATCATTTGAATAGTGTCAGAAATTTGCTGTCTACAGTTTGAAAGGCATAATGGGAAATTTATTTTTAGGACAATCTCTTCTTTATGCTGTGATATAATCATTTTGGTTGGGTTTCTTATTCATGTAGTATTTCATTTTGTTGTGTGTAGGGTAATTCTACATGATTTTGAAGCAAACAAAAACACAAATGCTTTATTCATTCATTCATTCATTCATTCACTCACAACTCAATTATTCATTCAGGAGAAAGGACTCTGAGAGCATGGAATTTCCAGTAGGTATTTTTAAAAATACATTTGTCTTCTATTTAGCTTGGCTTTTTTGAAAATAAGAATGTGCTACTACCTGTCTTATTGAAGGTTTCCACGATTATTCTTTTGGTTTACTTCACGTGCTTTGCAATCCATCTGATGGTTGGATATGGGAGTAGATTCCTTCTATTTTGGTGTTTATGTTAAAACTACAGGCACCCCTGAATGCTGACTGAACCAGCTGTGAGTGCTGTCCCTACCACTACCAGCTTCGCTCCTTCAGTGTCTTGCTGCCTTTGCCAACGCCATGCCAAGGCCAAGACTGCTCTCAATGTGACATTGATCTTTCATTGAAATTCATCTTGTAGATTTTATTGTTCCTGGGATGTGAGTGTTAGTTAATAAGCACCAACTTTTCTTAGCAATAACTTAGTATCTTCAACTTTACCTACTCCTTTCAATAATGACTTAATATGCATGAACTGATTTTCCCATACCTTCTTTTCCTTTTGATTATATTTTTATCAGGAGGCTTCTTCAGTGCTCCTGTAAAGAGATGCCTAGGGGACTTGTCCCCAGTACTTCATTCAAGTTCAGACATGCCTTTATGTATAGATTAAAGCTGTCATTCTATTACACAGATTACTCAACCAGATTTGTTGATTACATTCAGCGACAGCAGCTGCAGTTGGTGCTTTCGGTTTCCTTGCTGCCTGGGGAGCCGTTATGGCATAATGGAAAGAGCACTGGATTTCATGTCAGAGTTGGATCTAAAGTGTAATACCAGCATAGCCACGTGGCCTAAGAAAAAACTTTACCTCTCATTGCCATATTTGCAAAATTTTGGTATCGTCTTACCCCTAAGGGATCTTCCATTACTAACACCCTGCCATTCTATGATACAGTGGTTCACAGTCTGTTCATAAACTCTATTCTTGGGGTTTCAGCCATGAATATAATTTCTGTGTGGGAACCAGAAGTATGAGTGGGTCGGGTAGATTGGGAAGATGTTTGAAGGGGGAGATTTAAAGTCAGTTTTTTATGTACCCTCCAGTCCCAGAAGCTTTTGTAGAAATCCATTTCCTAAAAAACTAACCAGTATGGAATATCAGGTTCTCACCGTTAAGGTCGTTGCTATGTGGGTGAGTGTGGGTTTCCATGTTGCTCTTCTCTGGCATATTCACATATCTCTTCAACTGTTAAGATTTTCTGGATCAGCACAACTCTCCATTTCCCCCCTATTCTTCAGATGCAAATAACTTCTCATAATTTATGTCTGTAAACATATATATATATGTATACTTGTCTTATCTCACAAATTACACTGGGGGTTCCATCCTAGAATTTGAGCCTTGCTCATTTTGGAGATTCCCTCTGTTTAACACAATGCCTGATACTAAGACTCTATTTTTTAGTAAAAGGGAAATTTGGGTGGTGGTCTATAGATGGGTGTCTGTCCATGAATTTTTTGTTACCAATCCATAAAGTGAAAAGTACAAAAATTGAGAATAAATAATAGAAATTGTTATAACAATTTGATATTGCTGCATCAAAATATGCTGAATAAGGTATATAATACATTTTGTATTTTTTTGTATTTTGTATTTTTTTCATAATAATATTTTTATTATATTATGTTAGTCACCATACAGTACATCCCTGGTTTTTGATGTAAAATTCGATGATTCATTAGTTGCGTATAACATCCAGTGCGCCATGCAATACGTGCCCTCCTTACTACCCATCACCAGCCTATCCCACTCCCCCACCCCCCTCCCCTCTGAAGCCCTCAGTTTGTTTTTCAGAGTCCATAGTCTTTCGTGCTTCATTCCCCCTTCTGATTAGCCCCCCTTTCTTTATCCCTTTCTTCTCCTACTGATCTTCCTAGTTCTTATGTTCCATAGATGAGAGAAGCCGTATGATAATTGTCTTTCTCTGCTTGACTTATTTCACTTAGCATTATCTCCTCTGGTGCCGTCCATGTTGCAACAAATGTTGATAAATCGTTCTTTTTGATAGCTGAGTAATATTCCATTGTATATATGGACCACAACTTCTTAATCCAGTCATCTGTTGAAGGGCATCTTGGCTCCTTCCACGATTTCGTTATTGTGGACAATGCTGCTATGAACATTGGGGTGCATATGGCCGTTCTCTTCACTACATCTGTATCTTTGGGGTAAATGCCCAGTAGTGCAATGGCTGGATCATAGGGTAGCTCAACTTTTAACTTTTTAAGGGACCTCCATAACCTTGTATCCTACTAAGTTGCTAAAATCACTTATCATTTCTAGTTACTTTGTGGTAGAGTCATGCGGATTCATTTGTGACATTAGCAAATAAAGTTTGATTTTTGTCCTTTCCAATCTGTGCTTTCCCTCCACCTCCACCACCTAAGACCTCCAAGATAATGTTGAATAGGAGTGAGAAGATGGGGTATCCTTGCCTCATTCTCGACCTCCAGGATAATGTTGAACAGTAGGAGAAAATGGGGTATCCTTGCCTCATTCTCGATCTAGAGAGAAAGTTTTTCACCATTAATTATAATGTTATCTGTAGATTTTATCTTGTGTCCTTTATTAGATTGTGGAACACTGGTCCCTTGTATCCCAGTTTACTGAGAATTATTATTGTGAATGGGCCTTGGATTTTGTCAAATGCTGTTCCTTGAAGTTATCATATGATTGTTCTTTTTTGATCGTCAACGTAATGAATCGCAGTGATTGATTTTCAAATGTTTTTTTTTTTTTAAGATTTTATTTATTTATTTATTCAACAGAGATAGAGACAGCTAGCGAGAGAGGGAACACAAGCAGGGGGAGTGGGAGAGGAAGAAGCAGGCTCCTAGTGGAGGAGCCTGATGTGGGGCTCGATCCCATAACGCCGGGATCACGCCCTGAGCGGAAGGCAGACGCTTAACCGCTGTGCCACCCAGGCGCCCCTGATTTTCAAATGTTAAACCAAGTTTACATTCCTGGGATTTGCCCCAGCTGGGCATGATGCATATACTGCTGGATGTGATTTGCTAAAAAGTACATCAGGAATTTTTGCATCTGTGTTTTTGGGGGATATTGATTGGTCCTTTCTCTTATTTCAGTATCTTTGGTTTTAGAAATGGGATAATACTAACCTTTTTAAAATCAGTTAGGGAGGGTTGACCTTCTTCTATGTCCTATAATAGTTTTTATAATTGATATTATTTCTTCCTTAAATGTTGAATAAAATTCACCAATGAAGCTATCTAGTTGTGAAGTTTTCTTTGTAGATTTTTTTTAGTCTGTGATTTCAGGTGTAAAAATTAAATGTAGGGGGGCGCCTGGGTGGCTCAGTCGTTAAGCGTCTGCCTTCGGCTCAGGGCGTGATCCTGGAGTTCTGGGATTGAGCCCCACATCAGGCTCTTCCGCTGGGAGCCTGCTTCTTTCTCTCCCACTCCTCCTGCTTGTGTTCGCTCTCTCACTGGCTGTCTCTCTCTCTGTCAAATGAATAAATAAAATCTAAAACAAAAAAATTTAAAAAATTAAATGTAGGACCACTCATCTGTTTCTTTCTTAGTGAGTTTTGGTAGCTTGTGTCTTGCAGAGAATCTTTACACATCGTCAATGATGTTTAATTTTTCATAAGGCTATTCGTAATAGTCTCATATTTTTAATATTTTTAGGACCCGTAGTAATGGCCTCTCTTTCACTCCTGGTTATAATTATTAGAGTTACTCCTATTTTCTTGGTTAGTCTGGCTAGTGTTTCAATTTTGCTAATCTTTTCAAAAAAACAGCATGTGATTTGTTATGCATTACTGTGTGTTTCCTATTTCATGGATTCTGCTCTTATCTTTATTATTTCCATTCTCTACTGTTGTCTAACTTGCTATAATTATTTTTGGTTTTTAGTGGTTGCTCTAGTATTTACAATATATATCTTTAACTTCTCACAATTTACTTTCAAATAATACTTTCAAATACTTTTGTCTGAAGAAACTTCTTTACCATCTTTTGTAGTCTAGATCTGCTAGAGATATATTTTTCAGCTTATACTTGTCTGAAAAGTCTTGATTTCACCTTTGTTTTTGAAAGATATTTTTTCCGAGTATAGCATTCTGGGTAAATTTTTTTTCTTTCAGCATTTAAAGATGGTGCTGCATGGTTTTACAGCTTGCAGAGTTCTCATGAGAAGTCTAGTAAAATTCTTCTTTTTGTTCCCTTGTATTTACTGTTTTTTCCATTTTTGTTTTTGGGTTTTTTTTGGTTTTGCCTCTGAAATATTTTCAGATTTTCTGTTTATTGTAGGTTTTCAGCAATTTGATTATGATGTATATTAGTACAGTCTTGTTTTGTTTATTCTGTTTGGATTTTATTGAGATTTTTGGTTCAGTGGGTTCTAAGTGTTCATCAGATTTGAAAAAAAAAAAGTTGAGCATTATTTTATCTATTTTTTTTCTGTCTTTCCCTTCTTTCCTGCTGAAATTCCAAATATATGTGACTTACATCATTTCACAATGTCCCACAAGTTGTTGCTCTTCTATTCATTATGCTCGTTTATTTTTCTCCCGTGTTTCATTTTGGATAATTTCTATTGTTATGTCTTCAAATGTAGTAATCTTTATTTTGTAGTATTACAACCTGCTGTTAATTATATCCAATGTGTGGGGTTTTTTTTTCTTTTAGATATTTTATTTATAAACTCTAGAGGTTTCATTTGGATTAGATATATACTCCATTTCTTTCAACATTTATAGTCACATTTTCCTCTACTTTTTTTTTTAAAAGATTTTATTTATTTATTCGACAGGATAGAGACAGCCAGCGAGAGAGGGAACACAAGCAGGGGGAGTGGGAGAGGAAGAAGCAGGCTCATAGCAGAGGAGCCCGATGTGGGGCTCGATCCCACAACGCCGGGATCACGCCCTGAGCCGAAGGCAGATGCTCAACCACTGTGCCACCCAGGCGCCCCACATTTTCCTCTACTTGATTGGTCTTCTGAAGTATATTTATGATAGACATTTAGGCATCTCATCTGCTGATTTCATATCTACATCATTTGGTGATCTGTCTTAATCTATTGATTTTTCAAGTGGTTTTGGGCTGTATTCTCCTGCTTCCTGGCACACCCAGCAATTTTTTAGATTTTGCGAACTTTAGGTTTTGGGAGCCATATTTTCTTGAATGTCTTTAAATCGTGTGTGTTGTTCTGGCACTGGGTTAGGTTAGGTAGGAGCAGGTAGATCCTTCTAAAGATTGCTTTTAAGCTTTATTTGAATACATCCAGAACATCTTTTAATCTTGGGCTAATTTATATCCACTACTAAAGTAATATCCTTCTGAAGATTTGACCAGGTGTTTATGATGTCATTTTTAACCCCTTCTGATTAGTGGGAACAAAAATGATTCACAGCCTTCTTTGGGAATTCTGTTTTGGCCTGTTTTTTTCCAGGGGTCCTTGTTTCAACCTTGGGTATTTTTCTGTCATGCACATATAGATGGAGAACATGCGAAAGACATGAAGGAACTTCTCTAAAAACATCTGGATTTCTCTCACTATGTAGTCAATTCTCTTGGTACTGCATCTCTCATATTCCAGCATTGTTGACCTCCCTTTACTCTGCCTCCTCAACAGAGACTCATGGAAACTTCTAGGCTGTGTTTAGATTTTTCTTCCCTGAGGCTTAGAAACTGTCACTGAGCATAAATTGGGTCAATCATAGAACTTACCTCTCTTTGCTTCACTTTTTTCACGTGTCAAGTTCTGTGCTGCCACTTTTCCAATGCCTGAAAACTCAAAATATATTTTATGTATTTTTTTTCCAGTTTTCTAGTTGTTAAGACAAATGGATAAATAATGGCCCTTGTTACTCCACCGTAGCCTGAAGAGAAATTCCTGAATAGAGTATAGATCAAAAAAGCTTTATGATAGATTGGAAAAACAAAACAATGACCAGTCAACAATAACTAGTCCTTCATCATAGAGCAATATTGTTCAAAGAACTATCCGAGTTGATGGAAATGTTCTGTACTTGGACTATCCTCTACAATAACCATTCATAGACATGTGGCTATTTCAAGACATATCAAACAGTTGAAATGAGGCTAGTGTGTCTAAAGAACTAAATTTTTAATTATATTTAATTTTAGTACATTTAAATAGTAACATGGGGCCAGTGGCTACTCTATTGGACAACTCCAACCTAGAGCTTTTAGAAGAATGTTAGCAAGGTTTGTACAGAAAGAGTGTCAGTAAAGGAGAAAAGGCTAGACTGAAGACAAGGGATGGCTGTTTATCTTTTTAGGTAGAAGCAAAGTTGGGTAGTGTGTGCTTAAGTCTTGTACTTAGGAAGAAGATAGAACAATTAGAGAGAGATTACGACGTCACATTGTCAGGGTTAAATCAACTAATGTTTCACAAATACTTTGGAGAAGATAATGAAGGACACATGTTAGCCATTGCTGCTAACATTATCTCATAATATGATGATCTAAGGTTAAGGTGAGCAATTGGAGAACAGATACCACAAATAAATAGGAATGCCTGTCTCAATTCTAGCTTGCCTGGCATTTAGCACTCATAGGAATTTTTAATCCCAAAGAGATGGGTAGTTTATAATGTGTCTGCTGTGCCCTAAGGTATATAACGAGGTAATAGTTAAATTGATCAAGAATAGCACCTCTTCCAGAATGTTAAGAGACCTGATACTTTTCCAACATGGAGCGTAGAAGACGAGGGGTAGCTGCCCCTGAACTTGCCTTTCACACTTAATCTGCCATCCGGAGTGACCATTTGTAATGCCTTTAATTTCTGGAAACGGTTTTTCTGAATCTTAAATTTTGAGAGACCAGCATGTCAGGAAGCCTTCTTTGTTTGAAATCCTCATGATAATTAATGGCTTCTAGATATGGTAAATATACAGAGATCTCCGTACGATGTACATGTCGGCAGTTACGTCAGAGTCTAGGGGTTTATTCTTCCCTTTGGATGTTGAATTACATTTGAGTGTCTGTATGGAAGTTTTATTTCCAAATTATCATTTCAAGAAGGCCTTTTCATGATCGACCTATTTTTATGGGCCAGACCATTAAAGAAAATAGGAGATAGATTGCGTTGTTTGTCATCTGTACCTACAGTACCGCATACATAATTCACTAAAACACACAAACTTCTATTAGTCACTGTCAGGATATCTAACAGCTTTGCCTGCTTATACCTAGTCCATCATAAATTTTAATCAGAAATGTGGTGTAGTTGTGTGTTTTTCTTAAATACTTGTCTTTAACATAAAAGAAGCTGGACAGTAGATTAGTTACTGGATTGTAAGAAAACATTAGAAACTTGGGTAGTTCAAAGTAGGTCGCAAGGGTAATGGTGGTAGGATACAAACAGTGCAATAAAGTCATTCATAGAAGGAACCTGTAAAAATCACAAGGAGCTCTTAAATAAGGAAAGCTGGGAGAATAGGCTTAGCAGAATTGAACTGGTGCATAGAAGAGGTGGAGAATGGGGTCTTTCTCAAGTCCTGCAGTGCAGTATCAAGAGCCTGAACTCAAATAGAGGGTCAATTCCTGGCTCTAATTCCTGGCTTTGGGTTACTGGTTCTATCACCTTGAGATGGCATCTGAAACATAGAAGTAATACTTCCCATACCTCACAGTTTTGTAAAAATCAAATAAATTAAAGTTTGTGTAAACATAGTCCTATAAATTCAGATTAGTATGAAGATATGGCTGGTGAGGTAGTCCTACCACAGTTTTTGTGTGAAGATAGAGCCTCAAGAGAGGCAGGGAGGGTAACTCATTGTAAGACAAGGGAGAAGCCTAGATAACAAATTTTGTTTGAGGACTTGACAGAAGTGTTGGAGTGGAGATGTGTCGGGGACCTATCAGAGCCTATCCGGGCCTGTTTCTTCAATGAGCAAAGAAAAGTCTAGTTTTCCTAGACAAACACTGAGAGTAAATGATGCTTTGTTGTAATGAGGTGTGGTGCTTGTGCCAATGAACAGCATTTCCCTCTCTTTAGATTCCTCCTAGAATATGATGTGATATAGAAAAATGTAGCATCTCGATTCCTGAGAGACACCAAAGCATATATGGCAACACCAAGAAGATGTCATGTTGTGGTAGCTTCACAGTCTGTATCATGCCAGCTGAGTTAGTGGTGATAAAAGATTTTTCAATTCCCCCAGTAAGAGAAGAGGAAAATGGCAGGCATCACTCAGCAGCTGTGAAGATGTTCGTAGCAGAAGTGAGACATCCCCACAGGATGTCCAGAATTGACTTAGGGCTAGGAATTTTGAGGACATCTGGCTTTACCATTATGGTGGGAGAGAACACTCATTTTCTCCAGTTTTTAGATCTAGCTTGGAGAACGTGAGGCCATGGAAGGGGATAGTAAGGATTACAGAGTAAGGACTCAAAAACTGTTATGTTCTTTCTCTTTCCTCTTGCTCCTGGAGACAGACACTTATACAGGGGTGGTAAAGATAGAGGCAAAGACATTCTCTTCTAATTCCTGTTCTGCTACTTAGGCTACCCCAAGATGTCCCCACAGAGAATCTGAAGTAGTTACTCTTGTCTGAGAACTTGCCACCTGGAAACAAATCAGCAAGCCACGGCACCTGAGGAAGGCTGGTAAGAACAGGAATGTGGAACTGGGAGTTTCTGTCATTGCCTCGTTGTACAACCTTGAACAAGTTATTTAATCTTTAAGGACAGAGTTTCCTTAACTGTCAAAGAAGCCTAATGGATCTCCAAGTTCCCTTCTTTCCCTGACATTCTGTGAGTTCCTCCATGTTCTAAATTCTCGGCTTCTGTCAGGGTCTCCTCAGTAAAGTGCCAGAAAGTATTAGCATGAAGGTTGCAGTGGTCACAGAAGGCTTTTCAGATAACACGGGAAAGAAGTGGAGTATGGGAGTGTCCAGCGGACATCATGGAGACCAGTTTCACTGAAATTGAGTGTTCATTGGAGTCTCAGTAAAAGATAAGACTAAAAATTTAGGCTAGGGTCCAAAGGTGATCCAGGACCAACTAGAACTCTCTCCTCACCTTGATTTCCTTTAGATTTATCTGACTGAGTTGAGACTAGGGCTCATCCCCAGGCATCTGCCTACGACTGTGAGGCAAAGCCAGCAGCAATTGTATATTTTGCTTCTGTGTACAGTGGACGGTTAGCAGGTCCACAGAATAACAGGAACGGTAACAATTACCTTTCACTGAGTGCTTGCCTACACTAGTCACAAGTCCAAAATGCTTGACCTTCATTTTCCCATTTAATTCTCAAAGCAGCCTATGAGGCTGGATTCATTGTATTACCCACTTTACAAATGACAAAACCGTAGCTCAGAGGTGTTTACTATCAAAATTCACACAACTGGTAAGTAATGGAGCCAGGATCTGAATCTGAATCTGTTTCGACCCCCAATGCTGGGCTTTTATGTTGACTCCTTTAAGGCTGGGAGCGTCGAGCAACACGCTGGCGAGGCACGTGGTGCAGAACACATCAAAGTCTCTGGGCAGTTTGATGGTAAATGAATTAATCAAAAATAATAAACATCTCAAGCATATTAAACACAAAATAACTAGGACATGGTTGGATCGCCACATGAATTCCTCCTGATGAAGCACTTTCTGCTGTGACAGAAATAAAATAAAGTCTCTTGGTAATTTGAAGCATATACAGCAATTAATTCTACATTTATATGGTCTTTTTTTTAGAACTGTATTTTAATTTTTTAAAGTGCCATTTTAATATCTGTGCTGTAACTGATAATTATTTTGGGAAGGGGGCAGGAGCAAGAGGATTTCAGTAGCAGCGCAAATAATTTTTAATGCAACAGCTGCGAGGCTTAAATCAACCGAGTGCCAAGAGTCCTGCAGCCTGTCAGAGGGAAGAGAGTCTATAGCCAGTGCTTCCCACTTCAAGGTCACTGGTTTGAATCTAGTCAAAGTCAAATGTGGCTGAAGGTCACCTTTGCTTGATCGCTCCTTGATGGCCTCAGTAAATGAGATACCGGACTTACTAATTTCCTCCTGGGCAACCACCCAGGACTAATTCTGAGGCTCTTACACAAACGGGAGGACCAACCTTGGCATAGACACTCATCATTATGTCCACTCAAGGTCTAGGTCATGACTGATTCTGATTATTATTATTGTTGTTGTTATTATATAACCACTGAGAGGCACCCAGCAGAATAACAGTTTGGAGAGGAAGAAAACAAGCACATTAGCTTCGGTTGCTATTGGTCAGGATGACTGGAATTGAGCACAGGAACAAGTATGAAGTTCATTACCCCTATTTCAACAATCTCCTAACCATACTTCAAAGCCCATCTCACCAAAGCGCACCCCAAAGCTGTTCAGAGCCAGCAAGCCCATGAAGCCTCGGTTGCCTCTGCTGTCTATGGATACTTTTAGGGATATTAACCTAAACTTCATATTCTTTTGTACTTTCATTTTGGATGCTTTTATGGGAAATAGCAAGCAGGACGTTAAAAATCTTCCACAAGCTCATTGACTCATGAACCTTGGGTTAATAAGCCTTCAGATGTCCTAGTTATTACACACCAGTTTCCTCCAAGGAGTCCTTCCCTGAATGCTTTCCTAATATATCAGGCTGCCTACAGCAGCCGACACCACTTGTATCCTTATTCCCAGCATCTATAAAGCACCATAGAAGAGGTGGGTATACATTCACTCAGGGTACCTCCTGAATTGTCTTACCCTGCTTACACCTTCGAATTCTTATGTGTTTGTTTTGTTTTGTTTTTAGAAACGGGTAGAACATTAGTTAATTAGCTAATTAACTTAATATTTAGTGTAATCTCCTGGATACCATAATACCTTTCCATAATACCTCTGTTGTAATCGTTTCATTTGGAATAGATGTTTGCTTTTAATTATTATGACTTTGGGTTTTCCCATGTTGGGAACTTTCTGCCTCAGATATGAATCCCTAGACCCATGTGTGCAGTGAAATGTTGTGTTCTACTTAGACAAAAACCAAACCAACAAATGAAGAAACTCCCCGGCTCGAGTATCTCTCCCCCATGTGACTCTTGCATCTGAGACAACATGTAGGAGGGACCTGGGCCTATGGAGTACATGGGCAAGACTCCATCACAGCTAGGAAAGCGTTAATGTTGCTTAATAAATATGTGTGGAATTGATTGAATAAATTAAGCAGCCCTCCAGTGACCCTGTCAACAAGTCCCTCCATTCCTTCCCATTTGGCTGTCCAGGCCCTGAGGAAATCCCAGGCCACTGAGAGCTCCAACCACCCATGGTGACTGATGCAGCCACCTGGTCCTAGACTCGAAAGACACCTGTGTAACAATCCCTTTAGTGATCCAAACACAAGCTCTTAGCTGCTTGTATGTGCACACATATGTGACCACATGCGACTTTCTATCTCTGCACCTGGCGGTAAGAAATACCACATTGTTTAATTTTTCTAAATCAGATTAGTTCTGACTTTGTGCCCACACTAGTCATGGTTGGGAGAAATTTAAACTTGGTGGTAGCTTTGGAGACAGGTGGCTTATGTGAATGCCCGGAAGCTGAAGAAATGTTCTCTAGTCTTTCGTCGATTGCCGTCGACTGTGGTGGTGTCTGACAAGTGCACTGTTCAAGTCCACGTGACGCATACACGCTACACAGAGCTGTTACTACTCCGGCTTGGGTATGGGGGTCTTCATGTCTTTTAGGTGCTCAATTACCTCAGTAGACATACCGGGCAGGTCCAGGGTGCTGCGAGGGAATTGGCCAGAACTGTTTCCTTTTTAGTCTTTATAATTCTCTTTTTGTTCTAGCACCAGACATTCTGTCTTTAACTCTCCAAGTATTTCTCTCTATCCCTTCTTTTTGGGGAAGACCTTGCCAGGTGGCGTGACCATGTAGAAGGTAAGCCAAATCAGGACACTTCTAAGGGAGAAAGGAAGCAATAGAAATAATTACACTGGGAAAACAGGCACAACCGGGGTGCTGGGGGTGTGGGATTATCCCACGTGTAGGCCTTCCTAAGTGCGTCTTTAGAAACACAATGTCGATTTATTTTTTTCTAGAGGTGACATCTGTTAGCCTTCTTCTATCAACTTCTATTATATTTGAATACTATAGATCAAAAACCATTCCTCTTTCGGGAAAGGTTTTAGTCCCTGGCAGTAGGCATGTGAACAGAGAGAGGGAGACCGTCGTCAACACCCTCCCGGTCACCAAGGTCAACCAACACTACCTTCAAGGACATTGGGATAAAATGTCTCAGAACAGATGACCAACAGATTGCCAAATGCGTAGGAGCCTAGCATGTCCATTTGTCGCGTCCAGTGGCTGCCATTTCCCTTTGCTTTATGCTACGAACAGAGAATTAGAGGCTGTTGATTGCGCAGTAAAGCCACTTCTTAAATGCGAGTCTGGATACAGCTCAACTGAGATGCTCTCAGATTCAGAGCTTTCTGATGCGGGAGATGCAGAAGGCCTCTATTTCCAAAAGCCATTAAGGGGCAGTGGCAGGCACTCAAGCTTTCACGTTAACAGCAAAAAAGCCTCCATCTCAGGAGCTTAAATCCGTCTCCAAGGTGAACCTAGGAAGGTGGCTGAAGTGTAGCTATTATTATAGCAATTTGTTTCCTACAAACAGTAGCCCCCAGGTGGAGAAATGTGAGTAAACTTGCTTTTTTCCTCCTAGATTTTTTTTTTTCCCGAGTTCCCATGGTGCCACCTCGGAGAGGGCAGAGCGGCCTTTTCCTGCCCTCCTGTCATACCGAGGCCAGCTCGACATCTGTTGGTTGCTGCAGAAGCCTAGACTCTCCCCAATGGACAATTAGACATTTTGAGAGCAGAGAATGTCAATCCTCAATCCAAAGACCCAGGAAACCCAATTATCCTACAAAGAGAACAGAAGAAAAAGTCAGCACCCACCTTCCTTTCTGCCACAGGTTTATAGAGGGACAATTTCTGATTCATTCTGGTGACACTTTTGAGGTGGAAGAGTTGGTTCTGCTGCTTTTGCGGATCTAGATTTTTTTTTTTAATCTTTTAGGAGTCTGAAAATATGGCTATACTTCTTTTGTTTACAGGCTGAAAAAATCAGATAGCCTCCCATATTGCCTGAGAGATGAAAAAGATATTCTGTTTCTGCTTTCAATATCCAGGCCTCCAAAAAATCATATTTTTCTCAGATTCCTATTTGGGGCTGGCTTTTTTTTTTTTTTTTTACCCCTTCTTATCTCTAACAGAGGAAAAAAAGGTAAGGCACATTAAGAGGAAAATTTTACTCCTTTTTAATTAAATATATTCAAGAGGAATTTTCCATATTTCAAAGAAGGAATGTTCAGTTTGAGCTGGGGGTGGGGGACAATGCTGGGCTTTATTTCTCCAGCCTGTAACAAGGAGTATGAAAAATATTGATTTACTCCTGAGAGATACTGGAGCAACTTAATTAAAGTTGTTTAAGTACTTTGGAATCTTTTGATGGAAAGGAGCATATAAAAGTGTAATGGGCTTTAATTTAATTTGAACTTTTCAGAAACCAGAAGAAAGCCTTTTCACACGCCATCCCATTTCCAAACAATATGCTGGCAATGGTATCTTTTCAATATCCATGTATATTTGGTTGTGATAAATATAGTCTCTGACCTTTAACAGATGTAAAGTGAAAACACAGAGAAATTGGACATGCTGTGATGGCTATCGCCTATTTTATAGAGCCTCTCAGCATATTGATTAGCTGGGAGACACTTCCGAGAGCTGGTATATAACTCTTAATAAATCCACTCCATTGGGGGAGAAGTGTGTGTGCTTCTAAGACCCCACACGAGATGAGTCACATGAAACAAAGGCTGGAATAGTCAATAAACCCAACTCTGTGACAAGAGGCTAACAGGGGCTCTGCATGACTTTTGTCAGGGGGTAGCCAATTTCCCCCTCTTGGTTGTCTAAACTTTATAAAGCACACATATTTCCCTAATAAGAGGCTCTGAAGGGCTATTCTTGGCTGATGCCTCCAGGAACATGTGGGTCTTCTGTCAACAAAGTCAGTATGAAATTCAGCTAGCAAGGCTTTGAATTCTATCATCCTTGTCAAGGATTTGACTGATCTACTTTTCCCTAATACAGCCTCCCAGAGCTCTCTCTCTGGCATGTATCTGCTTAATCAAGTTGTTGTGGGAGTTCTGTGTCTTAACCTTTACCCACGGGAGCCTTGCACACATTTCCATATTCAGTAAAGGTTTTCTTTCCAGCAAGCCAGGCCCTGCCTATGACTTCTTGATTGGGTTATAAGCAGCAAGCTGTGATCAGAGCGTTAGCAAAGGTTGCCTACTTTTT
This sequence comes from Ursus maritimus, assembly GCF_017311325.1. Classification (NCBI taxonomy): domain Eukaryota; kingdom Metazoa; phylum Chordata; class Mammalia; order Carnivora; family Ursidae; genus Ursus; species Ursus maritimus. The sequence goes on along the minus strand of NW_024425341.1, from coordinate 7,796,515 downwards.
AGGCTGTATTATCAGAGTTTAAACTTCGTGGTATCAGGGGGAAATAGGATAGGGGATTTGTCAGGGAAGAGGAAGCTTTACTGGAGTACCTCATGACACTGAATTGACCCGGGAGGGGCTGCAATGAGCGCAGTCACACACGGGACGGAGACTGAATAAGGAAGTGAATTCCACCCTTGTTAGGAGTCCTTTGCTTCCTTGGCCTCTCTCCTAATGAATGGAAACCTCTTTCCTCCCCCCCTCCTTCTTTCTTTCCTCCCTTCCTCCCTCCCTCCCTTCCTCCCTCCCTTTCTCCCTCCCTTCCTTCCTTCCTTCCTCCCTCCCTTTCTCCCTTCCTTCCTTCCTTCCTTCCTTCCTACCTTCCTTCCTTCCTTCCTTCCTTCCATTTGTTATCATTGTTGTATAAGCACAAAAACTTTTAATTCTTTTTCTTTTCTATTTACATATGTTAAACAAAAATTGTATGTATTTAAAGTGTACAATATGATGATTGGAAATATATATAGTGAAATGATAGCTATATTCAAGTAAATTAACATATCTCCTCATATAATTACCATTTTTTGATGATTAGTGTACCTGAAATCTACTCTCCTAGCATATTTCCAGGGTTCAAAACAGTATTAGTAACTATAGTCTTCACACCTATACATTGTATATCTAGAATTATTCATCCTACATGCCTGCAACTTTGTATCCTCTGATTAATATCTCTCCCTCCCCCCAACACTGTTCAACTTGGTGCTTCTATGAGTTTGACTTTTCCCTCTCTCTCTCTTTTTTTTGTTCCATATACAAGTGGGCTAATACATTTGTCTTTCTCTGTCTGGCTTATTTGACTTAGCATAATGTCTTCCTGGTGCATCCATGTTTTCACAAATGGCAGAATTCCCCTCTCTCTCGAGGCTGAATAACATGCCATTGTGTGTAGGTATATACCACAACTTTATGCGCTCACGCATTGACAGACACTTGAGTTGTTTCCGTATCTTGACTACTGTGAATAAAATGAACATGGGAGTGTAGATATCCCTTCAAGATCTTGATTTCATTGCCTTGGGATATGTACATAGAACTGGGATGGTTGGATCATTCGGTAGCTTTAGTTTTATTTTTTCAAGAGCCTCCATGCTGTTTTCCGCAGTGGCTGTACCAATTTACATTCCCACCAACATTATACAAGCGTTCTTTTTTCTCCACATCCTCACCAACACTTGTTATCTTTAGTCTATTCATAATAGCCATTCTAACAGGCACTGGGTGATATCTTGTTGCACTTTTCATTTCAATTTCCTTGATGATTAATGATGTTAAGCATGTTTTCAAATATCTATTGGCTGTTGGTATGTCTTTTTATGAGAAATGTCTATGTGTCCTTTGTTGATTTTGTAATCAGGTGTATGTTTTCTTGTTATTGAGTTGAGTTTTTTATATATTTTGGAGTAGGTCATTGTTATTATATAACAATGTAACTGGTTTTTATATGTTGATTTTGTATGCTGTCAATTTACTGAATTTGTTTATTAGTTTTACAAGATTTTTGTGGAATCTTTAGGGTTTTCTAAATATAATATCATATCATCTGCAAATAGGAAAATTTTTACCTCTTTCCTTCTGATTTGGATGCCTTGTCTTTCTTTCTTTCTTTCTTTCTTTCTTTCTTTCTTTCTTTCTTTCTTTCTTTTCTTTCCTCTTCTTTTTTGTCTTCTTCTTGTTTTGTTTTGTTTTTTTTCCTAATTGCTGCAGATAGGACTTCCAGTACTATGTTGAATAAAAGTGGTGAGAGTGGGCATCCCTGTCTTATTCCTGACCTTAGGGGAAAAGCTTTCAGCTTTTCATTGTTGAATATGATGAGAGCTGTGGGCTTGTCACATATGGCTTTTATTACATTGAGGTATGTTCTCTCTATACTAGTTTGCTAAGAGTTTTTATTATGAAAGGATGTTGGATTTTGTCAAATGCTTATCCTGAATTGATTGAGATGATCATATGTTTAATATTATATTATACTGATGTGGTTTATCACATTCATGGTTTTGTATATGTAGATCCATTCGACATCCCAGGGATAAATCCCACGTGATCATTGTATGTGATTCTTTTAATATGCTATTGAACTTGGCTTGTCAATATTTTGTTGAGAATTTTTTCATCCATATTCACCAGGGATATTGGCGCATATATATATATATATATTTTTTTTTTTTTTTTTCTTGTAGTGTTCTTGTCTGTCTTTGGTATGAGAGTAACATTGGCCTTGTAAAATGAGTTTGGGAGTGTTCCCTCACCTCCAATTTTTGTAAGTGCTTGAGAATTATTGGCATTAATTTTTCTTTAAATGTTTGGTAGAATTCACTTGTGAAGCTATTAAGTCTTGGCTTTTTTTTTTTTTTTTCTTTATTGGGAAGGTTTTGATTACTGATTCAATCTCTTCACTGGTTGGTTATTCATCTATCTGGATTTCATAGTTTTTCTTGATTTTGTCTTGGTAAGTTGTATGTCTCTAGAAACATCCATTTCTTGTATGTTATTCAATTTGTTGGCTGGTAAATGTTCAGAATAGTCTCTTACGATCCTTTTATGTCTGTGGTATCATCTGTAATGTCTCTTATTTGTAATTTGATTTATTTGAGTCTTCTTTTTTCTTAGTTAATCTAGCTAAAGAATTGTCAATTTTGATCGTCTTTTCAAAAAGCCAACTCACTTTCATTTACTTTTCTCCATTCTCTATTTCATTTATTTCTGTTATGATCTTTATTATCTCCTTCTGTTAACCTTAGGTTTACTTTGTTCTCTTTTTTTCTAGTTTCTTGAGTTTTAAAGTTAGGTTGATTATCTATAATTTTTCTTTTAATTAATGTAGACATTTATTGCTATGAACTTCCTCTTAAAATTGCCTTTGCTCTATTCCCTAGGTTTTGATATGTATGTTGTTTATTAAGATTTGTTTTGTGGCCTAATATGTGATCTACCATGAAGAATGTCCCATGTGCATTGAAAAAGAATATGTATTCTATTGCTGCAGGATGGAACATTTTCTATATGTCTATTAGGTCCAAGTCTGCTGTTTACTTATTGACTTTCTTTTTTTTTTTAAGATTTTATTTATTTATTTATTTATTTATTTATTTGACAGAGAGAGACAGCCAGCGAGAGAGGGAACACAAACAGGGGGAGTGGGAGAGGAAGAAGCAGGCTCATAGCGGAGGAGCCTGATGTGGGGCTCGATCCCAGAACGCCGGGATCACGCTCTGAGCCGAAGGCAGACGCTTAACGACTGCACCACCCAGGCGCCCCTCCTTATTGACTTTCTTTCTGGCTTATGATTCCATTGTTGAAAGTTGGGTGTTGAAGTCCCCTACTCTTATTTTATTACTGCCTATTTCTCCCTATAGTTCTGATAGTGTTTGCTTTCTTTATTTCAGTGCTGCGATGTTGTTTACAATCATTTACAATTGTTACGTCTTCTGGATGAATTGACCCCTTTATGATTACATAGTTACCTTTCTGTCTCTTGTGACAGATTCTGTTTTAGTCTATTTTGTGTGGCATGAGTACACCCATCCTTACTCTCTTTGTTGACCATTTGCATGAGATGTTTTTTCTATTCCTTCACTTTCAGCCTATGCGCAGCCAGTCTATGTATTTTGTAGAATATTTAATCCAATTGCATCTAAAGAAATTTATAGGTAAAAATATACTCTTGCCATTTAAAAAAACTGTTTTCTGACTACTTTGTAGTTCCTTCTTTTGTGGTTTGATGATTTATTTGTTGTAATATGATTGCGCTTCTTAAATTTCTTGTGTATCTACTACAGGTTTCTTTACATTTGTGGTTGCTATGAGATTCACATGAAACATCTTATTATAGCAGTTAATTTTAATGTGATAACAACTTAACTTTGACTATATACAAAATCTCTACAATTTAACTGCCCCTCTACCCACATTTCCAATTATTTATGTCATTTCTTATCTTTTACAGATATGATGTTACCATTAGCAAATTATTATAGCTATAGTTTTTTTTTATATTTTTGCTTTTTAACTTTTATGCTAGAATTAAAAGTGATTTATGTATCACCAGGACAGTATTAAAGTATTCTGAATTTTACTACATTCTTATTTTTATAGTGAGTTTTATACTTTTATGTTTTTTCTCACTGGTTGCATTCTTTGTTTCAACTTGAAGAACTCTGAGTAGCATTTCTTCTGGGGCAATTTTAGTGGTGATGGGCTTCTGAAGCTTTTGTTTGTCTGAGGAAATATTTACCTCTCCTCCAATTTTGAAGGACAATCTCACCTGGTATAGTATTCTTTGTTGGTAGTTTTTTGTTTGTTTGTTCATTTTTCTTTCAGCCCTTTGAACATATCATCCTACCCTCCTGGCCTGCAAAGCTTCTGCTGAGAAATCTACTGATAGCTTTATGAGGGTTGCCTTGTATATGATGAGTCATTTTTCTCTTGCTGCTTTTAAAATTCTCTCCTTGTCTTTCAGTTCTGATAATTTATAATGTGTCTCTGTAAAGATCTCTTTATATTTAATCTATTTGGGGTCTTTGGGTTTCATGGATCTGAATGTTTATTCCCTCACTCCAGAGGAAGTTTTCTGTCATTTCTAAATAAGCTTTCTGTCTTTTTCTCTTCCTCTGTTCCTTTGGGACTCCCATAATATGTGTGTGTGTGTGTGTGTGTGTGTGTGTGTGTATAATGGTATTCCTTAAGTTACATAGGTCTGGTGCAAAGGCAGACTGGTAGCTGGGTCTGTGGGAGCCAGCCTCGCATCTGGGTCTGTGAGTGCTGACCTGGAGTTGCAGCAAGCTTGGACTGTAAGGATGGGTCTGGATCTTGACTCTGTTGGTGCTGGACTGGAGCTTGAGGTTGTGAGTGCTGACCTGGAGCCTGGGGCATGCTGGTGCTGGGGTGAGCTAGGGTCCTACCTCTTTGGGATGCAGGCTGGAGACTGGGTCTGTGGGAGTTGGCCTGGCACTGGGGCAGACTGTAAGCCTAGGACCACAGGATCAGTCTGTAGCCTGGGGCTAGAGGTGCCATTCTGGAAGCTGGGCCCATGAGTCTGGTCTGATGCTGGGGCAGAATGGGAGCTTGGGGTCATGGGAGCTGGCATAGGAGCTGGATCCACTGGAGCTAGCCTGACACTAAGTTGAGCTTAGAACGTGGAGCTTTGGGTGCTGATCTGGGGCCTGAGGCTGTGAGTTTCCTTGGCACTGGGGCAAATCTAGAGGCTAGGTCCACAGGTCTTCAGGCTGTAAGGGCTGGCCTGGTGTTGGGGCTCAGGGGGGTGGGCCTGGTTCAGGGTTTGCATTGAAGTCAGGTGCTCATATCACTCTCCTTTTCATTTGTGGATAGTTGTTCAAATTGATATTTCTGTTAGGGGTGGGCCAGTGGAAACGCATATCCTGTGATCTTGCTGGTGTCACTATAGCTGAATAATTTTCTTTCTACTGCTCTGTAGGCTGGTTTTTGCCAACAATGGGTATAATAGTGAAGAGCAGCTTGGATCAGGGAGAAAGACAGTGAACAAGGGATTATTTGGGGTTATTCTAGCTCCAACCTGTCCAGAAGGCTTTCTGTAGGGCTTGCTTGGTGGGGTGACTTGCTGTGTGATGGGTGGTCTCACCCCGGGTCCAAAGGAGGTTAAGACAAGGGCTCGCAGAGAGAAGTTGTAGCCAAGAGACCTGTAGACATACTGACCAAGCATGGAGAAGCTCTGAAGCCCATAACAAAGGCATGAGCAGAATGTAGTGCCTCCGCCGGCCGGTAGTGTACACCCAGGGGCTCACGAGGAGCCAGAGGTCCCCCTTCTCTCCAACGTCACACAGATAGAAAGGCTGTCCCCATACCCCAGGTGCCAATTGAAGAGCCAGGGAGAAGGGGAGGAAATGAAAACACTGAGTAAGTATCTCAGAGAATATCTAATTGTACCTAGAGAAACTGTTTATATTAGTGGGTCTTTGTATATTTTAAATTGTATATTTTAAACTAAGTTGGACTGAAATAAGTCTGTCAGCTGCTGCTACTTATTCACTGGGGGCTGAAGGAGAGGTCAAGGAGTTCTGGAGAAATGAAGAAAGCCTGAGGAAATTTGCTGTTCTGCTACAGTGGGAATTTTTCTGTTTTAAATATTAAAAATGAGGCTTACTATAGGTTCCTGGCAGATACTTTTAAACAAATCAGGGCTGAATGCTTCTAGTCCTAGCTTGTTTACAGTGTATATAGAAAAAGGGAGCTGAATTAAAAATACATATGTGTGTGTGTGTGTGTGTGTGTGTGTGTGTGTGTGTATGGCTTCTATTGTTTTTCTGTTTTATAAGTTTATGTGGTGAGATATATCATTAGATTGCCTAATGTCAAATTATCCTACATTCCTAGGATGGAGGCTTTTCCAAAATATCAATAAACTTTGTCTCTTAATGGATTGATCCAAAGCCATCTGCTCTTTTCTTCTAGAAAGTCCTCAAAATTGCTATTGGCACACTTTCTTGATTTTCAGTGCTGGGAGAATTTTTTTTTCTTTCATATATTTTTTGGTCATTTCTAGAATTTTTCAGTAGAAATGAAATGAGGTGTATTTGTGGAATCTGCCATCTTGAACAGTAGCCTATCTATTTTATTTTATTTTAATTTTTTATAAGATTTTATGTATTTATTTGAGAGAAAGAGTTTGCAAAAGAGAGCACGAGCAGAGGGAGGGGCAGAGGGAGAGAGAGAAACAAACTCCCTGCTGAGCAGGAAGCCCAATGTGGGGCTCAATCCCGGGACCCTGGGATCATGACCTGAGCCAAAGGCAGACGCTTAACCAACTGAGCCACCCAGGCGCCCCTCAGTATCCTATCTGTTTTAATGTGTAAATAACTTCCCCATCCAAATATCTAGTGGTATTGCATTCCAAGAAGCTCCATCACAGTTATCTAAGTAACTGATATTTATTGATGTATTTTCTTTGCTCATAATTTCTTCTCCATCCTTCTCCATCTCCACCAATACAACAGAAGAGATGGGTCTTAGTGCCATGATTCACTTACCCCAGCCTTTGTGGGATTATTGCATTTGGGCTAAATAGCTGACCCTCGAGGTCCTTTTTAATCCCCCAACTCTTGAAAATATTAATCAGGACTCGGTTTGTGGTTCTCTTTGGAGACAGGTGATCATGTAGACTCTGGGTCCAGAACGGCCATTGTTGGGTCATGTATGCTGGTGAGCAAGCAGGACAAACTCTGTAGCAAAGAGAAGTCCTGGAAAGCAGTGGAGAAGTCCCCCCACCATCTTGCGATCCTTTTGTGTTCAGATTGAGAGCAAACCATGAAGAATCCTATCTTGCATTTCTGAGCTAAGACCCATCTGCGGCTTTCCTCAATGACTCTCCTGTTTTATAAAATCCCAAGTGTTCTCCACCTGCCTTATGATGGTCCGCATTACTAAGTGGTTTTTCTATGGCAATATCCTGAATAAAATCATCTTAGCTGTCCAGTGCATTTGTCTTTCATATGGGAAAACAGAACAAATGCATAAACAGAAGCGCCCCTACAAGCGATTTGGTAAAATCAGGGAGCTAACAAGAGGAGAGAAACTGCCTTAGTCTTTGATAGCTTTCAATGTCTTCCAAAGTCCAGTCAGGGGCCTATCTAAGTTTTCTGCTTTGGGTTTCTGTGACTTACTTCTGTGTCCTTAAAATAGGTCTCCCTATGCTTAAGCCAGTTTAAGATAATTTCCATTTCTTGAGACCAAATCACTCCTTGCCAGGAATCTGTAGCTATGCATAGTCCTGGTGCATTGGGTCTGTAAAGGCATGAGTGTAATAGAAACAACAAGGAAAAAAAAAGGTAGACTAGCTGGAGTAAATTCTATTTCTTGTTTTACTGGAGAAAGTAAAATCAGCCTGGAAAATTGTATTTATGTTGTTTTAGGATTGCCCCCCTTCCTGAGCAACCATTTATAAAGCACCATACCGTTGTCAATGACAAAGACTATGCCTCTTGATTTTCTTATTCCAAGGGCCTACAATGTACCCAGCACATAACAGGCTCTTAGCCTTGGCAGAATAATCAGTGACTAAAGTGGTATAAAGAAAGATTGTGTGCTCATTTTTCTTGTGCCTTAAGCCACCTACTTGACCTTGAATATGTCACTTCAGATCTCTCAGCTTGTCTGTGTGTCTGTTTACCTCCCAGTCTCCCAGAAGGATCAAGATAAGTGAGGTAAAGGACCCCAAACATTTTGAAAACTTAGTGCTGTAGAATCATGGGTAAACATCATTGGCATCAAAACTTGCTAGATTCTTTAGACAATCTTTTCTAGTCTATGACAAGTAAAATCTTCATCTGGTATCTAACCAAATTGGATTTGGGGGGAAGAAAATAAGACTTTCTATGACGGTCCTTGTTTTCTTGGTCAGTATGTAGCATAGGGAGGTTTCCATCACTGTAGCAGAGGCCCTCCTTCCACGGGAAAATGCCTGGTCCCACATGTAAATGGCAGTCAATACGAGAGAGGACATTCTTGGCTGCACCCCCATGTGAAACTTACCAGGTGTTTTCAGTGCCTAGGAATTAACATGTAGGTTGGCCACTGTGTGACATTGCTGGCTCAAAAAACAGACACAAATCCGGGGGCAGACTCTGCCAGCAAATGTACTCGATTCTGATGTAAATCGATGCAAACCATTAATAAAAAAAAATGTCAAATGTGGCAAGGAAAGCAAGTGATTACCTGATATTTTTAACTAAATGTTTGTTGCTGCTAAAGCCATAATTAAATTTCTTTTCTGCAAAATAGTTCCATTTTCCTCACCGTTAATGCCGTGACTAAATAGAACAATTGTTATCTCTTGGGATTTAAAACCTGTGAGCAATATTAGGCTTACCTTGAATTTAAAAAAAAAGAAAAGGAAAGCAAAAAGAAAACAATCAGGAACTTTCAGAGGAGCAAAAGAATCTTATTTGTATGTGGTCTGATAATTTGATTTTCAAAACAAAGAAATCAGATATTTGGAGGAAAAAAGTAGGCAATTATCAGTAGTAAATATATATACAGACATTTCTATTATTATGTACTATAAGGTAAATATGTTTGCAAATTGGATTTATTTTGAATCTCATCCACTTACATTTATGTACTCCTATTTATTGAGTATAGACGGCTTAGCACATGTCGTGCTATCTGCCCAGAATACAAAAATACATAAGATATTTAGAGTATGTCCAGTACACAAATCCAAGTGGATAAGAAATAGAGCATTTTTACTCTCCTCTGAATCAATGTAATTTCTCTCTTGAGTCCTATTCCTGCTGTGTTGGCAAGAGATTGACTCAAGGTCAGCACATCTGGGGTTCCTTCCATTCCTGCACCCATACGTCAGGCCATATGCCATTTTAGGACATCCACGATGAGGGGATGCTAGAGGGAGCCCCCATTTATTAGATATCTGTGGTGATGAGATATATCTCTCCCCAGTTTGCATGGTGCCTTTAGGTCCTTCCAGCCATGCATGGGAGGAAAGAATCTGACATGGCAGGTGCTCGGTGCCTAAGCGCTTGTCAGGCTTCTTTGGGAAGCTGCCCCCATAACTCCCATGAGCCACAGACCCTCTGTTGCTCTCACTCTTGCTTCTTCTTGAACACCCTACTTCCCCTCCCATTTGCTTCCTACAAACTTTATAAGGTATTCTGTGGGTTAGGTTATTGGAAACAAAAGCCAAAATGTAAGCTACCTCTGATTCTTGGCCCAGCCACCCCTGGAGGCAACAATAACGAGTCCCCTCTTTTCTATACCTGTGGTCCCCATTTCGATCAGCCATAGTGTTCTGTGAACTTTTATAACTGCTTTCTTTCCAATTGTCTTCCTTCCTCCCTCCCTCCCTCCCCCCCCTTCTTTCTTTCTTTGTTTGACTCTAAAACATTCCATACCTAGCTACCAAATTACTCCTCTTCTAAGAGTAGCTCTGATCTTGTGCTCTCTGGTTCAAAATCTTTCCTATTTTCCCATTACCTTTAAAATTAAGTCCTCATACCTCGGATATTTGAAATCTTCCATGTTAATATGGCCTAATATGACTTAAAATGTTCTCTCCCATAAGTCTCCTGTGTGTTCCTTATGTTCCAGCCAAACTGTTCCAGCCAAACAACTTAACACAGATGCTTTCCCCCTTTCTGTCTTGGCTCATGATGTTTCTTCGGCAAGAAAGGCCCTCTCCTCCCTTCAGACCAATTTCTATGTGGCCAAGTTCTATCCGGGTCGTACACATGCTTATCTTCATCGGAAGAGTCTCCAGATGAAATGGTGATGTTCTGAAGCTGGCAGATATTATTTAAATATTATTATTAGTTTAGCTGATCTAAATGAGGATCCCGGGTATAAAAAAGAGAAGACTCGTTATTGTTGCCCCCAGGGAGGTGTGCCTGGGCCGAGAAGCAGAGGTAGCCTACATCTTGGCTTTTCTTTCCACAAGCCTAACCCCATAGAATTCAAGGTCCTAATGCCCTGCTGGTTTCTTCATGAAACCTCCCCCATTCTCAGAGAATACTAGCGACAGAAAACGAAATAATGGAACCAAAAACTGAGATAAGTTTATGGCTGGAACCAAAAGAGCAGAATGGAAGGTTATTGTGAGAAAAAACGGTAAACACGTGAGGAGAAATCATTATCACATAACAGAGATCAGGATGTGAATCAGATCAGTGAATCGAATTGGGACCTCAGTGAGGAGTTACTCAAGACAGAGTGGTGACTAAGAGCCTGTCAGGGCCTGGATATCTTTTGCGACGCTAAAATCACTAATCAAACAAGGTCATTATTTATCTGCCCCATCTTCACCACTGGACTGGAGTCCGTCAAGGCAAGGCTCTCACCTCCTTCTCCCTGGTGCCCGCTAAGGCACCTGGCACGGGACTCTGCACATAATTTCCGGAACAACCCATTTTGAAAATGGACACATCCAGGATGATGGCAAGACCATGAAAGCATTAACACGACAGGAACTCAAAGACCGATGAGTCTGGTGCAATAAACATGCTTTCCTTACTTGGTAGCGTCTCCGTATGAAATGGCGACGTTCTGAAGCTGGCAGGTATTATTTCCCAAGACAGCATGTGCCAATTAGCAAATTCCAGGACTTCTTTTTTTCAGTTCCGAGTCTACCTAACGCTGCAGATGTTTAAGTCAAGCCTGAGGGGCCCAAGCCTGGCGTGTCACCCAATACCTGCAGGTGTAATTGGCACGAAGTCAGAATTCTCCAGGACACCTAAGACATCCCAACATTAGAATGAATACACTCATTATTCACCTTAGCGAAAGAGCAACATGAGGGGGAAATAGTATTGCTATAAAATACTGAGGCTACATTGAGTCTCCCACGGTCTTTAATGAAGTGGAAAAACCTTCCCTGTCCGCTAACCTGGGAACAGTCTCGATTTGCTTCATAAATGAGACATCTGGGCTGGAACTGGACAGAAGCACAGGATGAAGGGAGTCACTTTGTTAATTAAAAAATATGTATTTGTTTGTCTGTTTTAAATTTTGTTTCATTTATCTGGTGGTACTTTCCCTAACAGGGACACTCTGCTTCTTTGTAAAAGGAGACCTGGTCCTTACTTCTGCTAGCATTGTTTGAGCTCCCAGATCCTCCCATGGAAGTCTTCGAAAGCACCTTTCTAGAAACATCTCCTTCCTCCCATGGCACCCTGAAAGGCACCGAGATTCCAATTTACTTTCATTCTTTCATCTTTGGGTAAGATCTTTGTTTCCTCACCCGGGAATAAAATGTTCTACTGTTTATGGACATCATGCATTCTAACAGTTTCCATGGGTCCTGAGCACATCGGACTGAATTAAGAAATGAATGCTTCGAGCTTTTGATATTATTCCTTCTATTTTATAACGCTGCTCCCCTGCCTGAAAGAACTAAGGGGAATTGAGATACTGGGCTGAAAGGCTGGTCCAGTGATACCTTGTTTGCCTTCCTGCCTTCTCTTTGGCTAAATGCTACATTGATTACAGCACTTGAGAGTGTCTCCACATTCAGCAACACAAATTTCACATGATTCGATATTTAACTTGCAGGAGAGGAGCCCAGATCTTTCTCCCTCTTTTTTTCTCCCTGTGTGTTTACTGAAATAGGAAGTGTCATAACCAGCTTGTCTGTTTCCTTTCAGCCCATTGTTTTGGGAAGAATAAGGAGAAAACTGACTAGCATTCAGAAACCGCAGTCAGGAAAAGCACACATCCTTCCTCTTCTTATATATCAACTTGTTTAATCAGAGCATTTGTACTTTGATGTATTATTATTATTTCTCTCTATGGGAATTGATTTGTAATGTTACCTAATCAGTGTGGTTCCAATTTTAATCTCAGAGCTGAGTAATAAATATAAGACATTAATTTCCATAAACCATATATATTTGAAAGCTTCATTTACATAGCGAGCAATTTAGGCCTATAAATTCTAATGTGTTTCTATTCTTTTTGGGTTACTGTTTGCATAACCTTTTTATAGCTCTGGCAAACCATAATGCTGCCCACTGCTGACAAATTTCTTGCTGTTGTCCGATGCATAAAAATATGTTTTAAGTAACTCTCTAACACTCTCTCAGTAATTTTTCTTCTTTCCCACTCACCAGGGAGGGTAATACCCTTTTACGAGCTGAAAAATTCCATTTCTTTTCCCTACCCATTTCTGCATCTCATTCGGCAGCTGTCTCTGGTCTAGTATATGGTTCTTTTTTTTTTAATATTTTATTTATTTGACAGAGAGGGAGAGAGAGAGAACAAGCAGGGGGAACAGCAGAGGGAGAGGGAGAAGCAGGCCTCCCGCAGAGAAGGGAGCCCGGTGCGGGGGCTCAATCCCAGGACCCTGGGATCATGACCTGAGCCGAAGGCAGACGCTTAACCGACTGAGCCACGCAGGTGCCCCGAGTATATGGTTCTGATGTACCTGGTTCCAGGTGAATCCCATTGATGCCTGGTATCAGGCCCACTACTCGACTTTGAGTAAGTAATACCACCTTGTCTCTAAGAGGTCAAAGCACGAGACCAAGAGTCACTGAGCATACTTCACAGGGACCTGAGCATTTTTCAGGGGGAAGTAAGAACGGATTGAAAATGTTAAAGTGGATCATCTCAGTTCATAATAATATGTGTGTGTGTGTGACAGAGAGGAAGAAGGAGAGAGAGACAGAGACAGAGAGATAGGGATAGAGACAGAGAGATAGGGTGTGAGAGGTTTAACACAGAGAAAATAGATTCAACTCCCGATGATTCATCTCTAGTAGCTTCTACACGCTTAAAGCTTCAAACAGTTAAGATTTGGGGCTTTTTATAGACAACAACCTTGAGACTCTTCTAGTAATATCCAAACTTTGCAGTTTTTTGGGTTTGTTTTAAAGATTGTTTTTTTAAATTTATTTATTTGACAGAGAGAGAGACAGCCAGCGAGAGAGGGAACACAAGCAGGGGGAGTGGGAGAGGAAGAAGCAGGCTCCCAGTTGAGGAGCCTGATGCGGGGCTCGATCCCAGAACGCCGGGATCACGCCCTGAGCCGAAGGCAGACGCTTAGCGACCGAGCCACCCAGGCGCCCCTAAACTTTGCAGTTTGTAATGCACTTTCTTGTGTACTATCACATTTGATCTTTACAATATTTCCATGAGGTGTTGCTGTATGCATGTTAAACGTAAGGAGACTAAGGACCAGGCATCTTCATTATTGTATTGCTATTGACACAAGAAGAGTATTTGCTTGCTTATCTGGGTAAAGGAAGAACTAAAATACACACTTGCTCATGCACAAACAGTCATCAAGATATCGACACCTTTTTCTAAGAGCACAGTAAATGTTCCCTGGCTACCCAAGCCTTTTGAGCCTAGGGGAAGAGGAATTACAGCCACGCCAGAAGTGCACAGGCCCATGCCCTACCCGTGTTCTCCTGCTATTCCGCCCACACGGCTTCCCCACCCCCCCACCCCAGGTCTGGTCCAGTGGGGAGTGAACCAAAATCATTAGCTACTGTTTCACAAACAAGGTGAAATAAATCAGGGGTCTCAGCTCACTTCCTAAAAACACGAGTTTATTTCACCCCTGCTGCCTCTGTCAGGCAGCCTTAGTGGTCAAAGATTAATTGGTACATGAGAAGGGTGTTCAAGGCCCTCCCCGGAGGCAGGCAGGCAGGCGGATGCTGGAGAGGCCGCCGGCCCTGTGTTGTGGATAGGAGCCGACGACGTAGCGAGGTAGTCCAGCTCAGAGGCGAAAACAAAGGGCTTACAGAGCGGACGCGAAGCTTCAGAAGCTTCAGTTCCAGCCGGCACCACTTTACTATCCCACCGCCTCGCAGTTTCTCTGGATGAGCTGTGGGAGGGAAGCAGGGGGCTGGAGTCAGCGCACTGGGGCTGTAAACCGCACGGCTTCATTTACCAGCCTCTGCAGTAGGGGGTGTGGCTTCACCTCTCTGAGCCTCCGCAGGGAGAATTGCTGGGTACTAAGTATGTGCTAGTTTCTACTGCGGCATAACAAATGGCCGCTAATTTAACACCCATTTATGATCTTGCCCTTTCTGTAGATCCGAAGTCCAGGCACAGAACGATTGGAAATCCTCTCTGCTTAGGACTTCTCAGGGCTGAAGCCGAGGCTTTGGCTAGGACTGTGGTTTTCATCTGGCATTCAGGATCTTTTCCAAAGCTCACAGGCTGTGGGCAGAATCCATTTCCTTATGGTTGTAGCACTGAGGTCCTCATTTTCTTGCTAGCTTGGGTCGGGAGTGGCTCTCCGCAACTAGAAGCTGCTTGCGGCTCTTCATTGTGTGGTTCCCACGGACAGTTTATGACATGGATATGTGCCCATTTCCAGGTCAGATGGAGCACATTTCTCTGATTTCCTCTTTTGCCACCAGCCAGAGGAAAGTCTCTGCTTTTAATTGGTTCTTGTGTTTAGGTCATGCCCACCTGGATAATCTCCCTATTTTAAGGTCAGTTGTGCCCTAAAGCATAACCTAATCAATGGGGTGAAATCTATCCTATTCAGACCTAGGATTAGAGAAAGTATGTACATCACTGACAGGAAATCTTGGGGACGTCTTAGAATTCAACTTATTGCAGAGTGATAGAATTTGTGTGAAAATCACCCAGCTCCAGGCAAATACTTGGCATACAATAAATAGTAATTCCTCTATAAAATAGGGCTAAGACTTGATAGGTTTTAAAGGGTCTGATAATTCTGGTAACCAACTTGTGCACCCAGCTCCCACGAAGAGAAGAATTGCATGTAAATTACAGGTTTTTTTCTTTAATCAACCATGCTGCCTTACTTACCACCAAGCATTTAGTAAGTGCTTAGTGAAGACTTGTTTGAATGACATGAATTATGGAGAAGTGAATCATCCTTCCACAATAGGGAATTCTGAAGACTGTAGACCATGATTTAGCACTCTCTCAAGGCATCCATATTCATACTTAAAGTTTTAAGCAATATTCATTTATTAACAACTCACAAATGTTTATTTACGGACCTTACCACTGTCAGCTCTTAGACCTCTATCTACGGCGACATACTGGTCATCAGCACTCGTGTGTTCCATAACATCGCAAATGAAACATATTGCAAATCATTTTCTCTTTTTTGTAACTTCTGTCTCAATAAATGTATCCTATTCTCTCCAATCTGCAAAGCGAGAAACCTGAGAATCATTCATCTTAGACCCTTCTTGATCGTCACTCCTTTATCCAATGGCCCAATCATGGCGATTGTCTCCTGAATACTTTAATTATTCTTCTTTTCTTTGCCTGTGCTAACCCTGCCCTTATTTCCTACCCACACTACTGCAACAGTGGATTCTTAATCAGGTTTCCTGTTCTTGGGCTCTCCAATCCATCCCGTACTCCTTTGTCCAAGTTATTTTTCAAAAGGCATAAATCTGATTCCGTCTCTCTCCAGTTTTCAATGCCTCTCAATTGATGGCTAAGAAAAAAATCTGTCCGTACAGCTTCAACTCATACGACCTGGCTCTACACGAATCTCCATACAGCAGGAAAAGTTCTTTTTAAAAATATTTTTGAGGCATAATTTACATGTGATGAAATACATGGATGTTGTATATGTTCTGATGAATTTGGTGAGCACATGTATTTGTGAAGCCACCATCCAATTAAAATATAAAACATCAAAGTCATCTTTGTAAAATATAAATCCTGTTACGTTACTTGTCATAACTCTCCAAAGTTTCCCATCACAGACTGAAATGCAATTCCCCCTCTTGCCTATGTAATTTCCTCGGTGGGACCGTGCCCACCTCTCAAGCCTTACTCCCACCACCGCCTCCTCACTCGCACAGCTCACACCTTGTGGTCTTTCCCAGTTGTCTTAAATATCCTGAGCTCATCCCTGCCTCTGCCTAAAACATTCTCCTGGCTTTTCCCCTTACTTCCTCAGGTCTGTTAAAATACTACTTCTTTAGAGCTCAATAAAGCCTTGTTTAGATGACTTGTGCTTTGGGGAGCTTTCTTGATCATTCTGTTTATTTATTTATTTGAGATGTATTTGTTTATTTCAGAGAGAGAGAGTGCACAAAAGAAGGGAGGAGGGGCAAAGGGAAAGAATCTCAAGCGGATCCCCCCACCCCCCGACAACGTGGGGCTTGACCCCGAGATCATGACCTGCGCTGAAACCAAGAGTCAGATGTTCAACCGACTGAGCCACCCGGGCACACTGATCACCTCATTTAAAACAGCACCCCCATCTCGGTCCTTCTCCTTCCAGATACTACCATCTGACACAATTTTATACATTTGTTTATTGATGCATTTACACTGAAATGTAAGAGGACTCAGATATTTTATTTACTGTCATATACCCAGTGTTTTAGATGGTGTCTTGAGAACAGATTCTCAATTAGAATTTATGAATGGAGGCGGTGGAATCTGAACTCTACAGTGTGACATAAAAGGTCCTTCATGATCTGGCCCCTGCCTTATTTCTCACTTATATTTTCCACTTCCCATAGTCCCTAAGCTTCAGTCAGTTTCTACTACCTTCAGTTTCCTAAAGACACCGCATTTCCCTTCACCGCTGAGCACATAGCCTCCCTCTTCCTGGGATGGCTGCTCCCACTGGTACCTTTCAAGTGCTGTCTTCTCTCATCTCGAGTTCCTTCCTTTGAGACTCTCCCTGCTCCATGCTTCCTTCTTCACCTACGCTTCTTAGAAGAGCTCCCAGAGTATCCAGAAAACAGCCATATTGCAGCGGTGTTTTTCTACCAATTCTTTGAGGATACTGATATTTCTTTTCATCTTTGTATCACCAGGACTCAGCCAGTATACTGTAGAATTTGAGCCCAATCATATTTTTGTTTGTTTCTTAGAAGAAGATAACAGGAAATAAAAGAGGAAAGGAAGAGAAGAGGAAGGTAAGAAGAGAGAAAGGGAAGGGGAACGCTGTAAAAGGAAAGAGATATTCAGGTAAGGAAGTGTAAAGATTTGAATTCAGTCCCTCAGATGCAAAGAGTCCAAGGACTCAGCAAAAGGATCTAGAGTTAATTCATGCCTCTTCTCGGTTATCAAATCTAGGGCTTATTTGCTTTTAGGACTTCCAAATTCTTCTTCCTCCTGGTGTGTGTGTGTGTGTGTGTGTGAGAGAGAGAGAGAGAGAGAGACTGTGCTTCTGAAAGGAAAGAAGATTATACAGAAGATAAGTAGTGGTTTGCATATAAACCCACAACAGGTTTAAATATTAGCAAGGGGTAGCATACACCTGTGTGATGTTTACTATACGTGGAACTAGTTCCTTAATATTTTATGTAATTGATGAAAAACACATTCACAACATAGTCAAATGTGAAAATAATTGTCTTAGTATTATGTATGATACCCAATAAAACCACCGCTTTTTCATTTTGTTTTTTTTTTTTAAAGAATTTATTTATTTATTTGAGAGAGAGAATGCATGAGAGAACACAAATGGGGGGAGGGGCAGGCAGGGGGAAAGGGAGAAGCGGGCTTCCCGCTGAGCAAGGAGCCCAGTGCGGGACTTGATCCCAGGACCCTGGGATCCTGACCTGAGCTGACGGCAGACACCTAACCAACTGAGCCACCCAGGTGCCCCAAAACCACTGATTTTCATTTCAGCTTGGTTCATTCCTTGACCAATCTTTGCTTTTGAAGTTGGCTAGGCCAAGAAGGAGAGAGAGAGAGTGTGTGCTCAGGGGTGGTTATATTAATCATGTCTTTTATTTTCTATATTTTATGATGCTTGGACATCTTGGTACCATGCAGGCTGGGAGAGGCTGCCCCTCCCAGGACTAGCTAATTCCAAGACACTAAGTGACTCTCCCATGGGGCACAGCTTTCCTATGCAAACTAACCAATGCAAAGCCCACTCCCCAATACTTCCTTTATGTAATTCTCAAGGAGTCAATATTTCCCCTGCCCTAAATCATCCCAGGTCAGGGACTGCATAATCAGAGACCACCCTACAGCCTAGAGCCTGGTGAAATTACTTAAACTGTCCAATCCTAAACTTGCTCAAGTTTGCCTACCCTAGAGCCCTCATTTTCTTTCCCTAGCCACCACAATAGAGCTCTGAGCTGCACTTTCTCCTTCACTTCTTCTGCCTCCTAACCAACCTGCGGGTTTTCCCACGTAGACCTGTGTGGTGTGGCCTGTTGCCTTCTCTTGGGAACTATGAGCAATAAAGCTTCTTTAAATGGCATTGACCTCTCCGTGTCATCACCTCTATAAAGTGAAGTTGGTCTCCATAAGTTAAATTCTAGGTCCAATCATGACAATGGTTCCATGATTGGCCTAGCCCGGTGATGGGTATTAAGGAGGGCACGTATCGCATGGAGCGCTGGGTGTTATACGCAAACAATGAATCATGGAACACTCCATCAAAAACCAATGATGTAGTGCATGGTGACTAACATAACATAATAAAAAATTATTGTTAAAAAACAACAACAACAAGAACTAGTACTGGGTCCTTGAATAAATTTGATTCATTCTAATGATCAGTACTCTGCATGCCCCTCTCCCCCAAGAATTGCCTATAATCGTAATCATACCAGAAAAATCAAGAATTTCCAGTAGTATTAATCACACCAGAATGTAGGGAGCTATGAGGAAAAGAAATGGAGGCATTCCCTAGGAAGCACTGAAGTACACATTCACCTCATTCTCTGGAATGACACCTCGGACAAAATCCATTTAACTTGTTCTCAGCCATCATGGTTGTTTCCCTGAATCATAAAATCCCTATTATGAAATAAATCCTGACATCGGCTTGATTACTATGATCATAAATCTTAACAGCAGCACGCAGCCTTTAAATTGCAGTTTTTAGACCACAATTATAGATTCTATTATTTCCCCTACCTACTGAAGTAATTAGATATTATTCCCATGCACTGCCGATTGTTGGCAGTACTTTTTTCATACATGTTAAAGAATCATTGGTTTAAAACCATGAAACGAGGTTTCTAGGAGCTCAAAGATAATATGCTAAGTAATAATTGTATTGATTAATTTTGGATTCAATTAAAAAGAAACCAAACTTATGCATAGTTTTTGCTTATGAAGTTATATACGCGCATGTATTTTCAGCTTTCTTTGAGCTTTTTGATGTATGTACGTATCTCTATATACATAACTAATTAGTTATATTATTTGGATATGTTTTTATTTATTTTTTATTTTTTTTAAAGATTTTTTATTTATTTATGTGACAGAGAGACAGCCAGCGAGAGAGGGAACACAGCAGGGGAGTGGGAGAGGAAGAAGCAGGCTCCCAGCAGAGGAGCCCAATGTGGGGCTCGATCCCATAACACCGGGATCACGCCCTGGGCTGAAAGCAGACGCCTAACGACTGCGCTACCCAGGCGCCCCTGGATATGTTTTTAAAGGGAGATTTCTACTATAAATTAAAGGCTTTGTTTCCTGGGGTCCCTAAGTCTCATGGTTTGTCTCCCTCTCTGATTTCTCCTCCTTCAAGGTTTCAGATGGGAGAGGGGGAGGGGGAGGGGGTAACAGGGTGATGGATATTAAGGAGGGCACGTGTTTGATGTGCACTGGGTGTTATATGTAACTAATGAATCATTGAACACTATCTCAAAAACTAACGATGTATTATACAGTGGCTAACTGAACATAATAAAAATTTTTTAAAAATAGAGTAAATGAATAAATCTTCTTTTAAAACAACAACAAGAAAGCTTTGTAATGACAACTTCTTTTGACCGCGTTTATATACATTTCATAAAGTAAAATAAATATTCAGCAATAAGCTATGTCAAATGGGCGTGGCCACGGGATGCTCTCTGGGCATTCAGGCAGACATGGAGATTTGGAATTCAGGCCTCTGTAACTGGCTTAGTCTTATTTCTGAAGGCAAAGGAGCTTGCAGCCGATGACCAGACACAGACAGTATCAGTACTCAGAATTTCCATTCACAATGAAACCCTTCAACTTTACCCCTGGTAAAGCTTTGCCAGTACTTAATTATGAGTGCACTAGTGTTCATCACTTGACCCCTGTAATCCATAGTTTCATCATCTATAAAGGGAGAGGTTGAAATTAATGATCTTTTTCACCTGCTAACCCAGCAAGAGTATAGAATTAAAGAATTGCATAACATGAACATCTGGATTGCATGAATGGAGACAGAGAAGGTGACTGTATCAATTACTGCGTTATTCACACACACTCATTCACTAACTCATTCAATCACTCATTTGTCAGCCAACTCTTGTTAAGTGCATATGAGATAGAAAAGAAAAGCCAGCTGGGCTTCTTGCTTTAGGGTGACCTCTCTCTATCTCCCTGTCAGAGGTTCATGAAAGAAACACAGTTTTGGGGGATGCCTGGGTAGCTCAGTCGGTTAAGCATCCGACTCTTGATTTTGATCAGGTCATGGTGTTAGGGTCATGGGGTAGAGCCCCACGTCGGGCTCTGGGCTGTATGGAACCTGCTTCAGATTCTCTCTTTTTCTCGCCCTCTGCCCTTCCCCCAATCTGGCATGCATGCACGCTCTCTCTCAAAAAAAAAAAAAAAAAAAAAAGGAAAAAGGAAAAAAAGAAACACTGTTTTTATGTTTGTTATGGCCAGGTTATTTGCTTTAAATCCTGGCTCTTCAGGTAACACACATAAATAAATTGTTGAATAACTAGTCATTTTGTTGAGATTAGAAAAGGTATGACATGATGTTAAAAATCATCTTTCAGTTTTTGTTGTCAACTTTATCCCCTTGAAAGGCGCAACCATGAAAAACTAAAGAGAAGACATGTTTCTCAATTTGGTTTTTATGTAGAATTGGTAAAGACAGCTGAACAATTGAACGGGATTCCAAGATCAATGATCAAGAATTTTTGAAGTTTCAAAACACACTGCATTTGGGGGCCTGGATGGCTCAGTCGGTTAAACATCTGCTTTCAACTCAGGTCATGATCCTGGGGTCCTGGGATCGAGCCCCAAGTAGGGCTCCCTGCTCAGTGGGGAGTCTGCTTCTCTCTCACCGTCTGCCCCTACTTGTGCTCTCTCTTGCTCTCCCTCTCTCTCAAATAAATACCTAAAATCTTAAAAACGAAACAAAACAGAAACACACTGCTGTGTCAATGGTCTGAAATGGTGTGAAATGGAGCTGCCTCTCACAGAAGCTATTCATATGAATTAAGTGATCATGCTTAAAATAGTCAAAATAACAATAATAATATGTATTGTGGTCCCTGATATACCACAGTTAAGATCGGTTCAAAGGTACGGCCATCTGACCAATGCATAAGACTAGGAAAGAGGACTAAAAATGTCTTATTTATAGACCACAAACAACCACCTCGGAAACTCCATTCTCATTCACTGAGAAAATATATCCATTAGTGATTCTCTTTAATGATTAAAAATCAAAGCTGAAATAACATGACACCAACCTTGTTGCTTGTCCATTCTTCTGGGACTCATTCTTCTAGCATATTCCTTGGCTGTTTATACACACACACACACACAATAAAGCAAGGTGCAAATCAAGCCGAGAGTGGCCCACTGTTGCCCATTACCATATGACAAAGGCCTATAACACAATGCCCAGTGGAAAGAAGTCTAAGCTAACAGACTGACTAAATATTCAATGTGCTCCAAAATCCTGATTATCAGGACAAGAGCTGGAATAGCTAATGCACAAGCAGGCTCAATTAACCCTAATTAGCTCAGAGTCAGGCTACAAAAGACTTAATTAGCAGTTATTAGGTGCCGCTCAGAAACGGAGCATAAATAATGGTTGGTAGCAAGCTGTGTTTAAGAGTCTCCTGGCTGAGTGACACACACACACACACACACACACACACACACACACACACTAAATTAAAAAAAAAATAAAGTAAAATAAAACTCCCTCCATTGGGGATTTTTAAGTGTGAAATAATAATATGGGTCTTGACTTAAATTTCATTTATTCAGAGCATATCATTGATTAATTTTTTTTTTCCTGGATGACTCAGATGCTTCAGGAGAGGAGTATGAAAGTTTAACTGTAATGGCATGACGGTTAAGCTCTAGCATAAGGAGACTGGGCCCAGCTCCGATTGGTCCAAGCCTTAATCCTGGCTGGGCATCAAATGGTCTCCCTTCTGTCCAGCACAAACCCTCCTTCCTTTTTCCTTACCTTGTTTATTCACCAACGTGTTTCTCACAGGAGCTGAATGTTGAGGACTCCCTCTGACTTTACGGTAAAATTATTTTCATTAAAAAGACACAGTGACCAGATTAAGATAAAAAACAGAGGTCAGGAAACATGACATACCCCTTCCCATGGACAGGCTTGGGAGTTAGGAGAATGCCCACTTTCTTTCTCCGACACGTTTTTTGAGTAAACATGAGCATCAGAGATGTAGAAGATTATAATATTCCTCTTAAGCTTTATAAGATCTTGCACAAAATATGGGCTTGACATGAGTGAGGACAAGAACTTGTTGTAGAACACTCCAGCATTCCTATATTTTAATGCGCATTTGATTATCTTTACTTAACATGACTATAAATGTTATGGCTCATTAAACTATTCAGCTTTGTCATAAATTATTTCATAGAAGAATACTGTTTATAGGTGTATGTAAACACAGAAAAGCTGTATTTTAAGAGTCTACTTTAACCAACCATTAATTTTATGTAGTAACAGGTTTCTTCTTAAAAAGAAATAATGCCAAAGGACCACTTAGGAAGAATGGAAGTGTATTAGTTTTCTATTGCTGTATAACGAATTACCACAAACCGAACATCTTAAAGCAATACCCATTTATTAGCTCACAGTGCTGTGTGTCAGGAGCCCAGGCTGATTTGGCTGAGCTCTCAGAAGGTCAAAATCAAAGTCAGGCTGAGCTTTTATCTGCAGACTGTTGGGGAAGAATATTTTTCTAAGATCATCCACATTGTTTTCAGAATCCGGGTGCTTGTGGCTGTAGGTCTAGTGTCCTGGTTTCCTTTCAGGCTGTTAGACGAGGTCTACCCTTTGCTCCCAGAGCACCCCCCTAAAACCCCGCCCCTGACATTCCATCTTGCATGACTCCTACCATCTGCAATGTAACAAAGCTACCCCAAGTCCTTCTCCCACTTTCGAAGTCTCTGATTTCTCCTTCTGCTCCCAGCCAGAGAAAACTCACTGCTTTTAAAAGTCCCGTGTGATTAGATTTGGCACGCTTGAATGATCTCCCTTTAGAGGAACTCAAAGTGAATTTATTAGCAACTTTCATTATCTCTCAAAATCCTTTTGCCATGGAGCATAACATAATTACGGGCACAATATCTCACTATATGCATAATTCTAGGGATTAGGGCTCAACCTTCCCTGTATCCATACCCAGGCCCCCACTGGGGGCAGAGGGTGGCCGTGGTCACTGGGCAGATGCCAACATAGTACCCAAGTGCCAAGGGCTGGGAAAGAAGGTGACTGAGCACATATCCTAGAGACACAAGGGGACAGTGGGAGGGGGTACTGCATATGGGCTGGGCCTCCAGGCCTCCAGCATATGGTCCATCATCCATTGGTCTTTAGAATTAAAGATAAGATTATGAAGAATTTTAAGATGGCAACTGAAGAATATTAAACCTTACTGGGGGTCTCCCTTCTGACTGGGGGACACCAGGAGGCTGTGCTGACCACATACTCATGAAGCTGGCCCTGGAAATAAGCAATAGAGAGGTGTTTGCTGTTATTTTTTCAATGATAATAGTAATCTTTTGCAGATATCAGACAGTAGACAAAATGCTTAGCTGCTTCAAGATTCCTCTCTTATTCTTATTTTGTACAAACGGACTTACAATATTGGGCCTGATTCTGAGGTATCTTATATTAAATGAGGCTGTTCCGAAGGACTGTCTGTAAGAACTCCAAGCCATCGATTTAAAGTATTTCTACTCGTGGCAGAAGTGGTATTGACATTTTGCATGGACTATGCAGAGCTCTCATCGTTATTTACTTTTTCTGTTATTCTGGGCATTCTCCTAACTCCCAAGTCTAAAATCTGGCTTGTTTCACCATCATTGAAATTAATTAAAAATAAATCAGCTTGAACTTACATTCACTTTAAGTATTCCTTTTTTTTTTTAGCTTATCACACAATTCAATTCAAATTTTATTCTATTAAGAATAAGTTATGAAAATTGCACACAGTTTTCCCCCTTTTTTCTTCCTTTGCTGTCAAAACTACTATAGATGGTACAAGCTTAATCCCAAGGAAACTAATAAAGTGAATTGTTCACGCAATTACATATTATTCCCCTGTTATGTACAATTCTCTCTGGGCGCCCAACGCTCAGTGATTGACTGATCTACGAAGGCAGAGCCCTGTCTGATTTTAAGCTTTGAGTATTCAACCACCTCCAAATTTTTGACAAGTCTGTTTAAAGAGTGGTGTGATTCAATCATAAGATCACTCAAGAACTGCAACATATGCTTTGTTCTGTGTGGGGAAAAAAAGTCCCGTCATCCATAAAAGGAGGAAGGGAAGAATAAACCCACAACAAACTTGTATAAGGGTGGTGAGCTGAAGCCAACATGATACATACTGGAGCGAGATGGAGCTGGGCTCTTGGCTAATATAAAATGAGGAACCAAGGGCAGCAGTGACAGCAGACAGTGGGTCTAATTATCTCCAGAGGGGGGCATTAGGATGTTCGGACTCCCAGCTGCCAAGCAGCTGTAAACTTCTCCAGGCTACTGTTTGAGTTTTCAGAGTGCAACACCGGACCTCAATGCCACTAAAAGACCGTGGTGTCAATGCAGAGCCAAGCCCATCCCAGTCTTCAGGTGCCGGGAGAATGACTTAAACAAACCTGGTCACCTCTCCAGATGTGTAGCTCTGCTCTAAAACATGAAACACTTGTCGTGGTAACTTTGAGACTTCAAACAGTAAGCAAGTTCTGATTCTAATACTTGTGAGATAGTTGATCACCACTATTGAATTTAATTCTAACATTTATCGAACACTTTCTATGGCGAGAGCATGAGGTTGAGGAGACAGCGTCATGCAGTGGTTCACAGCTGGACTTTTCCACTTGTCTTACCTGGAACAGGTCACCTAATCTCTCTAAGCACGGAGATTCCCATTTCATCATGGTAAGAATAACAATCTAGATAGTGGTTTTCTTATTTTGTGTTTTCTTAGAAGCAGGCCCACCAATAAGGATTGAGTACAAATAGTTTCCTTGCAAGATGATCTCAGAAACACTGGTAAAGGAGCAAAGGAGGGAGGGAAAAGAAGACAACCAATGAAGGAGAGGCTAAGAAGCAAGTTACCGGGTGGTACCTGAAGCAAAGAAGGATTCTCGCAGTATGGCTCCTGGTTGACCAGCATCAATAGCACCGGGGCAGTGGTTAGGGATGCAAATTCTCCAGATCTGCCGAATCAGAAGCTCTGCATGTGGGACCAGCAATCTGGTCTAGCAAAGCCTGGTGGTGATTTTGACGCTCCCTCGAGTTTGAGAGCTAATGAGTTAGGGAACTGTGGAAGCAGATGCAGAAAATCTGTCTCAGAGTTTATTTTATTGGGGGAGGGGGAGGGGAGGAAGGTAGTTGGGATATTTATGTACCGACTCCCATAAGTTATTACTGAGGATGGGGAGAGGGTTTCAGAAATAAACATTAATTCTTCAGCACTTCCTCCTGGGGAGCCATTGGTCTGAATGGATTCTGGAGGAAATTCTTGACAAAGAGACGTTGGTTCCGGCAGCTGGAGATCCTAGGAAGATTATAATTTCCAGGCCCGAGGATATATGGGTGGGACACCAGCAGCTACTGTCCTGGTGTCTTAAGACTTGAGACAACACACTAAGGGGCATAAAACAGTGCCTATCACAAAATGCATTGTATATGAGAATCTATGGGTAATACAAGGTGAACAAACTATAATCCCTGCCCTCGGAGAGCAGGCAGTTAACGAAGCGAGCGAGGACGCAGACTCATAAGTAGAATCTAAGGCAGAATGCAATAAACCCCGGGGGTGACGGAAGCGTGGGAGGCAGGAAGCATAATGTGATTTGGGGAGGAAGGAAGATGCACATCTGTCAGTGGCATCGGAGGTAGGAGGTGTAGACGGGCAAGCTGAGATGAAGCGAGAGGGGTGACTGAAGTACGGGGAGCACAGGGAGCTGTATCCGCTGCCCGTCATCCCTGGAATTCAGGTGTCTGTTGTCTGTCTGGATGCCCGAGCTGCATCATGAACAAAATGGGAGTAACTGCCACAGCTGACAAATCTGAAATGTATGGGTGCTAAAGGTTAGTATTTCTTCGTCATGTCCGATCTCTGACAACCTCACCAGTGATTTTTCTGGGAAAGAATTAAGGTTGACTGGTTTGGAGAACACAAAAAAGATGTGTCAAGCAGCTGCACAGACGTGCTGCTTTCCTGGGACTTGATGGAAATGAGAAAGTGCTGGCTCCATTTTTTCCCAATAGCATTATTTCTATTATTATATAACTTTCATAGTCTTAGGCAGAGCTGTCTATATGTACTGTGAAAATTTTGCACATGTAAGTTTTAAAAACAATCAGTTCTGAAGAGGAGGGTGGAATGGAGAGAGGAAATCAGCTGAGCAGAATGAATCCCATAGTTTCAAGGATTTTGTTACTGGGATCTCAGATCTCACGGCAAAATGCATCCTCCCTCCACTCTGCTCCCCTGCCTCACAGATTTCCTTGGTGTCCACCCCGTCTAAAGCCACTGCTATGGACCGAATGTTTGTGTCCCCCTGCCAAATTCATATAGTGAAGCCCTAATCCCCCAGTATGAAGGTCTTTGGAGCGGGGGATGCCTTTGGAGGTAACTGGTCATGAGGGTGGGGCCCTCATAAATGGGGTTAGTGTCCTCCTAGGAAGAGACACGATAGGTGCCGGAATGCAAACAAAGAAAAGGATTCTCACCAAACAGCATATCTACTGGCACCTTGGTCTTGGACTTCTCAGCTTCCAGTGCTGAGAAATAAATGTTTGTTATTTCTTTAATTTTTAATAATTTTTTATTATGTTATGTTAGTCACCATACAGTACATCCTTAGTTTTTGATGTAGTGTTCCGTGATTCATTGTTTGAGTATAACACCCAGTGCACCATGCAATCTGTGCCCTCCTGAATGCCCATCACCGGCCTATCCCAATCCCTCACCTCCTCCCCTCGGAAGCCCTCAGTTTGTTTCCCAGAGTCCAGAGTTATTTAAACGTCAGTCGACGGTATTTTGCTCTAGCAACTCAAGCAAACAAATGTAGCCATCAACCCCTTGGGTACCAGTTGCTCATATGGACTACATTTTATTGCATCCCTGATGCCTTCCTCTCTTTTCCCATCTGTAGACTCAGTGGAAAATGGTCCACAATTAAGCATATATTGGGGTTCTCCTACCTTTTAATGAAGAGGGCATTTTTTTCTTAATTTCCTCTTTTTTGCCCCCTGAATTCTTGCGAATATTAGTGCAAATAGGCTGGAGAGAGGAAAGAGGAGTTAGTAACGAAGTGCTTAAGGAAGGGGAAATAGAAGGAGCTTTTGAGAGGAGCAAAGACTTCACTGCCTGCTGGGCTCTCCTCTCCACTGCAGAAAGTCGTGTGTGTGTGTGTGTGTGTGTGTGTGTGTGTGTGTGACACACACAAAATGAAATCTATTAGTAGAACTTGGTAGAACTTGCTCAAGTAGTTGGAGACCTCCTGAAGGATTTCCTGTTTAAGGAGGGCATGTATTGCATGGAGCACTGGGTGTTACACGCACGTAATGAATCATGGAACACTACATCAGAAACTAGGGATGTACTGTATGGTGACTAACATAACATAATAACAAATTATTATACAACAAAACAAAGCCATAAGTGTTGAAGTATTCAGCGGAGGTGTGGCCGTGTGATGCCTGGGCCATTGCACAGCACATATCCACACTGTATTCTTGGCAAGGGGAATTTTTAGTACCATACGAACCAAATTCTCCAAATTATGGACGGATAAACATCCTTGTGTTATAAACTGAGAGACCAAGTTCTGGGAATATTTTAGAGGATGTTGCAAATCACCTTCTCCATGAGCTCAAGATTAAACATTAGGCTGAGATTCCTTTTAAGTATATACAAAGCAAGTAAATGTCAATTGCTTGGCTCACTGGTCACCTATTACGCTGATTTAATATTTTACAAAGGGTTGAATACTTGCATATGACTTTGTAAATTATTTTCCCAAAGTTTTCTCTAACGACAGAGTTCTCTCTATCTCTCTTATGATAGATAAAACACAGGGGTGCTCGGAGTATTTGTTACTTAAGTCAAGCCGAGAGGTGAGCTGAGAGTAGTGTCTGGTGATGATCACAGGCCTATTACAGGATTAAAATCAATGCCTTTCTGCAAAGGAGTCGGTGCTTTGCATAGATGAATAAAATTTCAGAATAAAGTGCAGAGATCAGCAGGCAAATCAGAGATGGAGGATAAAGCAATCAAAATACATCAACAATCCTAGGGGCGCTTGGCTGGCTCAGCTGGTGAAGCATGCCACTCTTGATCTCAGGGTTTTGAGTTCGAGCCCCATGTTGGGTGTAGAGATTACTTAAAAATAAAATCTTATCCATAATCCTGTAAGTATCTCAGTCTGTAAAATAAATGCAGTATCTTTCAAATGTACCATGCATGCATTCCACTTCTTCATTTGATAAATATTTATTAAAGCTTTTCAATTATACAGAACTAGGCATTGTGGGGATACAAAAGGAAATTAAGAAATGACCTTTGCCCCAGGTCACCAAAATGGCAACATAAGAGACTCCAACAAAAAGCAACAACGAGACAGCCATGTGTGAACAGAAGCGGCTCTGGGAGAACTCTGGACTCTACTTAAAATTTTGGGCAACACAGTAGAATAAAAAAACCCGAGAATAACCACACAAGAAGAAAAGTGAGACAGCTTCATTTTGCCTGCATCATCCCATTCCCCCATGGCACCGTGCAAGAGGGAACTTCTCCCCCGGAAAAGTCCTTCTTGCCAGGGACAGAAAAGCCAGGAGATCCGTCAGCTTCCCCAGCCCTTTGAAGCACTAGACTAGGTCTTGCTTTGGTTTTACCTCAACCAAATTGGCAAAGCTGACATGTATAAAGAGACTAGAAACAAGAAAAGCAGGGGTTACCACTAGCAGCGATGTACTGGAAATGATTGTGGTTCACGGTGCTCTGCTCTGTAGCCAAACCCAGCAGATTTCACCATCAAAGGGACCAAACAGACAGCACAGCCATCAGGGACTCCCTAGATTTCACCAGCTTCCATTCCACAGGTATTCATGGTTGCTCATGCCAGTTGCCAGAGCCTCTCTTCACTCCCTCCCTGCCCCCCCGCCCCTGCCAGAACCTGGAAACTGCAACCAGCTAAGGCCTCTGTAGCTGTGGAAGTACAAGATGCCAGTCTAGACCCCCAGTCGACCCTCTTTGTCACATGCACGCTTAGAGCTAGTTCCTCCAGCTGTTCACAGGCGCGCAACTGGTCTATCCTGCAGTGCACATGGCAGGGGAGAGCTGTGTAGCCACTGGAGAGCCATGGGAGAGCTCCTGCAGCTGCCTGTGGGCCTGGGTCAGACCTAGTGCACCACTGTGTTCACCTGCAGCTCGTCTCTCTAGCTGCCCTTGTGCACACCGCCAGCCTGACCCTTGTCACTGACCTCCTCTGCAGTGCATCTACCCAGGAAGAGATTGTGCTGCTACAGGACAGCATGCTGACAGCCAGGAATTCTAAGCTGCCAGTGAACCCGGAGTTGGCTCCAGTCCTTGCTGCCTACCTTGGGCCCCACCACTATGTATATATCTGCTGAGTGTGCTCACGCCACCGGATCCAGATACCAATGCCACCCGTCCTGGTCCCTAGCTACTGAACTTGGAGGTGCCGCCGAGGAACCCAACAGCCCTTGCGGTCACTGTGAGAACGCCCCCCTCCTCCCATAACCAATACTTGCCAAAGAACACACAGCTGTTGATGCCATGGGCCTAGACAGACTGAACCAAAGAGACATCATGCCCCCTCCTCGACATAGTGCCACTACATGTCCCCATACTTGGTGTCCTGTACCACTAGATCCAGGGTCACAGCAAACTCCACTGTGCCCCCACTTGCAGGTGAATGTCTTCCCTTGCTGAGGTTAGTCCATAATGTCTAGAAGAGGTGACTGCTTCTTCAAGTGTGCGAGGCTACAGGAATCATGAAGAATTGGAAACATGACTCCACCAAGGGATATAGTAAACCTCCAGTAACTGGCCTCAAAGAAATGGAGATACAAGAATTTCCTGATAAAGAATTCAAAGTAATTGTTTTAAAGATGCTCCAAAAAACTATAAGAGAACACGGATTAAAAACAAAACAAAACAAAAACAAAAACAGAAAACAGTATCAGGAAAAAAATAAAAGAACACAATAAGAAGTTCGACAAAGATACAGAAAACATAAAAAGAAACACATGAATTTTGAAGCTGAAAAATACAATGATTGAACTGACGAGTTCAATAGAGCTTCTATAGCAGACTGGGTCAAGCAGAAGAGAGAATCAGTGAGCGAGAAAACAGATCAGTTGAAATTCTCCAATCAGAGGAACAAAAAGAATGAGAGGGAATGAAGAAAGCCTCCATGACTTATGGGACACCATTGAAAGAAACAATGTATGCATCACTACAGTCCCAGGCGAAAAGGTGCAAAAGGGGATAGAAAAAGCTATTTTAAAAAAATAATCCCTGAAAACTTTGCAAATCTGTAGAGATATTTGGACATCCAAGTTCATGAAGCTAATAGGTGTCCCAAAGTTTCTATCCAAAACTAATTTCTCCAAGACCCACTAAAATGAAACTCTCCAAAACCAAAAACAGAGAATTTTTAAAGGAGCAAGAGGAAAAAAAAAAAAAATCACCCTGATGAGAGAATTCCCATAAGGCTATCAGTGGTTTTCTCAAGACCTTGTAGGCCAGAAGAGAATGGGATGATTCATTCGAAGTGTTGAGAGGAAGAAAATTCATCCAATAATACTTTACCCAGAAATGAAGGTGAGATGAAGACTTTCCATAACAGACAAAAGCTGGGGAATTCATCACCACTGAACTTGCCTTACAAGAAATCCTGAAAGGAATTCTTCAAGCTGAAATGAAAGGATGCTAGTTAGCAACATGAAAACATAGGAAAATATAGAACACAATAGCAAATTTAGGCATATAGTCAGATTCAGAATACTGTTTACTGCAATATGGTGGTGTGTTAACTACTTAACTCTAGTATAAATGTTAAAGACAAGTACTAAAAATGCCTACAGCTACAATAACTTGTTAATAGACACAGAATATAAAAAGATGTAAATTGTGACATCAAAAACATAAAAGAGGAGGAGTAACACATATGTGTGTGTGTCTGTTTTATACTATATGCATTGCAATGTTTTATGTGAGCCCCATGATAACCACAAAGCAGAAACCTACAGTAGATTTACAAAAGATGAAGAAAGAGAATCAAAGCATAATACTGTAATATCATCAATTCACAAAGGAAGGGGTGAGAGAGGAAGAAAGGAATAAGAAAACTAGAAAAAAGCCAGAAAACAACTGTTAAGATGACATTAGTAAATCTTTACCCATTAATAATTACTTTAAATATAGATGGATCGAATTCTCCAATCAAAAGATACAGAGTGGCTGGATGGATTAAAAAACAAAACAAAACAAAAATATGACCCAAGTATATGGTGGCTGTAAGAGACGCACTTCAGTTTTAAGGATCCATAGAGACTCAAAGTGAAGGGAAAGAAAAATATTCCATTCAAGTGGAAACAAAAGAAAGCAGGAGCAGCTATACTTATGTCAGACAAATTAGACTTTACCAAGAGAAAAGAAGGTCATTACATAACGATAAGGGGGTTAATTCGTCAAAAAAAAATACAACAATGGTAAATATATATGCACCCAACATTGATAAACCTGAATATATTGGGCAAATGCTAATAGATCTGAAGGGATAGATAGACAAAAATATAATAATAGTAGGGGACTTCAATATTCCATTTTCAACAATGGATAGATCATCCAGACAGAAAATCAACAAGGACACATTGGAGTTGAACTACACTATAGAATATGTGAAACTAACAGACATACACAGAACACTGCATCCAACGGAAGCAGAATACACATTATATTCAAAGTACACGTGAAATTTTTTTCGGGATTGATCATATAACAGGTGTAAAACAAGTCCTAATAAATTTAAGAATATTGAAATCATACCAAGTATTTTTTCTCACCACAATGGGATGAAACTGGAAATCAATAACAGGAGGAAAGCTGGAAAAATTCACAAACACAGGGAAATAAATTAAGCAACACACTTCTCAACACCAATAGGCCAAAGAATAAATGAAAAGAGAAATTAAAAAAAAAATTCTGAAAAAACGGAGTGGAAACATAACATATCAGAACCAATGGGATGCTGCCAAAAAGGAGCTAAGAGGGAAGTTTATAGCGATAATCACCTTAAATAAGTAAAAAGAAAGATCTCAAATAAGTAACCTAACTGTACATCTCAAGGAACTATAGAAAAAAAGAACAAACTAGGCTCAAAGTTAGCAGAGGGAAAGAAATAACGAAGATCAGAGCAGAAATAAATGAAAAAGGAGACCAGAAAAGCAATAGAAAAGATTAACAAAACTATGAACTGGTGTATTTAAAAGATAAAATTGCCAATTTTTAGCTATACTAAGAAAAAGGAAAGGATTCAAATAAATAAAGAAATGAAAATAGGAAACATTACAACTGATACCAGAGAAATACAAAAAATCACAAGAGACCACTATGAACAATTATATGCCAAAAAATTGGACAACCTAGAAGAAACGTATAAATTTCAAGAAACATGCAACCTACGCAGACTGGAACATGAACAAATAAAAAACCTAAACAAACCAATAATGTGTAGGGAGATTGAATCAGTTACCAAAAACCTCCCAACGCAGAAAAGCTCAGGACCAGAAGGCTTCACTGGTGAAATCTACCAAATTTTTAAAGAGGAATTAATATCAATCCTTCTCAAACTCTTCCAAAAAATTAGAGAGGAGGGAATACTCCCAAGCTTATTTTACAATGCCATCATTATCCTGATACCAAAGTCAGATAAGGACACTACAAGAAAACTATAGACCAATATCCCTAATGAATACACACGTAAAAATGTTCAGGAAATATTAGGAAACCAAATTCAAAGCACATTAAAAAGATCATACACCATGATCATGAATTTATCTCTGGGATACAAGGACGATTCTACATACACAAATCAACAAATGTCATATACCACATTAATAGATTGAAAGAGAAAAATCCTATGATCATCTCAAGAGAAGCAGAAAAAGCATTTGCCAGAATACAACACACATTCATGATAAAAATGTTCAGCAGGGGCGCCTGGGTGGCACAGCGGTTGAGCGTCTGCCTTCGGCTCAGGGCGTGATCCCGGCGTTATGGGATTGAGCCCCACGTCAGGCTCCTCTGCTATGAGCCTGCTTCTTCCTCTCCCACTCCCCCTGCTTGTGTTCCCTCTCTCGCCGGCTGTCTCTATCTCTGTCAAATAAATAAATAAAATCTTTAAAAAAAAATGTTCAGCAAATTGGATATAGGAGAAACATGCCTCAGCACAATAAAGAGAATGTATGACAGGCCCGCAGCTAATATTATACCAAATAAAGAAGGATTGAAAGCTTTTCCTCTAAGATGGTGAAGAGACAAGACAAGCATGCCCACTCTCACCACTCTTATACAACATTATACTGTAAACCCGACCCAGAGCAATTACACAAGAAAAAGAAATAAAACTCATCCAAATTGGAAATGAAGAAGTGAAATTATCTGTTTGCAGATATATGATCTTATATATAGAAAATCCTAAAGACTCTACCAAAAAAAATGTTAGAACTAATAAATTCAGTAAAGTTGCAGGATACAAAATCAACATATAGAAATCAGTTGTGTGTCTTACACTAACAACAAAACATCTGAAAAAGAAATAAAATAATCTTATTCACAACAGCACCTAAAACAATAAAATACTGAGGAATACATTTAACCAAGGATATAAAAGATTTGCACATTGAAAACTATAAGCTGCTGATGAAAGAAACCGAAGAAGATACAAATAAAAAGGAAAGAACCCATTTTATGGGTCAGAATGATTAATATTGTTAAAATACCTATACATCCAAAGTCATCTGCAGTTTCAGCACAATCCCTATCAAAATTCCAATGGAATTTTTCACAGAAATAGAGGAAAAACATCCTAAAATTTGTAGTGAACCACCGAAGACCCTGAATAACCACAGGAATTCTGAGAAAGAACAAAGCTGGAGGCATCACATGTCTTGACTTCAAACTATATTATAAAACTATAGTAATCAAAACAATACGGTACTGGCATCAAAACAGACCAAGAGAATACAATTAAGAGTCCAGAAAGAAATTCTCTCATATTTGGTCAACGAATATTTGACAAGGGAGCCTAGAATACTTACTCAATGAAGAGAGGATAGTTTCTTAAGTAAATGATGTTGGGAAAACTGAATAACCTTATGTAGAAGAATGAAATTGGCCTCCTATCTTACACAACTCACAAAAATTAATTTGAAATGGATTAAAGGATTAAACATAAGAATTGAAACTATAAAACTCCAGTAATAAAACACAGGAGCAAGTTTTCTTGACATTGGTCTTGGCAATGTTTTTTTGGCTACGACGACAAAAGCACCAACAATAAAAGCAAAAACTAGTAAGTGGAACTACATTAAACTAAACAGCTTCTGCACAGCAAAAAAACAAATCCCCAAAATGAAAAGGCAATCTATGGAATAGGAGACAATATTTGCAAATCATCTATCTGATAGGTAGTTAATATGAAAAAAATATAAAGAACTCATACAACTCGGGGCGCCTGGGTGGCACAGCGGTTAAGCGTCTGCCTTCGGCTCAGGGCGTGATCCCGGCGTTATGGGATCGAGCCCCACATCAGGCTCCTCCGCTATGAGCCTGCTTCTTCCTCTCCCACTCCCCCTGCTTGTGTTCCCTCTCTCACTGGCTGTCTCTCTCTCTGTTGAATGAATAAATAAAATCTTTAAAAAAAAACTCATACAACTCAATCACAAAAAGAGTAAATAAATAATCTGATTTAAAAACGGGCAGAGGAGTTGGAGAGAGAGGAAAATGTGGAGTGACTGCTAATATGTATGTGGTTTCCTTTTGTGATGATGAAAACATATTGAAACTAGGAAGAGGTGATTGTTGCCCAAATTGTGGATGTACTAAATACCACTGAACTGTATACTTTAAAACGGTTAATTCTGTGTTATAAGAATTTAATCTCAATAAAAATAAACAAAAGCAAAAAAATAAAATACAGAAAATAGGTAAATAAAAATGGGCAGAGGAGCTGAATAGACATTTTCCCAAAGAAATACACAAATGGTAAACAGGTGCATGTAAAGGTGACCATCATTAATCATCAGAGAATACAAATAAAAACCCCAATGAGATAGCACCTCATACCTGTTAAAATGGCTATTATCAAAAAGGCAAGAGATAACAAGTGTTAGCAAAGATGTGGAGAAAAGGGAACCTGTGCACTTAGTGTATTGTTGATGGGAATGAAAACTGGTACAGCCACTATGGAATATAGGGAGGTTCCTCAAAGAATTAAAAATAGTACTACCATATGAGCCTGCAATCCACATCTGGGTATATATCTAAAGCAATTGAAATCAGGATCTTGATGAGATATCTGCACTCCCATGTTTATTATAATATATTATGTATTATAATAATATATTTATTTAATATAATAAATTTATTATAATATGTGTGTGTATATATACGTGTACACACACACACACACACACACACACACACACATATATATATATATATATATATACACACACATATATGGAAAAGAAAGAAAGAATTCCACTTGCAACAACATGGATGAACCTCGAGGGCATTAGGCTAAGTGAAATATTTCAGACAGAGAAAGGCATATACTGCATGTTCTCACTTTTATGTAAAATCTACAAAAGCTGAAATCATACAAACATATAATAGAGTGATGGTTGCCAAAGGCTTTGGGTTGGGAGAAATGGAAAGATTTTGGCCAAAGGATACAAACTTCCAGTTATAAAATGAATGGGTTCTGGGGATCTCATGTACAGCATGGTGATTATAGGTAATACTACTTTATTATATACTTGAAAAGTTGACCCTTCTCCTTTAGCTCATTGTATTATATTCAGGCACCATGACATATGGGATACCTTTAAGCCCTGATCTATTCTTATAGTTATCTATTGCTATATAACAAACTACCCCAAAATATAGTGACTTAAACAGCAATTTATTATTGTTTCTCACTGTTTTCTGAGTGACGGAGCTCACCTGGGCTATTCATGCCTGAGGTCGTTCACGTGGGTTCAGTCCTATGGAAGATGGGACCCAACAAAGTCTTATGGTAGATGGGACCCAACTGAAGGCCCTGCTGGACTGGATGTCCATGATAACTTTTTAACTCATAAGTTTTGTGCCTCACCTGAGAAGCACAGAACATTTGGGAGTTGACGGGGTATTTTTCTCTATCCATAGAGTCTCTCTTTTAGCTAGATGCCTATAGCAAGAAGGTCTCAGTATAGACTTGTTACACGGTGGCTAGTTTTTCCTTGAACACATATTCCAGGAGACCAATGCACAAACTGCATGGTTTTTTAGGACCTCGTCTTGGAATTAACACAATGTCACAATACAGGACATGATTCCTGGGAAGCATGGTTCATCAGGGGAATCCATCTTTGAAGAGTAGTGACCACATTTGTCATGTACACCTTAATGAAATATGATGATGCCTGGCTTTAGTAGACTCTTGTTACACTCAAATCAGTCAGATAGTGAGCTAATATTAAGAATTCACTTTCAAAAGAATACCTAGAATAATCATTTAAAATCTGCATCAGAGGGGCACCTGGGTGGTTCAGTCGGTTAAGTGTCTGCCTTTGGCTCATGTCATGATCTTGGGGTCCTGGAATGGAGCCCTGCATTGGCCTCCTTGCTCAGCAGGGAGCCTGCTTCTCCCTCTGCCTGCCTTTCCCAGTGCTTGTGCTCTCTCTCTCTCTCTCTGACAAATAAATAAATAAATGAAATCTTTAAAAAAATAAAATAAATAAAATCTGCATCAGGGCTTATAGCAGTTTAACAGATTATTTAATTAATGATTATGAATTTCCTCTTATGTGCCAGAGACTGTGCTGGATACTGATGAATTCTGGTAGGTAGGCGGGATATATATATGAGGAGATAAAAGCTCAAAAGACTTGAATGGAAGTAAGATTGGCTTTTCCAAAGGCAGTGGGATCAGATGCTTATGCAATGCAGTGGCACTTGGGAAAACTTAACTGCTATAGGAAATAAGACAAAGAGAAACAAACTCTTGCGTTGCATTTTTATAAATAAGACGTAAGGTGT
The DNA here is from genome assembly GCF_017311325.1 of Ursus maritimus. Taxonomy (NCBI): domain Eukaryota; kingdom Metazoa; phylum Chordata; class Mammalia; order Carnivora; family Ursidae; genus Ursus; species Ursus maritimus. Next base: position 7,758,515 of record NW_024425341.1, on the reverse strand, counting down.
ATGCTATAATGTGCTCTGTAGATTGACATTGAAAACTTGAGAGATGGATTTCTAATGTGTAGCAAAAAAAAAAATCCCTTAAATTGTCTATTAAAATATACCTCAACCCAACACACATTTCCCAATTGTCATGCTAAATGACAGTAGTTCTCAAACTTTAGAGAGGCTCAGAATCACCTGAAGGGCTGGTTAAAATGAATTGCTGGGCCCCATCCCCAGAGATTCTGATTCAGTAGGTCTAAGCATTTGCATTTCTATCAAGTGCCCAGGTCTTATTTGATTTGACTGGGGGACCAGACTTTGAGAACCGCTGCTATATGGTTATCCACAGTGCAGAACGGTAGTTAAAAGCATAGATGTGGAGTCATAGACAGGACATAGGGGTGAATCTTATAATGTTACTTAATCTTTCTAGCTTGTTTTCCTGATCTTTATATTGAAAATAATTAGTAATAGCTACCCCATTGGATTGTTGTGAGGATAAAATGATGTATAGCAAGACTTCGATAAATATTAACTACACTAATGATTGTAATTCTATAAGAGACCTAATCCTATTCTCACATATCTTACCAGAGGGCTTGTTATATATTTTGTGTAATGGTACACCTGTTTGCTCTGCAATCATTTGCCAGATTTCCTACAATCATCTTCCAAACTACACAACTGACCACTGTGAACATTGTGCTTTTCCCTGTCCCCTTCAGAAGACAACAAACAACAGAACCTTCTATCTATTTTCTCCCTTGTATACGGTACATAAAATCCAGCAACCAGTATTTAAAATAATCTACAGACTCAAAAATAAATCTTACTGTTTTCAAGTTAAACTCTTCCTGGGATTGGTATTAGAGGAGAATTGAGTTTGCATTAGTTGAGCTTTGCAGGATGCCCTGATAATGCCTTGGCAATCAGAATGTAATTATAAAGTAGGAATGCTTCAGCTGCAGCAATTTTTTTTCTATTCAGTGTGAGCTGTAACAGTCAAGCATGTAGGTACATTAAGGTGAAGATAACAAACAATGTTCCAGATCATTTATCAAGCTATATGGTCAAACATGGGGCACTAATTAATAACCAAAAGCCCAATAATAAACAAATCACAATGTATTTCCTTGACTGTCAATAAATGTCATAACTCTTACGCCTCCAATAATTGATCCTTCTGTAAGGCACCTGGGAGTGAATAGGATGGAATTATCATCTTGCCATTCTTTTCACTGAGCCATTGCTTCATCCACTGGGCCATACTCTTTCTTTCTGTCTCTCAGTTTAATTATCCAAACTAGATCAATGTTTTTCAACATATTGTTTGTAGAACACCAGTCAAGTGAGACACTCAGTAGAAAAAGTTTTCTATAGTCAGAAAAGTTTTGGAAGCATTTTAAGCTCTACCATCTATAAGAGTCAAGATACATATTAGCATTTGAAAGACTCTGAGAATCCCTAATGTAAAGAAACCACTGTTTTCCAACTATAATAGACCATGGATATTCCATAGCAACTCATTCTCCAAAAGATACACTTCTTTGGGGAATGCTTCTCCAAGTCCTAATTGCCTCATACTTAGCGGGTTGTAGACATTCATGAACTGTCAATCAAGGATTCTTTATCCAGCAAAACTATCCTTCAAAAATGAGGCAAAATAGAGGCATTCCTAGGTAACAAAAAACTGAGAATTTTTTTGCTAGCACATCTGTCCTGCAAAAACATCCTTTAGACTGAAAGGAAATGACAACTAGGCATGAAGTGAAATACATGAGAAGGAATAAAGAACAGGGAAATGATAAATATGTGGGTAAATAAGAAGTACTTTTCCTATGTATTTTGGTTTCTTTTAATTTCTCAAAAATACTCATAAGTTTGTTTAAAGAAATGATTATAACACTTTTACTGTGTTCATAGCATATATAGATGCAATATATATGACAATTTTAGCACCAAGGAGTGGGGAATGGAACTACATTTTACTAGAAGTAGGTCAATCAAATCTGAAGTGGGCTGTGATGAATTAAGGTGGGAGGTGGGGGAAATGGGGAGATGTTGGCCAATGGATACAAAGTTGCAGTTTTGTAGGATGAGTAATTCTAGAGATCTAATGTACATGAATATTTGATACAGTATAATATTGTATTGAACACTAGAAATTTGTTAAGAGTGTAGATCTTAGGTGCTCCCACCAACAAAAACACGGCAACTATGTGAGGTGCTGGGGGATGTTAATTAGTTTGGCTGTAGTAATCATTCACTGTGTCTATGTATGTTAAACATCATACTGTACATCTTAAATATATATAATTTTTATCAAAGGAAAATACATGTTTTAGTCCCTAGTGTAAACCTTTAAGAAAGTTAACTAAAAAACAGAATCAAAGCTAAAATTTTAACAGAGTAATTTAAAATCACTGAAAATTTGCTAAAATATACTGGCTTAATACCAAAAAAAGGCAGTAAAGGAGAAACACTGGAAAATGACAACAATAAAAATATATGAGACATATAAAAACAAATAGAAAAATGGCAGACATAAATCCAGCCACATCAATAATTATATTAAGTATGAATGCACTAAAGACTCCAATCAAAAGGCACAATCATCAGTCTAGACTAGAAAAAGCAACATTTAATTATATGTGCTGTAACGGACATCGTTTATATTCAGACATAGATGGTTGAGGATTAAAGGATGGAAAGAGATATGCCAGAAGAGAGCTGAAGTACTTATCTTGAAAGGGCAATAGAAAAGTTTTATTTAAAAATCAGTATTTATAAAATACTAGAAAGTACTTTTTTGGCAAATATTTAAACATACTGAAAATCTAGAAGTCCTTTTAAAATGTACAAGGGGATATAATATTTTTTTAACCGTTGTTAAGGGCTGTGGAAGTAAAAATATTTGAAGTCTGATCTTCTACACAGGTTCTGTCATTGTACAAAGAAATACATTAAGTTTCATGGAGTTTTGACTTATCCAAAATCACACAGTTTATAGGAAAGTCAATATTAGAAGCTGTACTCTTTTTTCTTGGTCTGTATTTCTTGCCCATTTTAAAGAGACACCATAGAATAATGATTAAGTTTATGGAGTTTGAAGCTACATTTGAACAATTCTAACTCAAACCTTGCCAGCTGTGTGACCTTGTAGAGTTTTTTTGACCTCCCTGTGCCTCAACGACCTTGTCTATAAAATGGGGATGATAATGGTATATATCTCATAGGAATATTGTGATGTTATGCATGTAGAATATATGGAACAATACCTGGTAAAAGCAAGTACTCCATAAGTGTGAGTTATTTTTGTTCAGGGCTTTGGAATGTTCCAAGAAACGTGCTAGAGATAAATCACTACCACATCTGCCAGCACATTTCCACAGCGCTGGAACAGATTTCAGAGCTCCTGACTCAGATGTGGAATCTACATCTGGACATCAAGCCACGTTAGCAGTCAGCAGGAGAGAGACTGAGTTGCAAAAAGGCAGCACTGAAGGGAAAACCTTGCTAACAAGATAATTTGTGCTGAACTCAGCAGCTTTGCCTGTTATTGCTGATGAAGGGGAGACAGTGCAAAATGGCAGATGTGGGACACTCAGAGGGAAGTCTGTATGAGGCACATAATTTATTGCTGGTTTGGATGACTAGAAATGGCCAGATGGCAACTCACTGACCTCAGAAATTCACTTCATAAATATCAACTTTTTTTCCTAGCCCTCTGCTCTCTACTTCCTTTCCTGAACTCCATGCCTGAGTCTTGCAGACACAAGCAGAGTTCACTTGCCTCTGTGCCTTTGCTCATTACTTGTTCTAGAATGTCTCCCGCCCACTCAATACTTTTTCTCTTCTACTTCTTGCAACATGCTTAATAGAGTGCAATTCATTCCCTTGAGCACTTAGTGTGTCCTGAATACTAGGTTGAGCTCTGAGGATACAAATTTGTACATGTTCAGAATCAAGTGTGAGAGAGTGTGCCTATCACAGCTTTGTTGGGATTGCCTACAAGAGAGGTAGTCCGAGGTGTCCTGTGAGCACAGACGAGGTGCCTTATTCAGGCTGGAGATGATCGGCGACAACCTCCTGAACGGTTTAGTGAGTTGTAATTAACTCTATAAATACAGAGAAGAAGCAAAGGCGATAGCACGTGCCCAGGTCAGAGGGGAGAGCGTGGCATGTTCGTTATGGCCGGGGAATAGGACATTTGGTGGACAAGTGAGTAACAATGAAGCTGGAAAGGTAGGAATGGGTCAGGTCCTGAAGGAGTTTAGAATGTTGAAGGCCTTGCTAAGGAATTTGGATTTGACTGTGACCATGATAGGAAACCACCAAAGGATTTTAAGCAGTACAAAAATTTGATCAGATTTGCATTTCGGAAAGACCACTTTGACAGAAGTATGAAGAATGGATGGATTAAAAGAGTGGGGGCAAGAATTGAGTGATTAATTTAGTTAGGGGGCTATTGTAAAACATCAGTAGGGGGAGAGAGGACCTACACTTAGGCAGTGATGGTGAGTAAGAGAAAGGGGGATCATCCTGAGAGTCACCCAGGAAAGAAATCAGTATTCCTTGAAATCTAATTGGATATGTGAGATGTAGAGAGTGTAATAGAGGTTGACTCTCGAGTTTTTGGCTTTGGTTCCTGCAGAGATAATGGCACTATTCCTGAGAAGACATGTAGGAAGAAGGATAAGGTGATAAGACCGTATTTGAATATGTTAATTTTAAGATTCACTTATTTATTCACTTAACAATGTTTGCAGAAACCCTACCTCCTACGTACCAGACACTACCCTTGGTGCTGGACATACATAGTGATTTAAACAAACAAATTCCTTCTTTGTGGAGCTTACATTTGGAGGGTATCGAAGGACGTCCCAGTAGGTGATTGAACTGATGTTGGAGCTTAGGTGAAATACTTGTTCTAGAAATGTTGATCCAAGGGAGAACAGCTTATAGGTAAGAGTTGAGATTATGGCTTAATAAGTTTCTGTAATGAAAAAATAATTTACTACACAAAGAAAAAGATGCAGTTTGGCAGAAACATTTAGGGTGGCAGGAGTATTTAGGCTAATGTGGATCAAAAACTAATGCGATCATCAAAAAAACTAATGCCAATAGATGCTGTATCAGTGACTCGATAGCCCTAGAATTCAGGAGGTGATAATGCTGCTCTGTACCTACAGAAGCTGTAAGCCACACTTCAAGTGGGATATAGACACACCGTAGGACATTTAGGGAAGAGTGACTGTGAGCTGGAAGAATTCAAGCTATGTCAAATGAGGAATGGTTAGATCAAATGGACATATTTAGCCTGCAGAACGTGATCATGGCAATTGTCTTCATATAGTTAATTCTGTTATAGCTACAAACGGGATAGCTAGTATTGATGGGAGGAAGCTACAGAGAAAATTTCAGTAAGATCTTTGCCATCTCATGTGTGTCCTAAGATACTTAGCCTCAGACTCAGTGGTATACTAGTTAGCATTATCCAGAGAAACAGAACCAATAGGATTGTGTGTGTGTGTGTGTGTGTGTGTGTGTGTGTGTAAATTTAAGGAATTGATTCATACAATAAGGAGGCTGAGAAGTCCCAAGATCTGAGTTAGTAAGCTGGAGCCCTAGGAGAGCTGTTCCAGTCCAAAGACCAGTGGGCTCAAAATCCAAGAAGAGCTGATATTTCAGTTTGAGTCTAAAAGCAGGAAAAATTCTGATGCCCTAGTTTGAAAGCCATCAGGTAGAAGGAATTTTCTCTTACTTAGGGGAGGATTAGCCTTTTTGTTCCGTTCAGGCCTTCAACTAATTGGATGTGGCCCACCCACATTAGGGATGGTAATCTGCTTTACTACTGATTTAAACATTAATCTCATTCAAAACAAAAAACAAAAACAAACAAACAAACAAACAAACACCCTAACAGAAATATCCAGAATAATAGCAGGCCAAATATCTGGGCATCCTGTGGCCTAGTCAAGTTGACACATAAAATTAGTCATCAGAAGTAGGAATTGTTTCTACCTAAAGATTGGTTGGAAAAGAGAGGATGGTCAGAATTTTTAGACCAACTAACAAATTCACTTTCTGGTGCTTATTCAAAGACTTAGATCAAACATCTCCAGATTCTTAAAAATAAAGAAAAGTCTCCCCAGGCTCAGGGGTCCCTCTGTCATCCTCAAAGCGTGATGAAGCCCAGACGGCCATGCTGTTGGTCAGAGTTAGAAATGGCGCACCACATGTCACAGTTTTGCCTAAGCCACTTCCCCAGCCAAGGATATCAGCCAAAGGCAAACTCTCTTCTCATCAGTTCAAGTTCTATTTGTCTTTTTTGTTTTGTTTTGTTTTGTTTGTGTCTTTTTTTGTTTGTTTGTGTTTTGGTTTCTCCTATTGTTTCTTCCCAGACCTCTGGACCAGATCCAACAAACAGAAGAAAAGAGAATATACGCGTTTAAAATGTATTTTTAATTGGAGGACTTTGATCTGATCTGAAGCACTCACTGTAAAACTGCAAGGTCTGGTGGTGCCCTAGCTCCCATTTAATCTTCATTTCTCCCTTTCTCATCAGCTGTGCATGCAGATGCTGAAATCTTGTTTGTTTATCATGGGGCCAGAAAGATTTATGGTTGGGTACATGTTGGGCTGCCTTCCCCGCTCTCTTGGCACAGCCTCTGAGCTGCACAGCACGGGGGACACTTAAACATGCTTAATAGGGAAGTCAGTCCCACATGTTCCCTGTAGTTCTCATCTGGTTATTTTTCAGCTTATGCTTTGGTTGGAGTTAAGGTAATTACAAAGTTATTATTTGTCATTTCCATTATCTTTGGGGTCAGAAAGACATCTGTTGAAAGTTAGCATCATCTGTCATTTATGCCAGCTGGCGGCCAGCACCTGAGTGGACGTACAAAATGAGGAAAGGTACCAGGTATGCGTGCAGGCTAGCTGTGTGTGTGTGTGTGTGTGTGTGTGTGCGTGCGCACGCGCGCACGCACGCCAACCCTGGTGTGAAACCTCAAGAAGTCTGTGCCTTCTTGCAACACCAGGAATGATGAGCTGAAAAGAAGCGTGGGATCCTGCTGTCCATGATATTCTTAGGGTTTTCAAGTCACTGATGTGGAGAAAAGTAGTGGAGTCAGAGAAAGTATTCCAAATTTCCTTCCTGCTGGGCTATTTATTTCCTTCCCTCACATGCTGCACGTAGTTTTCTTTGCAGAGCGAAAATGAGAAGATGGTCTAGGATTTGAAATGCTGCATTATTCAATGAAGAAATATAGGGTGTAATGATTAGTGGTTTTTTTGAGCCAGCAAATATGTTAATGTTTGCAAATCCGGAGTTATCAGCTGATCCTTTCTGTTCAGAGTTAGCCAACTTTTTCAGCAAAGGGTCAGCTGGGAAGATATTTTAGGCTATAGAGGCCATATGATATCGGTCGTAACTGCTAAACTCTGCTGTGGTAGCCCCCAAACAGTCAGAGGCAATGTGCAAATGAAGGAGCAGAGTTGTGTTCCAATAAAACTTTATTTATAAAACCAGGCATTGGACCAGATTTGGCTCATGGGCCATAGTTTGACAACTCCTGTGTTCATTTACATACCACTAAAAGCTTGCCCCTGAACAAATAGGCCATGGAATAGAAGCATGAGGTAGGATTGTAGAGTCAGAAGGAAGATGAGTCAGGAGTCCTAGACCAAACTGTGTAGTTCCCTAAGCATTGGGCCCGTCACTCGGCCCCAGATGTTCTCTGAACTACATATTTACCCCATAATCCTTTAGGATTATGTCCTATAGATACAGCTTTGTCTTATATGCCCTGAAGAGATAAAATTTTGGTACATTTCTTCTTAGTACCATGGCAATATGGGTGATGCTCTAAATTCTCTCGGGCTGAGCTTTTGGATATTCAGAATACGACTACAGTCTCAGCATTAGCTCTGGGTTGTTATTGTTTTCAACTCACGTCATTTACCGGAAGGAAAACAAGCAATTGTGGGGTGTGTTAATATCCTGCTGCTTCGTTAGATGGCAAGAATTTCACTTCATCCTCAAAGAGGAAAATGAAATCTTTACAGATCAGGGAAGTTAGTCCAAATGTCAGTTCAGAGCATGATAATATGCCAAACCAAAGACCACAGCTTAGCCTTTGGTGTGTTGAGCACTCTCCAGGATTTAGAATATGGGAGATTGACTTTGAGTTCAGTTTCACAAATGCCTTTACTTTTCTCATAGGTCCATTTCAGTTTGATAAGTTTAGGGGATCTTGTTATGTTCTTCTGAATTTATTCTACCAAAGAACTTCTTAGCAGAAATAGGAAACCGGGACCAACTTGAACTTTCCATAAGGAAATTAAACTAAAACCAAAGAAGTTTACTTGGATTTTAAAAATTATGAGGCAAGAATTAAGAAAAGTGTTACGATTTGCTAAAATTCAAGAACAAAGTTAAGCATGTCCTGCTTTTAGTATCTGTTTTTTTATTTTATTTTCGTGTGTGTGTGTGTGTGTGTGTGTGTGTGTGTTTTCATTGAGAAATTAGTTTTGAGGAACTTTCTCTTTCTCTGAAGACAGAAAGCAGGGAACTTGAGAGATCTCTGGTGAGATGCAAAGTCCTTTACAGAAAAACCACCAGCCAATCTGTAATACTCTGACCAGATCTCTCAGGTAGATGGTATGCTTGAAGGTTTATGCAGGCAAGCTGGAAAGTTCCTTCAATGTCTTCACGTATGTCTGCTACTTTCAAACTCAGCCACTCATTACGAAGGTTGTGGACATACCGTAAAGGGCTATAAAAGTAACAACGACCCTTGTCCATTTGGGATGAGGGATAAATTGCTTTAGATAGCATATAAATGTGTTCAGTGTATATGAATTAAGAAAAAAGAAAAAATATGCGTATTTGGGGGTCTAAAAATCCCTTAACAAGCTCTTTAAAGATATTGCCTTTAACATCAATTAGCTTTATTTAGTACAAACCCACATAAAATGACTCATTATTTTAAAAGTCTTAATTCTGCCTTTGACCATATTCCATCATAGTGTTCCAATAAATTACATGCATAGACAGATATTGATGAGCCAATATAAACGTAAGTAAAAATGTGATTATTCCTACTACTGAATGAGAGGCTTTGCCTGCATTAAACATTTAGTACTAGCAACTGGTTGATTGCTACCGCATGAGTAATTGGTATAAATGTCACACATTTGCATTAATTGCAATCACATATAAAAATGTAGATTTAAAATAAAATTTAAAATAATAAAAGAGTAAAAAAATCTGACATTTGGAATTTGAACGGTGTGTGTAAGTTTCAAAAGTATATCAAGTTCTTTCTTTTATGCACCAAAATTAGAATAATTGACAGAAATTGCTTCTAAGGATGTGTATTTATTTATTTATTTGTTGTTTATTTATTTATTTACTTATTTATATAAAGAGAAGGAGAGCAAGCGGGGAGAAGAGAGGCAGCAGAGGGAGAGGGAGAGAGAGAATCTTAAGCAGGTTCCAGACTCAATGTGGAGCCTGACAGGGAGCTCGATCTCATGACCCTGAGATCATGACCTGAGCTGAAACCAAGAGCTGGAGCCTTAACTGACTGAGCCAGCCAGGCACCCCTAAGTTTGTATACTTAAAATATAGTCCCTATTTTAAAAATAAAATAAAATAAAATATAGTCCTATTTTAAGAAAAAAATAATAAAGCCTGGGTGCTTAAGCCCTTCGCTACTAGGAACAATCTGACCAATAGGCATAAGCCTTCAGGAAAATGTTACCTCAAAGATTTCCTACTACTTCACTTATGAGATAAATAAGAAAGAAAGCCTTTGTGTAGTCATGGGCTCAGTTGTTATTTTACAAGTTTTATTACCAAAAGTACAAAGATATTGACAGACAAGAGGAAATAATCATTAAAAGCTTTTATAACACAGAATTTGCCGTGTTGACCAATTGCCTTATACATATTTTAATGAAACAACTACAGTGAAAAATGTAAAGGCCCAATATTATATGGATTGACCATTAATTTGTTAAACAATGATTGCTTGCCTAATGCTTATCGTGTATGCTATATATTGTATTGGGAGCTACAGAGGCCATCAGTAAAATATACGTTAGGGTACCATTTTATCAGCAGGATCTGGGACTTATTCATCTTTGCATCACCCATATGGCTGGAACAGTCTTGGTAATAACCAGCCATAGTGATAAGCATGACTCACCATTAAATGCATGGGATCTACTAGAAACACGTCTTATATAGATAAAAAAAGAAATAAGCCTAAGGCATTAATATTAAAATGATCCACTGACCTTTAAAATATAAAATTAAGCTATATGTAATATATAGTAAGATGATAGGAGATGTGTATGCTATGCTTGCCCTCTGGCACCAAAAAACATTGTCCAAGGTTTTCTTATGTTTACATACTAACTGAACACTGAATTTGGTACATCTCAAAGACTGCAGGGAATCATGCTACTTGTCTTTTCCAAAAAGGAATACTACGCATTACTCTTTATTTATTAATCTTTATTATTTTACAACAAGTTTCAAATTTCCAGCCACAGAGTTATTTTTGCTCTTTATGGATGTGTATCCAGGTAGACAGGCTCTGGGTCTGCACAGCTGTAAAGACACGTCTTTTTTTTTTTAAAGATCTGTGTCTGAAAGGGTTGTGACGAACTGATGAGGATCTTGGAAATGATAAGCATGCACACAGATCACACAGCAGATTTTCCGAGCCTAAGAAGACGCACGTGATCTTCACCATGTTATCTAACCCACACCTTACATAGGCAAATGGCCCTTCATGGTTTCCTTTGTCATTATTAAGATAGCTGTATTTCTTACGCTTTCATCTTCTCTTTCATGGCGAGGTTCAAAGTCCTGCATAAATAAAAATGCACGTAACTGCAGGACACTCAGAATGTCTAGACTACAGGGACAAAGGACAGAGTTTTTCATTTATATGCCCATGAAGGCTGCATGTCCTGGAATGTGACAGGAAAGACGGAGTGGTGTAATAGCCAGACCAGTGACCCCAGCATCAAGATAACTTGTTAGCTTTGCAGTGTTCCCAGTGTTAGCTTTGCAACTAGTCACCTTTGGCTCTTAAGCAAATGTCTTAACTTCTCTGAGCTTCGGTTATGTAATCTGTAACATGACATGTTTGCCAGTGCTCGGATCTTTGTTTCTAATACCATTCTCCAACAAAAGGAACCAGGGCTACTCAGAAAAAAATGTCAGATATGAGGACTGAGGCAGAGAAGATACCAGATGAGCCTGGAATGTCTTGTAGGGTCTGAAAGTAGGACAGAACTCCCAGAACTAGATGCCAGGACACAGGAGTCAGCAGAAGGAGCTCCCAATAGTAAAGCTAGAACAAGCTACGCAACGAAATATATAATATGGTATTAGATTATAACTCAGTATAATCTGAAATACGAAATACCTATCTATGAATTCATTCTGATATAAGTAAATAAAGGAATAAGCGACTAAGGAGAAACCTAAGGAGATATAACAGCTCATTGAAATGTGATCTTTGGATGGGATCCCGGAACAGAAAATGGCAGTTAAGGAAACATGAATGAAGTCCAAATAGAGAATGAAATCTAGTGAATAAAAATGTATCAGCATTAATCTATTACTGGTGACAAGTGGACCATAATCACATAAGAAGTTAATAGGAAAAATTAGGGGTGGGGTGTATGGAAATGCCCTATACCACCATTGTAGCTTTTCTACAAATTTGACACTAACATAAAAAGTTTATCCAAATATTTTAAAAATGACATGGCTGGACTAGAGTCTACATATTAGCTTTTTGCTGTTCTGTGACTAGGCGCTGAAGTATTATTCCTTTGTGAGTTTGGGCCAGAAGAAATCTATCTGTTATGGCACAGTTCGTGATAGGGGATGCTGAAAAATCGCACGTCCCCCACTGCCTTCATCAGTCTCCCTGGCACCAAACACAGATTTCTCAATGCATGTTGATTACACGGGGAAAAAAAATGTCCGTGATTATCTTCCCCCTGATAAATAAGTAGAAACAAATCCTCACTCAGGAGTGAGTCTTGTTTTTCTCCACAGTCTTTTAATCCTTAATAACCACCACCACCCCAAATAAGCAAAGGCAAAATTTTGAATATATAGTACATGCACTAACATTTTAAGTCTATTGATACCTTTTCATGACAATAATTGTTTACCAATACTCTGTGCATAATAACCGTAATCAACCGGCAGTGTCAAAGAGTAAGCAAATTAGTTCATAGTCCTTCGGCATTTGAATAACTCAGCCCAGGAAGTAGCAGTTTGTGAGCCGTAAACCTTCTGCAAATCTGGATGCCAGCAGTATTCAAGGGTTAAACCAGCCTAGGTCTGTTTGAGCAGAGATGGTTCTGCCAGCTTCCTTGGAGGCAGAAACCCAAGAAGGGGGAGGGGCTTCTCGGATACCCTCCCGCACACCAATCCACCAAATTAAAAAAATGGTATACTGTGAATCTCCCTTTCCATTCTTAAATGCTTATGAATAGAGAGAGGATTTTAGAGGGAATATATTTAGAAGCGTAATTTCGACCTTGAAAATATTTCAGCATTTCTGATTCCTTATGGTGGATTTGCTTTGTGATGTTCCATTGTGCAGTCTTTCCCTGTCAACTCTTTATCCGTATGGGTCTCTGATTTCTCTACTCCAGGGCATGAAGAGCCAAACCCTGTCTTCCCTCCTGAAGTGTTGCAAGGATGAGTAAGTGAGGAACTGTCAGGGGGCCTTGTGAGATAGGATCTATTTAAATGCGAGGATACTAGGAAGATCGTCTCCACCTGGTTGGCAACAGGCTAAATCTCAGAGCAGCAGCCATATTTGCCAATCACGTCAGAGCGATTGAAATGTGATGCCCAGTGAAGCAGGACACTTGCTTTAACTAAGAAATGATAGCAAGAAAAGAAGTATGAAAAAGAAAAGCTCTTCCTAACTGATTTTGAAAGCCATACTGTGTTATGTGCAGAGATAAAAAGGATATTTGAAGCATGTATTTGGTTACTAGTTTATTTTTTCCTTCATGAGCTCTCTTGTCACCAAATTTTTTGTTTTGTTTTGAGTTACTGCTTTTCTTGGGTGAATTTGTTAAAGCATACTACATTGACTCAGAGTTGGTGACAAATGGCATAAGACTAGCTTTAATTTAGCTTTATATTGTCGCCCCTTTTTTTATTTGCTTTTTTTAAAAAAATCTCTAAATCTTTATTAAGTTGTACCAAAAGCTCCACGCTATTTAAGAGAGTAACCTTTTTATAAGAAGTATCAAATGCTTTTGAAATTCCCATTACCAATCTTAATTTCAGTGTGTTATTTTGAATTGTTTAAAGATTTTCATTTTGTCCCTGTAGTCCAAATTGTTCTAAGTACTAATACATAATACGATTTTATCAATTTGAAAATGACCGAAAAGGCAGCCCTTTTAACACTTCAAATTCACTTTGTCCCAAAGTATTCTTATTTACTTGTGCATGTGTGTGTGTGTGTGTGTGTGTGTGTGCGCGCGCATGTGCGTGTTAAATGCTAGGGTCCTGTACTCACATGGTTATGTTTTGTCCCTTCTGAATTCCTAGAGTTTTGTGTTGTAATGGCTGGGGTGGTAGTAGGCAAAAACCTGTTTTACTTCAACAGAGACCATTTTTATGAATGAAATGCACATCCCTTTGCGTGCTTCAGAATTCAATCTACCTGGTGTCATCACTAGACTCTCCATGGAGTTGTTTGTGTTAGTCAAAGAAAGGGTGAAAGCAACAACTGTGTCTCCAGTGCCTTAGAACAATAGAGGTTGGAAGGGACGATCCTTCGTAGTTACCTGCCTTTTCGTTTTACTGATGATAAAATTGAGCTCAAAACAAAATAAATAACTTGTTCAAGCCCTTGGATAATGGAAAGTGGGACAAAGAAGTACCAGTTAGGTGCAGCTGAATCCGGGTTTTCCCTAAACATCCCCGTGTGCTGTTGGTGATTCTCACGAACTCTGTTTTGGCCATCGCCAAGCTCTTTCTTGCCATTCATTAATGGTGTCACTGTTTAAAAAGCCCCCCATCAAGGGTTAGTTGTTTTCAGAGAATCATACCTCTCTCTGGAGTCTTGTAATAGAATGAGAAGTTCTGTTGTTTAATACTAGGGAGTGGAAATTCACTTAAATTTAAGTTTCCCTCCCACCCAGAAAGAACACACGAAAAAGTCGTCCTGGTATTTCTGCTCCCTGGGTTCCTCTATGGAGCTGCTCTCATGGGGTTGCTCCAACCTTTGGCAAAACCTTTCATCCTCAAGGGAGGAACAGATGCAGGAGAGAAATCATCAAGACACACGCATATCAGACCATTGTTTTCAATTGAGCCATGTCCTCATTTTGCTCATGAAGGAAACAGGTCAGAAACATAGAGTCCAAAATCTGTCTCTGTTGCTTTTTAAGACAAGCGAAAGATTGAGACATCACTTCTCTCTCTCCCCCATTTTAATTCTGAGGAAACTAAGGTCCTAAGAGTTTAGATCATTTTGATACATCTCTGCCCGTGTCTGGAAGGTATCTCTTTATCTCACTTTAAAAAAAATAAACTTTGAATCTCTGAGGTTAAATTATAAGAAATATTGCCACCTAGAGAAACCTATTTCAAAGGATATCATCCAGCTGCCCTAATTTAGACTAAACTGATCATGAAAATCTGCATTCTAACAATAAAGAATCTATACATTCAGGGGTATTCTGTTACGGCTAAGTCCCCAGGTGTCCTAATGACCAATTCACCCGGTGATCCACACAATCTTCTTCTTCTTCTGTTGATTCTCTGAGTTTCCCTCCCAAAGCTGAGAGCTTGGTTAAAGATGGCGGACTTTTCTTTATGGAGGAGAACCATACGTATTAGGAATAGAAATGCAGTTTCAATTCCGTTTTAAAGCCTGTACATCAGCATCTAAATGCCATTTATTAAAGCTCAGAGGAAACAAATTAGAGCTGAGAACTTTTTAGATCTATGTTAATATAGTCAATTCTCATTTATGTGTGGTAAACTTATGAACTTTAAGAAGCAGTGGAAAATAATCCTATTAGAAACATACTCTCTAATTTTGTAATAGTACACTTTAAACTACCCACTGACTATTTTTTCTTTCCCATAGGCAGTATTGCAATATGGCCAAGTGAAGTCTACTCAAACATTATGCAAGTTTATGTCCAGGTTACCAAACTACCTTCCCAACTCTTTAGCTATAGAGTGTTTTATAACAGTTCTGAGAATAAGTATAGCCTGTAGCCTTGTGTTTCCTGATTGGGCTACTTTATTACCTTTTAAATGAAATAAAGATGAGGAAACACTGATTCACATAGCAGGCTGGCTCCCAGATAAAGAAGCAGTAAAACACGATCATCACTGGTATGAAAATTGAGCTTATAGGTCATGTTGGAAAAGACCTAGGGCATGAAGAGCAGCCACATGCCTCAATGTCATGAAAGCAGAGTCATGGAAATCGGTGAGAATAGCACGGGATTAAAGAAAAAAAATTAAGTCCGGAACATCCTTATGCCGTGAACTTACACCCAAATATTTCCGTAGTGAGGACAATATTTTGGAAATATTTTATTGATTACTAACCCATGACTTTCCACTGTTGTGCTCCCACCTTTAAAGCTAGGGCATGAAGACTGTGGACACAAGGAAATAAATAATGATATTTTAGAAGAAAGGTCTATAATTAGAGAAGATGAAAATATGATAGAACTGGAGGTCTGGTCACTCAGAAGATGGGAGAAAAAAAGAGCCTCTAGTAATGAGAGGGGAGATGGGGAAAGAGAACAAGCAGCAAGAGGTCAGACTTGAGTTCTCTGCTTTCCCTTTGAGATTAAAATCCCTTTGGAATAAAGGGAATAGAATATCTAGGTTGTCCTGAGAAAGTTCCAGTGGCTGATCTCACCTCCCACTTCTTGGGGTATGTGGGATTGAGAGCAAGAATTAATCAGTCCTAGAACGTAAAACTTGTCATCACCATTGTCAACAATATTTTCATGAATGGAAGCACATTCATTTCAACTTGCTACATTCCTGCAATAGATAAGATAAAGCAAACAATGTAGCTAATGGTTTTGGGCTAATAGCTCATTTGGATATTAATAATGACTCTTTTGGCTTATTTCATGGACATTTAAAAAATATACTACCTACTTTTCTCCTCGAAACTTATTTATGTACTCTACAAATTAATAAGCTAAATGGCAAAACCCCCACAACTTAAATGTTTAACTTGATGACATGAACTTAGCTTTCTTTCTTCATTTTATTTAAGCATTTGGGAAGTATTTGCCACTTTTCAAAGTTCTAACTAAGGTGTGAATTAAAAGCTAAGTATACGTATAAGCACTTTTCAATTAATGCACCTATTATGGATAGCAGCCAGAGGAGGGAATCCACAAGAGAATCTCTTCATAGCCTGAGGCTCTGCCAAAAGGGAAGTCGGACATTTTGTTTATGCTTTGACATCTGTTTATCCACTGGCTACCTTGGTGCTTTCATGCACTGGGGATGGGATTACCAGGAGGCGGGTCGGAGGGGGGGGGGCTTGAAGAAGAAGAAGGAAAGAAGCAAGAGATGGGGGTTGTGGTGGGTACGTGTGGTGCCTGCACCAGAGAGAGAGAACACGGGACAGAATAGAATTCTCCCAGCGGGGTCACAGGCCCCATGGGTTCATCCTCCCGCTAGAGGGGTGAGGAGGGGTGTATTTTTGAATCAGTTATGATAGTAGTGGTTTTTTAAATTGATAACAGTGGAAAAACAAAACATCTTCATGTTTTTACCCCAACCAGTTGAACACCCTCACTGTTTGAAAGCAGCTATTTCTATTGACAGGATTAAACCTTAGCACATGAGTCTTTTTTTTTTTTTTTTTTTAAGATTTTATTTATTTACTTGACAGAGAGAGAGACAGCCAGTGAGAGAGGGAACACAAGCAGAGGGAGTGGGAGAGGAAGAAGCAGGCTCCCAGAGGAGCAGGGAGCCTGATGCGGGACTCGATCCCGGGACTCTGCGATCACGCGACTCTGAGATCACGCCCTGACATGAAGGCACACGCTTAACGACTGAGCCACCCAGGTGCCCCTGCACAAGAGTCTTTGTTCATAGGGTTAATTTACTAAGGAAAAAACATGCTTTCACAATTGCATCAACGAAATCGCAACCCAACCCATCCACGAAATTTTAAATTCCTGTTAGTGGGATCTGAAATTACGAAGATTTACTGTGAAGCAATGTAAAACCCAAACTCACTCCAAACTGAAAGAGTTCATTATCAAATTCGAAGTGATTGTTTTAGCTGGGTGTTTTGTCCATGTAATCTTGTAACACTAGAGACTTGTAATAATTCTCTAGGCAGTGGACATTAAAAAGGAAAACTTTAAAAACCGTCTATAATGTCCTCCTTTCGCTCAGCGAATAAGTGAATTAAATATACTACAATCCTCATCACGATTTCCTCCCCACCCCACTAGCACAGGCTTGGCTACTCTCAGAAATAATTGCCGTCCTTCTTTTTACGTGCATCGATACTGAGCTACTGTGAACCGACACTGGTGGAGCGGAGCAAAAACTTCAGGTTCAGAGGTTTAGGAAAAAAAAGAGCAACTCAATGTCTCTGCTTAATCCGCTTTAAAGAGACAATAGCTGAGCAGCGTACTTGGTGTGCTGGTGTTTGCAAGAACGGTTTTGCAAACGGAATCTAATATGATGCATTACAACTGCCCAGACCAAGGAATAGTGCCCTTTCTGTTATTCTTGGAGGGCTGAAGGACTTTTTTTTTTTTTTTTTTTTTTTTTTTTTTTTTTTTATTAAAGGCTGCAGCCTCAGAGTGACCCTACAGGTGCACAAAGCAGAGAGTCGTGGACCTGTCAGGGGCGTTGATGAAGGTTTTGTCTGTTTCAGTGTGGATGCTGTGGAAGGGTTTTATTGATTCCAGGGAAAATTCAGCTGCTTTTTAGTTCAGATACATTTGACCTAAATGTTTTTACTCAGAAGAAAATAAAGAAAGGAAGAGAGAGTGAAAGAAGACTGGGCTTACCTCTACTGTGTCCTTGGTAAAACCAATGAAGGACACTTTCAAAAACCCATCACCCTTCTACTCTCTTTTGATTTGATCCAGAGCAGTAAGCGTGAGGTGTGTTCACTGTGGAGAGGAGCAAAACAACCCACTACATGGAGCTCAGGGCTTAGTACTGTTCTTATTAAGATCCAAGGCAGACCCAAAGAATTCTTGGAAAGAAAATACTGATATCTGAAGGTAAATCCTAGAAAGGACCTCACATTAGATGGGAAGAGGACTGATCCACAGTTGGATCCTGGAACAGAAAAAAAAATGGCATTAAGGGAAAAACTGTTAGAATTAAAATAAAATCTGGAGTTTAGTTAATGTATCTGTGTTAGTTCCTTAATTTGGACAAAGGTACTGCAGTAATAGACGATAACATAAGGGAAACCCAAAATTGGGTGAAGGGTATACAGGGACTCTGTACTATCTTTTCTATAAGTCAAAAATGATCACAAATAAAATGTTTATCCCAAATTATTCCAAATAAATACCCCATTTAACAAAAAGTACAAGCTTCCAGAGACCATTACCCAATCCCCTATAGTGTTGATGCTCCGGGGTACTTTGAAATTCTGTCTTGCAAAAATAATGCTTAGTGATTGGATAGGTCCTTAAATGAGTAGACTGGGCAGCAAGCCATGCCCTTCTATTTTGTCTGAAAATGAAATAAACCAACCTGTCTCATTCTAATGATACGCGTCCTAAGAGTGACAAGTGCAGTGGGGGTGGTCAGAGTCTGGGATGCTCGTACCTGCAGACTTGTGTCTTTAGAACTGGACACTTGTAGTCAACAAGGCAGAGATAAGGGAATGATGGCACTGTAGAAACCAGCCCGCTTGAATCCCAGCAGAAAAGTAGCCTTCATGTCCCTACAGAATTAAAGAGAACTCAGAGAAAGCTGCTGAGATTTTAGGGGGAAACACTAGCCTATAGAGTGCCTCAGTTTCCCTAGCCATTAAAGAGAGCAGAGTATGTTGTCCATAGATGCATTCAGAATGAGCCAGTTAAACAAGCTGGCAGGCCCAGCTGTCCCAGTGATAGACGTGATCTCCTCAATGTCATCTGCTTGCCATCCAGATACTAAGACATCACAGCCTCCTGAGTAAGCTCTGTGTTGTATGGAGGTAGAACGGATGATTACCCAAAAAGATGATCTGAGGGAAGGCAAAAGGCCACGTGGTCCGGAAACCCTGTCCTGCTAAAGCTGGAAAGGGCTTATCATTCTCATCACTCATTCTTCTAAAATGTTGCTTCAGTGGAACAGTATGTCTGCCAACAAACCACTGAGTTCCCATTCATAGGGCAAAATTGAGAAAGACTGAGAATCCCAAACTAGTTTTGATTCATGAAGGTCAGGTAAGGGGAAAACCTGAAGCTGAGGACACCTGTGACTCGTTCCCCCAGCTGCCTCTCCAGAGTCCTATTTCGTCACTTGCTCAGACCTCAGTACACAGCCAGTTCTCATTCGCTGTGAGCTCGGGATTGAGGAGAGAAATAGTTTCGGGTAAGATCTCGTACCAGAAAAGTCCTGAAAAGATTCTGAAGGTGGAACACTTGGAACTGTTAAGTGAAGTTGATGATGCGAAATAATACCGTGTGGATTGGCCTAGGGCCCTGTATCCCTCTTTCCAGAAATGGATTCCATTTTCCTGGGAAGGGACTTTTCTCAGCAACTACGACACAGACAGGAAATAGCAGTGGGAGGCCGTGCAATGTGTAGTCGAATTCAAGGAGGATGTGCTTGTTTTTTTCCTGAGCTGTCCTCGTTGTCTGTCAAGGAATAGAAGACCTTCAACTTCAAGACAAAGTCCGAAAGTGGTTAATTAGAATACTTGTACGTCTAATTAAAATTGAGACTGGCTCCTAATTATCGATTTCATTAGCATTAATTATTATTTCAAGTGGATAACCATAGATTATTGCCATAGATTAAAGTGCATTTTAAGGTCAACTCGCAAAGGTATTCTTTCCTTATACAAAAGCACAGAGGAGACTTGCTAGTAGGCCCCCATCTTATTCAGGGTTCAACATGTTCCCACTGAAAATTATAATTTCCTACCTGTAGTGTAATGATTTTAAAATTCCAATAGCTTTCCCAAGGGCAGAATATTGATATTTACCTCTCTTAGAAAGACATGCTTCACCCTGGGAGTGCTTACAAATGTTACCTAAATGAGCTATCTTCATAATGAAGCTAACAGTGAAAATTGATCACGCTGAACAATTCGTATAAGTAGCAATGACAATTTTGGTCTTCCCCTATAGTTTTTCTGTAGAGTGACAGCATTGTCCTCTGTCTCAAATTCCAAAATGCCAATAAATAATCAATGAGCAATCTCAAAACAGAAAAAAAAAATTCCAAGAAGGTACCTTGATGTAGGTGGTAGCTATGAGGAAATATTCACGTGAAAATTTATTGTGTGGTCCATTTAAGATTTGTGCGTGGTACAATTAAGATACTATATGTTATAATTCATAAAAATGAAGGCAAACTAAGTATAAGAGTAGAAGGGATGCACAAATCTCTTAAGAGTTGCAATTTCAATACGTCCATCTTATTTACAGAATTTTCAAAATTCTGATGTGCAAATTCATTTGCCTTTATATGGTATGTATTAGGGGAAGATGTGAATTTAGTAGGTTGCTAAAATAGGGACACGTGCTTTGCCATCCTTAGCTACTCATCTGGTAATTTCCCCCAAGTTTCTAATATTCTGTTTCTTTAGAACCCTGTGATACACTTATTAAATCACATATCATATTATGTGACAGTTACTAAATTTATTGTCTATCTCCCCAACTAGATAATAAAAGAGGGGACTGAGGTTGGTTGGTTGGTTAGTTGGTTGGTGGATGGATTAATTGA
Source organism: Ursus maritimus (assembly GCF_017311325.1). NCBI lineage: Eukaryota > Metazoa > Chordata > Mammalia > Carnivora > Ursidae > Ursus > Ursus maritimus. The sequence continues at coordinate 7,737,550 of NW_024425341.1, read as the reverse complement.
TTTAATTCTGGTATCTAGCACGATGCCTGACACATGAGAAATGCTTGATTTTGACAATTAAAAAAATAGTTTTATGGAAATAACATTTATATACCATAAAAAGGAGGAGTTAGAGAATTGTTTCAGCCATGTAAGCATCACCACTATCAAGATATAGAAAAATTCCTACAGTCTGAAAACATCTCCCAGTATCCCTTGCAGTCAGTTGTTTCATCCCGGGTCATCACCCTGGCAACCACCAGTCTACTTTCTGTCATTAGGTTTTAACTTTTCCAGCGTTTCATGTAAATGGAATTATAAAGCATTTAATTCTCTCCCTTTCTATCTTCTTTCATTTAGAAAAACGCTTTTGCAATCCATCCGTGTCGTTGAATGTATCAGTGGTTCATTATTTCTGTTACTGCTTACTTATTCCATTGTATGGTTCTAGCACAATTAATTTATCCATTCAACAGTTGATGGGGATTTGAATTGCTTGGATTGTTTCCAGTTTTGTTTCTGTTTTTGTTTTTAATCTACTTTGAACAAATAAGTCTATGTGAATATATGCCTTCATTTCTCTGGATTAATTTCATGGGAGTGTGGTTATCGTGTTGAATGGGTGTGGGTATGCTTAAATTTATAAGAGACCCCCAAACTGTTTTCCAGAATGGTTCTGATAGTTTGCATTCTCATCAACAACATGTGAAAATTCAAGTTGCTCCTTATACGTCATTGGTATTTAGCCATTCTAAACAACGTATACAAGTACCTCATCTTGGTTTCACTTTCACTGCTTTACTTTTTGGAGTTAACTTTCATTTTTCCTAATGAGGAGTGATGACGAACATTTCTGTGCTTTTTGTCACTTGTATATCTTCATTGGTAATTGATCTATTCGAATCTTTAACCCACTTTAAAATTGGGTTGTTGGTCTTATTATTGGGTTGTAAAAGTTCTTTGTATATTTTGGATATAAATCCTTTATCATATATGTTATATACATATTTTCTTCTAGCCTGTGGTTTGCCTTTTAATTTTTTTTAAAATTTTATTTATTTGTTTGATGGAGAGAGAGACAGCCAGCAAGAGAGGGAACACAAGCAGGGGGAGTGGGAGAGGAAGAAGCAGGCTCCCAGCAGACGAGCCCGATGTGGGGCTCGATCCCAGAACGCCGGGATCACGCCCTGAGCCGAAGGCAGATGCTTAACGACTGAGCCACCCAGGCGCCCCTGCCTTTTAATTTTTGACCATGTCTTTCAGTGAATTTTTTTATTTTGATGAGTCTAATTTGTAATTTTCTATGATTCCTGTTTTGTCATAGCTCCCATATTGCTACTTGTTTTCTATTTGTCCAGTTGGCCTTTGTTCTCTTTTCCTGGGGTTCTGCCTTCTAATGGGACAGTTGAGTGTTTTGTGTGGTTTTATTTTGTTTCCACTATTGAGTTACTAGATACACTATTTTGGTTTTTTTCGTTGTTGCTTTATGTTTAACAATTTGTATTTTTAACTTATCACACCTGAAAGATAGCAAATGCAAAAGTAGTCTTTTCAGATTCTCCTTCTTTGAATAAAATCAGAGCCTTCAGAGAGTCCAATTGCTCTAAATCCCTTCTCCGAGGGAGCTTCACAGCCAGGTAGGAGATTCAGCAGTTACACCGGGATAAGTCACATAAACAAATGTTATCACAACCTGTCATATCTTCTATTTGTCTTTCCGAAAATCCCACTTGTTTTCTCATAGAATTCCTTTCTCCCCCTTTCCTTTTCTCTATTAGATTGGCATATAAACCCCACCTTCATCCCAATGCTCCCACATGTATATGTAAGTGAACCTTGTCTTTTCTCCTATTAAACCTGTCTACTGTCTGTTCATTTGCAGGCCCCCAAACACTGGACACAAGTTGAGAGAGGTAACCTCTTTTCTGCAAACACAGCCTACCTTCAAGTAATAGTATAGCATTTTACAAATAATGTAGGAACTTGGAAAGTTCTATTACATGTAGAAGAAAAGTATATTCTTTTCTTCTATACTTTGTCCTATTGTCAAGCATTTTATTTCTACATACTATAAACCCGGCCTATTTTTATTATGTTTGCCCCAAGCCGATAATAATCTTTTAAAGAGATTTTACAATGAGAAAAATATATATTTACTTAGCTCATTTCTGTGACCAGCATTATTCATTGCTTTGTGTATGTGATTCCGCCTGAAAAACTTTATTATTTCACGTAGAGCAAGTCTGCTAGGAATGGGTTTTCTCAGCTTTTATTTGTCTGAAAGTATTTCACTTTCATTTTTGAAAAATATTTTCACTGGATAAAAAAACTCTACGTTGATAGTTTTCTGTTTTGTTTTTTTTAAGTATTTAAAAATGTTCTTCCATTTGTCTCTGGTTTGCATAGTTTCTTGTGAGCAGTATGTCATCATTCTTGCTTTTTAAACTGTATATATCTTCTCTCTTCTGTTTTTAATTTTTATCTCCTTATCACTGGTTTTCCACAATTTGATTATCGTGGGGTTTTTTGTCTGTTTGTTTTCTTTTGTTTTTATGTTCATTCCTTGGGGAATTTGTAGAGCTCCTTGGATCTATGAGTTACAGTTGTTGTTGTTTTTTAATTCAAATTTGCGGTATTTTCAACATTCATATCTGCAAATGTTTTTACTTCCCCCTTTCTGGAAATCACATTACACATGTGTTAGATTTTATGGTATTGTCCTACAAGTCATTGATGTCGTTTATTGTTTATTATTATATGCTCTGTTTTGTACAATTTTTATTTCTGTGTCTTCAGGTTTACCCACCTGTTCTTTTGTACCATCTAATCTGGCCTTAAAGACATCAAGTGTATGATCGACTATGAGTCCTACCCAGTGTTTTTCGTTTCCAATATTGCATTTCTCATCTCCAGAAGTTTCATTTGGGTCTTTTCTGTGTCATTTATGTCTCTCCCGGTCATATCCCCATGTTCCATTCTTGAGCAAATTGAGCCTATTTATGACTGCTGTTTTAATATCTGTATCTACTAAATTTATCATCATTGCTGTTTCTGAGTCAGTTTATATAGACTGATTTTTTTTACTGTATCTTAATTTCCTGCTTGCTGGAATACCTGGTGATTTTCAATTGGCTATCAATGCAATATTATGATTTATAAGAAATATGTATTTGGTAATTCAGATGATTTATAAGAAATATATATGTTTGGTCTTCATTCACAGTTCCTGGCTCACAGCTCCCAAACCTTTGGAATTTCTTAAGCAATAAAAGCAATGGGAGAATCTTTTTTGTTATAAATTTGGCCTCTTGTCTTCAGTTCCTGAAATCATTCCAGAGTCATAAAGTTGAAGTAGAGGTTATTTGTAATAAGCCCCTTTCCATCATAACTGGGTTTATGTTAATGAAGTATCTTTTGAAATCACCTAAGGTTGGGGGCTGGTTGTCAGGGAAATCAACCATTAATACAGGGTTGGAACTTCTAGCCCCACCCCCTGATTTTCAGGGAGGGCAAATGGGCTAGAGGTTAAGTCAATCATCAGTGGTTAATGATTTAATCAATCTTGCCTATGTCATGAAGCCTCCACTTAAAAAAAAAAGGAAGGGGGGGATGTTCAGAGAGCTTCCAGGTCAGGGAACCAGAATACTTTCACGTGCTGTCAAGGTGGGCCCCAAGCTCCACAAGGACAGAGGCTCCACCTGTGTGTCTCCTCAGCTGGCTGTTGATTTGTGTCCTTTAACATCCTTTGTAATAAACCTGCAATCTACAGAGTAAACAGCTTTCCTGAATTTTGTAAGTTGCTCTAGCAAATTAATTGAGCCCAAGAGGGGGGTTATGGGGACCTCTGATTTATAGCCAATTGGTCAGAAGCACAGGTAACAAGCTGGACTTGTGATTGGCATCTGAAGTGGAGGGCAGTTTCTTGAGACGGAGTCCTTACCCTGTAGAATCTGATGCTATCTCAGGGTAGATGGTGTCAGAATTGAGCCGAATCCTAGGACATCCAGGTGCTACCTGGAGACTCCTTTGTTGGTGTGGGAACCTCTCATTTTCTCCCCCCACTCCCATGGTGGGATTGGATGTGGAACCCTAAATAGTCAGTCATTGTGAGTTGTGTATTTTTGGGTTCTGGATTTTGTTTTATTCCTTTAAATGATATTGTACTTTTTCCAGGCACGCTGTTAAGGTATGGGTGTCCATTTGATTATTTCAAGCTTTGTTTTTAAGGCTTGTTAGAGTGGGTCCAGTTTAGTCTTTAGTCTTAGGCTAATTTATATCCTCTCAGGATATTAACTGAAGCCTGTGTATTAAGAAATCATTTAGTCTGCCTGGCTTTATTATAAAAGATGCCCAGTCTTACGTGAGGTTGAGAATTATTTGTCTTACTGCTTTCCGTGGTTCTTTCCATGACCTTGCGCAGTCACTGCCCATCTATGCCAAAGATGGGAGGGAACATCACTTACGCACATCTCTGGACATCTCTCTGCGCAGTCCCTCCTCTCTGCAAATGTGTTTCACACATTCTAGGGTTCTTTGGCATTTCAATGCTGAGTTCAGTCTCTTCAACTCAAGAGGGTCATTGGGCTGCAACCAGGTATCCCCTCCTTATGTTGCAACCTCAAAACTTAGCCTAGTCAGTTATTTGGGGTAATCTTAGAGTTTATCCCATCTGTTTCTCTTCTCTCAGAAACCACAGTTCTGAACTGCTGACAACCATTGTTTCACACATTTTTTCCCAGTTTTCTAGTTGTTTAAGGTGTGAGGATGTGAGGCTAAATCTAGTCCCTATTATTTACTCAAGTCTGAAATCATTCTTACTCTCGAAAACTTTCTAAATAGAGTGAAGGACACAAAAGATCATGGCCATTTAATGTGCAAATTCCATAAATTTGAGGGGAATAGCTAAGAAGTTGAACAACAGAGTAAGTATTCAAGGATATCCTCTTATAATAAAAATGGGAAGTCAACATTTTACAGGTTAATATCAACTCCAGCATTTAGGCTCAATTAAATCAATTGTTTAGTGCAAATGGAAGAGGGGGTGAGACATGGGAGGTCTGGTTTAATAGCAGTTTATGTAAAACTCTCTCAGAGCTTTTAATAATTTTAGAAAAGTTTTGTGAAGGGCGATTTATCAAGGAGATTGTTTTTTAATGTGGTGTTCAAAAGAAGGCCTTCACAGAAATATGTGTCCAGATCAAAGGAGTTACGATTATCACCATGTCATTTTATATTGTGCTGCTTGGAACCCAATTTTATAAATCTGCTCTATGACCTCTAAGTGGGTCATTGATATTAAATGTCCCTGGATGAAGAAAATCACGGTCTACAATAATAGGCTCATGTAGTATTTTTCCAGTCACCCCAGAGTGATCCAGAAAACAAAGTGTCGCCACTTTATGTGCTGTATCCCAACTCCCCTCTCTGCAACGGTAGTACATTTGATCTATATCTCCTACCTCCCACTTTCTCTTCGCGTCAGGAAACATGACTTGCCTTGCATTTAATAGCATCCTTAGTGGAGAGAGGCCCAAACTAACTCTCTTCTCAGTTAAAAATTCCAGCAAAGAAAACTGGTTGTCTTGGTGTGGGTTCCAGTGCTCTTTTGTGTCAATCAATAATCATTAGCGATTAGAGAGTCAGACGCTGTCTGCTGTATTGTGTGTGTGTGTGTGTGTGTGTGTGTGTGTGTGTTCCGTACATGCTCACCATTGTACACACATGTGGAATCCCTCCTCCATCTGTTTAATGTATTTAGGCTTAATGCTTAGGATAATTCAATTGGGTAGATGCCAATATTTCCATTTCACAAGGAAATTGACACATAGAGATGTGCAAATATCCTATGAAATTCACCAAGCTAACGTGTTGGTGCCAGATTGTGAATTGTTTGTCAAGCCTTCGCTCCTTTGCTTAAGTAACACGTCGCCGATCATTTTCTGCCCTAAGAATTTGCGTGTTACCTCACTCCTCTATCAGTATGTGAGATTGCCCCTAATGTTTCTAGACAAAACATTATTTTCGGAACCCAACCTAAACACCTATTTGTCTCTGAAGTCGGACTAAAAGGATATGCCCTCTCAAACCCAGGGTTTTATTTTCATTACCACAGTTTACATGTTCACTCTTTTTAGCTCCACACCACTGGGTCTCTGCTTTTCTTCAGGCGTTCTAAAGTCTAATTTTCAACAGTTTCCCTCCAAATGGAAATCACTATTGGTATGGTAAGCATTTGGAGCTTTATTATTGATTTATGCCTTGGGTGAAGAGGTTAATTAAATGTGAATTTTAAGCCGACAACACGATTAGGAGAGTGAAGCCAGCGGAATTCATGAATACTTCCAGAGCCATTAAAACTATTTAAAATTGAACAATGACTGAAGGTGGGGGGAAGGAGGTGGGGTGGGAGATGGACCAGCCCTCTGTTATTTGTGCCTGGATTAATGAAATTCTGAAGAACAACGAAGTCTTTCCAAGGCTTTTTATTTTGCATTTATATTGACATTAGCATGGAATATAATACATCCCTAATAAACCACTCTTGCGTATTGTCTTCGTTTCTTCTGTTTCAAATTGCATCATAGAGCTCTGAGCTGAGCAAATCAACAGGCCAGATTGGAAGGAGGGGGGATTCATGGGTTACTGACCCTTAATTAAAGAGTCCTTAGGATGACTTTGTAAAGCTTGAGAAGGGTACACACACTCGACATGTCATTCTTCCTGTTTTTCAGGAAGACCTTTCAGAGGTCACGATTTGAAAAACCAAATCACAGGTGGATCTTACCCCAAACAGTTGCAGAAAGATCAACAATCATGGATATAAGGAAATGAGGCATCTGGGTTTGGTTTCAACCTACACTGTAATTTCCCCCAATTCAAACAACCGTGGGTCGTATACACCGTTTATATCCAAAACCCCCCTCCTCTAAATCCCAGGTGTGTAGTGGACAGTCCGTTCCAGTGAATAATAAATAAAGTTCTGCAACTCCAGGGGACTTCAAAAAATAAATAACGTACTTATTATAAATAAATAAATAAATAACATATTCATCATAATCCTTGTATAAAGAACATAGGCCGACTGTTCAAATTAGGTGGGGTAGTTTTTCAAGAACACTGAAAATTACAAAGGATGGCATACTTAGAAATTGAATACTTCTATGATTATAGAAAAGGCATCTGTTTTAAAAACAAAGCAAATGGTTTTCGACACTTTCTGCTGTAGCAAAAATAGATCTTAAACACAATACACGTCGTAATGATATTTATTGCATTTTGGTTTGCAATGGGCATAGCCCTGTGAACAAAGAAATCAGCAACTGTAATGCGATATGCAGAAATGATGCAAACGTGCTAAGTGGTGCAGTAATACTCCCAGATCAATCTCAGAACACCAAAGAAAGCGATTGTCATTGTGATTCCATCCAAGCAAATCTCTCCTGCGCCAAGATAACAGAAAATATACGGACATACATACTGAGTTGGAATCAAAGATTCAGCAAAACGGAAGGTAAAAATCAGCCCAAGAATCAGATATTTCGGATGAGAGGATTAAAAATCCCAACAAATGCTAAACTAATGCCCAGCTAAGGCTGGGGAAGGGAAGGCTGAACATTCTCCTGTTAGAGACGGTAAGGCCATACGCTAAAGCATGGTGAAAGTTCTGGTATTGCACATGCCCCGCCCAAAGACAACAGCTAGGCTCCAAACGATGAGGCTCCAAACTGACTTTTTTGCCTTAAACCTGCACCAGGTCAAGGTCCAAGGCAATGACAGCCAAATCAAGGCTGCCTGCCTCACAGCGACCAAGGACCCATGGAACCAAAATGGATCTAACTGGCGAAACCTGGTGTATTTCAGGGTCAAAAGAATGATAGATACACCTCAGTCTCCCTTTCAGGCTTTCCCCTCCACTCCAGGAGACCCCACTGTGTCCACAGTGAGTGTCACACATGTGTTTCTGACTTGGTCCTTGTCACCGCCTCTGCCGCTCACTCTTCTGGGCTCTGGGTGGCCAGTCTGGCTTTCGCACACGGGCCCCAATCTGCCCCTTCTACAGGTCTGAGGCAGGAGGCGTGACCTTGGAGCAGGGTTTCTGAGCCTTGGCTCTAATGACATTTGCAGACAGCAAATTCTTTGTTTTGAGGGCTTCCCTGTGCATCACAGTATCTTTACCCACTCAATCTAACAGCACCCCCGATTATACAATAATAATGTCTTCACATATTCCCAAGTGCCCCCCGGAGGGATGAGAATGGCTTGCGTTGGCTAAGACCATTGCTTTAAAGGTTTCTGCCTTTAATATACTGGCCTTGGGAGTCCAACTTTCAGTCCAGCTAAGCCCAGATTGCATATTTATTGAGACAGCAAAGACATTTGAAGGTTAAAGAAGATTCTAATGCAGGAAAAGGTTTCAACCATCTATGAGAGCTGGCTCTTCTCAGGACGCAGAAGCCCAATCCTCTGGGGCTTCTCTAGATGGCTACCGGGCAACCTCCTTACCCAACTAGAGGGGTGCTTTGTTGCAGAGCTCCCTGCCGTCTAGAAGTACACTTAAGCTTCTCTATATTTTTAGAGGACTAGTCTTCATGGGGTCAGGGCTAGGGAAAGTAAAGTCTTCTCCTTCTCTTCTGTGTCATAAATCTTTTTTCCAAGCTCTGATTCATTTCAGGAATGTTGACAGTCTGAATTTCCACTTTCTTCTGAGGAAACCCGATTCTATACCCATATGTGTGGCCTTGCTGTCTCTCTGTAACAGAAAATTACTTCATGGGGCGCCTGGGTGGCTCAGTTGTTAAGCGTTTGCCTTCAGCTCAGGGCGTGATCCCGGCGTTCCGGGATCGAGCCCCACATCGGGCTCCTCCGCTGGGAGCCTGTTTCTTCCTCTCCCACTCCCCCTGCTTGTGTTCCCTCTCTCACTGGCTGTCTCTCTCTCTGTCAAATAAATAAATAAAATCTTAAAAAAAAAAGAAAGAAAATTACTTCAGAATATAATAGCCCAAAAAAGCACAAATAAAGCTGCAAGTGGGTTGCTTTTAAATAACTCCTTCTTCTGAATTATATAAATAAGTGGCAACTTTATCCATCTATAAAGTTCATCACAACTTTCCCCTGTGGAAGGATCAAACTGTTTTGGGGGCAAAGACTAATATGGGACCAAAGTATGGAACTTACAAGTGAGAGATTTTGTGTCCCCAGAAGGAAGAAGATTGTAGTGTTTGGAGCCACCCAAGATGATAGAAAGGCAGTAAGTTACAAATCCCTTTAGATACTTCAACCAGAAGCTGGAAGATGTTGTGAAGAGAAGCTCACACACCCGATGAAGTGGTCGGTCAAGGTGATCCTTTGGTTATGCAACTCTGTGGACACGAAGATAATGGGAACATCCCACAATCCAAGAAGCCAAACTTTCAAAATTCTGAGAAGACTTTACCCTCAGGAAAATGGCCCACTTTTTTGGATTCACGTGAATAGCAGGTGCTACTTGAACAATATTTGGGTCTATTAGAGCCTCAATTCGAGTCTCTACAAGAGACTCAACTCTTTGCCTTATTCTGGGGTGTGTGTGTGTGTGTGTGTGTGTGTGTGAATGAATTCATATCAAAAGAGGTAATCGATTAGTTGGAGATCATGACTAGCTTTTAAAAATTTTAAAGAAAAATAATTATAGTAATAGTAGGGACACCCGGGTCTCAGTTGGTTGAGCGTCTGACTCTTGGTTTCTGCTCAGGTCATGCTCTCAGGACTGTGGGATTAAGCACCATGTAAGGCTCTATGCTCAGGGTGGAGTTTGCTCCAGATTCTCTCTCCCTCTCCCTCTGCCCCTCCCCTATTAGCATGCGTGTATGCACACACCCCCGTCTCTTTCTCTCTAAAATAAGTAAATAAATAAAATGTTTAAATAAATAAATGATTACAGTAATAGTGTAAAAAATTGTCAAATTACTGCAAATCCATGACTATACAAAATAAGTTTTAGTTCGGAGCTTAATCAAGTGCACCTCTCTCCTTGTCTCTCCTCTACCAGAGGAATGTCTCTCTTCCTCACCAGTCAGACCTGTGAGAGTAGCATCACCTTCTTCTGCCAACAGGCTGCCCAGAGAAAGCAAAAGTGAGAGCCTAACCTGCTTCCTGTCCATACCTGTGGCCTCAACATTCACAAGAAGGCTGTGAGGACGAAGGATTCAGGTAAAGGACAGAAGGCAGTGGGAGGGAGAGTGCAGTTGGGGCTTAATGATGAAGGAGGGATGGGTCTGGAAGGTAAGGAAAGACACGGAGAAGGGATTCAATTCATATCTGGTTTAGTTCTTCTCTGAGTTAATGGCCAGAGAGGTAGAAACACTGATGCTACATTATTTTTCCAGTGATTCCTCCCACCCCCCCACAGGTTACCCTTCCTTCCTCTCTGGGCCCAGCAATGAACTTGGCATTCCTGAGTTATACCTGCAAATCTTCACAACAATGCACCATGGAAATCAGCAGTAAAATGTTGCTTTTTCTCCTTGCTCTGGGCATTGTGTGCGTGGGTGGCTTGACAACACAGAGCAGTGCCTGAACCATTTCCGTCCTGTCATATGCTATCGATACTTGTTTTCTGGTGACTAGTGGGGGAACATACGTGGTGTGGGGTTGTGGGTTTCGGGAGTTTTTTTTTTTTTTCTCTTGGTTTTGTTGATTTCCCAGCCTCTAGAATATTTATTTATCTATTGAAAGGTTAGATTTAGAAAGGGCAGGTCTCCTGGAATACCTGCTTGCAAGATAACTGGAAAGAGGCACAGATAGAAAACTTCCCATAGCAGATGAATAATCAGAATTTTTAAAGCCTTGAGAGGGAAAACACAGAAGCAAAATTGCTTTTTGTGTCCTTCTTTTTATCTACACTGTACCTAGGAAACTTTTCATTTTGCCGCTGACTTACAGCACTGAACAAAAAAGAAAATCTCATGGTTATACATAGCTCATGATAGCCCAATTGAACCGTTCAGGCCCAGAACTCCACTTCCGTGCCTGAATTATTGAATTATTTGCAATGGATTTCTGCAACAACCGGCAACCAGGTAATTACTAAATGTCCCTATTTTCTTGGCCATAAGCATGCATACCATTTATGGAACTGGATTAACTAAAGCAAAGGGAAATATTGAGCCAACAATTGTTCCAAGGGCACTGTAGGTAATAAAAGGCCAAATTACAAGGTCTCTAAACTGAAAGCAAATCTTACGCTCATCACATAGTAAAGAAAACCTTGACAGAAGATTTTACTTAATGGCAAAAATAAAATCTTAGTCTGGCCAGCAACGACGGGAAGATTTTGCTATTTCAGAGTGAGAGCCGGACGTCATGTCATGTCTGATATACTGACACAGACATGTTGTTCTTTCCCAGGGCCACCTGGAAGCCACCTGGTCATTCATTCCAAATGCGTTGTTGAAGAGCAAACAAACCAAATGGACCCAAACAAACCTCAGATGTGTTATCGGGTAGGCACACGTTTTGTACTCCTTTTTAAAAAAACTGTCATCAGAGCTTCCAACAGGAGATTTTGAAAATGATCAATTATGGATGATTTTGCTCATTTCTCAAAAAAGAAAACTTCTCCTCAAAAGACGAAATCCAAATCTGAGAACTAAGGTGGAAGTTCGATCCGTTTTTGGCCAGATTTACCATGACATCACGAGACTCCTCATTTTTAGCCAAGATGTCGTAGGTAAAACAAGATGATCCATTAACCCTGCTAAAATACCCTCATTGTCATCAGTTTGTGTGGAGTTAATTGTTTTTGCTTTTTTAACACACACACACACACACACACACACACACACACACACACACACGATGTCTGTTCATTGTTGGATTGAGAGAAAAGATCAGCTTTCCTTGACTCCTTCCACTTGTAGATTGGTACCTATTCTTCCAGATACAGGTAAGAGATTCATGCTGCACATTACTGGAATACGTTTTCAAGGGAAAAATTAAGAATAAATTAAAACTGAAATTCTTCAGTCAGCCAGATTGAATTACAGAGTAGCCGTCAATTCTTGCACACGCGATGTGTAGAAAATTGACGCTCACGGGGCTTGGGCACGGCTGACTGCCTTGTATCCAGGAAGACATATAACTATCCCCTCCCCCCAGCAGATTTTAAATTACCAGAGAGCAGGACTTGCATTATGGAGTTTTCACCTATTTTTATTTTCTCCCAGCTTAGTGATTGGGATTTAGAAGGTCCTCAATAAATAGGTCCTAAATATAGTTTCATACGGCCTCTAAATTCCAAAGAGGAGTTCTAAAAATATTTCTTAAGATTTTTAAGGATCAGTGGCATGAATAGAATAAGCTTAAGACTTCCCAAATTTACTTCTGGAAAACATTTGTATACATGAGCTGTCCATGGACCTTGAGCAGTATAATTTCACTTACCTGCTAATAAGCAAGTCTATCTTTTAGTCGCATCTCCTGTGGTGTGTTTTAATAACAGAAACTGTTAAAAAGGAGACGGAAGGCCCTCTGCGGAGTCACTTGTGCTAAACCCAACCTCAGCAAATCAAGACTTAATGCCCGACCTGCGGGAGTTTTCAACTCCCCAGGAATGTAATCTTTAACCCATCAACTTGGAATTACCTGGTCAGCACTAGTGAGGTCATCTGCCCTATAGGCCCTTCCACACCCCTTCGGAGGGTGACCTTGCCTGAAACAAGGCATTCGTTGCCAATAATTTCCCTTCTCTGCTTCCCTCCCCCTTTAGAAACTTCTCACTCTCTGCAGCTCAGCAGAGCTCCTACTTGGACCTACTTGGATGGGATGCTGTTCGATTCATGAATGACTCAATAAAGCCAATTAGATCTTTAACATTAGCTCTGTTGAATTTTTGTTATTTAACAAAACAAATGTGTTCTTTGGCACATATAATCTGTTCCATGGGACTCAGCAGATCAGAATTGAATTTCAATTTGAGTTCTCTTGCTTACTAGTTGTATAAACTTGAGCAGTTTTACTTAACCTTCCTAAACCTCAGTCTTCTCATCTGTAAAAAGGAGATATTAAATACTCTTTAGAATTAAATTAATTTTAAATTTAATTCAATGAAGGTAAATTGAGTTCCATTAAAAGAGGTAACATATGTAAATTGTCCAACACAGGTCTCAACATTTAGTAATAAACCCATGGTTATTCGCTCCTTCCCTTACTTTGGATCAAAATGCATTTTTAAAGCCCTGCCATTGTATTTCTATGTAAACTGAAAGCAATCGAGACAAACTCATTTTATCTGTTCATTATAGCAGATGCAGTCAACCCTGTAACTGGAAACACCCTTCTATCAAAGTTACTGTATGCAGCTGAAAGTTATAAAACTGTGTTTGCTTTAGAAACATCCATAATTTGGGCTTGCTTTATGTATGCATTTTATTTTGACCTCCACATATCTAACACGGTGTAATTTGTCGCGATTTGTTGCCGCCGTATTTTGCGGTGTGCTTCCTCTCCTCCCAGTTATTCCCAATCGGGGAGGTTTTCTGAAATTAGAATGGAAACTCTCTGAGGTCTTCTGGTTGCTTGGTCAGTCTCTCCTTCACAAGCTGCTATGTAATTCACGACAGGATCGTAGTTCTGGCAGCAGCTGCCAATGCCGACAGAAAGCTTGAGCTCAGCTCCGCGGTTAAAAGGGTGTATCCTGAGTTGTCAAGGTTGTTAGATGGAATGTGTCTGACTTTGGGAAGGATTTGGACAGATTTTGATAGACAACTCCTAACCCAGACCTGGAACTCAATTCACCTCTGAAATGAGAAAGGCTCCATTTCCTTTCTCGTCCCTTCCCCAGCCCCTCTTCCTCAACCTCATCTCGCGACGTGGTCCAAGGACCAATCAGCCAGGAGACAGATGATACATTGAGAATGTGCGCAAGGCGAGCTGACTCAGGAGAAATGCCCCCTTCTCCGGTGGAGGGGTGGCTTCCATTGCGTTTCAAGCTGGACTTGAAATCAATATGTCATTATAAACAAATATGGTGCAGGGAGAGACAGGAAGTGGATACACACCCAGGATAAAGTAATTTGGGAACATTAGTTACTTTGATACGTGCTGCCCACCAAGGAGACATGAACATTTCACAGTGGATTTCTTTGCCTCAATCAATGTCCTTTCTTTTTCTCACTTGAAGCAGTTTTATAGACAAGCGTGGTTACTTGCTTGGGGAAAGTTCAAATTCCAGTGTCAATTTCTGACTGTCCAGCTTCCAATCTCCAATGGTTTACTTTTAACTGGCACCTATATCATTTGCCTTGGAGAGAAAATCCCTGGTAAATTTGACAGAAAGTAAAAAGGGAAATGTGTGTTTTAATGCATTCTACCAGGAACGCTGTTTGGCATTCAACTGTTTGCTCAACAGCAGAACTATCTTGAGAGGAAGCACTTTGATAATGTTTCTATTCCTATTACCCCTTCAAAAATGCAATAAACTACTAGGACAATCAGGCAGTGATACATAAAATTGAGAAAGGGACCAGAACAGGATTGACAAAATTCTCCTCTAGTTTTCCACACCATTCAGTCTTCCATGGCTCTTCCTCAAAATACTTTACTACTTCTCCTCAGCTACTTTGAATCATCCCATCCCAATTCTTCAACTTCCAAACTTCCGTTGGGGACACAGGTATGCAGCTCCCTGCTCACCTGCAGCCCAGTCCTGTTTTCCTCCCCAGGATTTCCCCACTCCTCTATCTTCAAACCTGCCCCCAATTTAATGAGCTGTATCTTGGCGCCTGGGTGGCACAGCGGTTAAGCATCTGCCTTCGGCTCAGGGCGTGATCCCAGCGATCTGGGATCGAGCCCCACGTCAGGCTCTTCCTCTATGAGCCTGCTCCTTCCTCTCCCACTCCCCCTGCTTGTGTTCCCTCTCTCGCTGGCTGTCTCTATCTCTGTCAAATAAATAAATAAAAAATCTTAAAAAAAAAAAATGAGCTGTATCTTTTCTAACCAGAGGGCCCTTCTGACCCTCTTTACATAAGGAAATTATTTTGCTCTGTTTTCTAAGAATAAGGATACTTTTGTGCTGATCCAGCTCCATTCTCTCATTTGACTGGGGACTGAAGTTTAGACTTTGGAACTTGACTGAAGTCCAGCTAACTGGTCAACGTGGGGATTGCATATGTAACCCCAGCTTCATTAACATCATGTTCCAACTAATTGATTGACCTGGTCGCAATCCAGGCTGGCTCCATCCTGCTTTCTACTCCCAGTGTTACTTCTAATATATATTTTTAAGGGCTTGGTGGATGGATATATTT
The DNA here is from genome assembly GCF_017311325.1 of Ursus maritimus. Classification (NCBI taxonomy): domain Eukaryota; kingdom Metazoa; phylum Chordata; class Mammalia; order Carnivora; family Ursidae; genus Ursus; species Ursus maritimus. The sequence goes on along the minus strand of NW_024425341.1, from coordinate 7,722,287 downwards.
AGGTCTTTTATGGAAAAAATATTTTAAGAATAAATGCAACTATTTATACAACCTGCTTTTAAAAGATTTGCATTATAAATGCCTGTTGAGACACTGCTAACCTAGGGTTGTTAATTCTCTGGTCTCCATATAGAAATAAACATCTAAACCATAAGTCTGCGTAGTAAAGATTAGCTTGGCCTCAAACAGACTTTCCAGTCCTTTATCCTTGTTAGTTGGTACAGTTCTTTGCTATATCAGTTTAGTCAAATATGAAGAGGAGGTTTGCCTATCCAGATGGATCTAATACTAAATGCAAAATTTATGACACACTATGCTGTTTTGTTTATCTAATTTAGCCAATTTAGAAGTCCACAGTTTTTAAAGAAAAAGACTGCTTTGCAAGTCTCCAAAGATTGATTTTTAATTCCGGTTTACTCGTGCACCTCAATTTTCACCTCTTCTTTCATTCATTGGATATTTATTGAGTAATTACAGTGCAGATGGCATAAGGCTAAGAACTGGGTGAAGATCTAGGGGGGGAACTGAGACATCTGCTTATGACTATACCACAGGCAGAATGTGATATGTCTCATCAAAAAGGCGTGGAAGACTGTGGACATTCCCAGTTGAAGAAGGTAAGTTCCAGTTGGGGAAGACTCAGAAGGACTCCGTGGCGTGGATTGCTTAACCCATAATATAAACACAATGAATTTGGACAGACCCCCAAAAGGAGGGAAAGGGGAAAAAACTGTGTGAATAAGTCAGACAGCAGAAGACCCTGGTAGGAATGGGACTAATTGGTCTGGTGGGGTAAAGTAGAAAGAGAAGTCATTGGAGATAAAATTTAAAATAATCACTAGATGAATGAGTCTTAAAAATCAGGGTAAGTTTTTTGGGAAGGTCAAAGAGAACAATTTAACAGAATTTGTGAAATTATTTCTTTTCTTTGCGTTTTAGCAAGAAAAGAATCTATGTGGAGATAAAAAAAAATTAAGACACGGTTAGCCTCAAAAATGCTATTAAATCAATTGAGGTGAAAAGTAAAGAGGTTCTGAATGACGTAGCACAGAGGGAACAAAAAAGGAAAGAACAAATGAAGACATGGTGGAATTGAAATTGTGAAGACAGCATAGATCTTCTAGAGGGATGAAGGTCAAGAGATAAGCTCCATATTGTTTATAGAGTAGCACAAAGGCAAAAACCAGAAAAATGGGGAGGAAAATTAGGTTAAATGCTCTCTCATTCACATAATCCTCCAATAGAGGTTATATGGCCTGTTCTTAGATCATTCAAATGTATTAAATTGCTTCCAAGTGAAAGACCATTGACTCTAAAGTCTGATTGCTTCGATATGAAATCTGACCATCCATTGGAGCAAAGGATGTCCACCTGGTCCCCATGGCAAGCTTTAATAAAGGTCAATCAAAGGCACTCTTGTGCTTTCAGCTTCATTGCCGTGATCAGGTTATGGCTCGAAGGCTTTACAGAGCTGGGTAGTTTAGAAATCATATTTATCCAAGAACGCCACACGAGACCGGTACTAGATGCTAGTGTCTGCCTCCGGAAAGCTCATGGACCAATGGGGAAAGAGGCCATGTTTCCTTCCCTCCATCTGTGATATTTGCAATTACTGCTCACCTTCCTGGCCTCAGATCTACTTCTTCCCTCACTCCTCGCGGCTCCCCCGCACTTTCATGGCAAGCAGACACAAAACACACACAGACACACACAGACACACAGACACACACACACACACACACATGTTTGGTTTTTTGTTGTTGTTGTTGTTGTTCTCCCATTGATTTCTGGGACATTTTTCTCTACTAAGTTTCCTTATAATTCTCTTTTTCTTTCCCACTCTCTCTCTCTGACCATTCCTCCTCTCTTTAATTCCTATAATGTAGGTTTCTGCCAGGGTTTATTTTCTGAGTCCTTCTGTCCCCCATTTAAATGCTCATTTCTTTGTTGACTTCACCTACCCTCATAGATGAACGCTCTTTTGCCCCCAGCTTTACTGAGATATAATCAACATACAACACAGTGTAAGTTTAAGACATACAAGGGGATGATTTGATACTCAAATATCTTGCAAAATGACTACCACAACAAGGTTAGGTTACACACCCCGCACCTCACCTAGTCACTGCTTTTGGATAGTTGTTTTCGTGGTGAGAACATTTCAGATCCACTGTCTTAGCCACTTTCCAGTACACGGTACGGTATTGTTAACCACAGTCACCAGGTGCAACTATTAAACATCTTACAGAAACAAACGAACCCTGAAGCTCTTGGTAGTAGTAAGTAGTTCACGAAAGACCGAGAGTGCTGGAGGGCAGATTGATAACACAGGCAGGACTAGACCCTGTGAGAACTTCTGTGTCAGAATAAAACTGTAGCATGTACCCTGTAGGCAAAGGAGGAGAATTACAACACTTTCAGCAAGGTGGTGACAGCATTCCACATTTTTGTTTGTTTTAGAAGGACCGCGCTGAAGCACACTGGGGAATACTCGAGGCAAGAATGACAAATAGTTTTCAACTAGCATTCAACCCCCATTAATTGGCACTGTGTTGAGAAGGATGCTGAGGGGTCCCATGTTCAGGCTCAGCTGGGAAAAAGCCATACTTACATTCTCAGGGATGCCTGTTATTCCAGACACAATTTCCAGAAGGCATGGCTCCTGTCTGCTGCATCAATTCCAAAAAAAAATCCACCTGACTTCAGCCCTCACGATCTGGGAAAGGTGAGGCATATTGTGGATTTAATGGAAATGTAAGTCAAGGGAAGATTCAGATTCCAAAAGAAATATTTTTCTGCATTGTTAAAAAATGACTGTCGTTGTCAAGGGCACAGTATGGAGGAATGTAGATGATGGGCCATGTATTTGCCATCAAATTGATGGCAGGTGAGGCAAAACCAGGAGAACGGTGGGGGAGGCAGTTGCTGAAATCCAAAAGAGAAATGATGAAGTTTTAAATTAATGTCAGTGGTGCAGGAGAGAAGAGGATAGATTTGGGCAGTGTTAAGGATGCAGTTGGAATCACTGACAGAACCAGGATCACAGTCATTTAACTGGCAGGTGAGAGAAGCGCACATTAAGAAAACAGAGAGCAAAGGGCTTACCCAGATGCCTGAGAAAAACTCAGAAGGAGTGGGTGTCACAAAAGGCCAATGCTAGCTCAGGAAGAAAGAAAGATGCCGCGAAGAGGTGAGGCTTGACAGGACTGAAAGATGCCCACTGAATTTAGCTGTTAGGATAATTGCCCCCAAGAAAGAACAATTTCAGTGTGCAAGTGGGAGGGGGAGCCAAGGTAAGTGTTTCTATTTTCTCACTTCCCATTCAGCCCCTTCCAGAAGCTCTAAAAAGCAAAGAAAATGAGGCCATGGCAAACTGAAGGTCATGTCCCCTCTTTGCTGGGTTTTGAGTGGGAAAGGTGCAAACACGTTCACAAAGGAGAGATCTATCTGGGAAGGGGACGCAGAAGGACAGGTGAGAGGTGCCTGAACTGGAGAAGAAGTGGGACAATTGTGGAGAGAGGAGCAAGGAAATAGGAAAGTGGGAGAGGGTTCTTGTCAATTTGTAGGTGTTGGGGAGGAAAGTGAGGGGACTCACGCATCATAGGCTCGTTTCATTCAGTCAGCTAGCTTCATTTCCTGAGAGAGAGGTGGGGGACATTATTCTAAAAGTTATTCTTTTGTACTGAATATTCTTTCATATTTGACATTTGTACTGAATGCTATGGGAAATTAGAGACAGGTGACCAGCAAGGAGTAGAAGGTCATTTGAGCATTTCTGAAGACCAAACTGTGATTTTCAAATGGATTTGGTAGTTCTTACCCTTGGTGGTTGTCTTAGTATGATAAATCCTGTGCTTGGTTGGGCCTAAAACAATGCTAGCAAGAGAGACCTGCTTTATCCCTTGATTCTTGGGTTTGTTGCCCCTGAGAGCATGGGGGGGGGGTTGCGAGGGAGGTGGCATCGGGGGATCAGGTGAAGCTACTTACTTCTCAATCCGTCCCTGAAGGAAGTCTTGAGAACTTAGTGCACAATGATGATTCTTCTAGCTTTATGTAGTTCTTAGATCTCCTCTAATTATCCTACCAGATACCTCTAAAGCCTAACTATGTGGTGTCCTCCACTGGCTAACTAGCATCAGAGCTGTATAACCAGCTTCGACTTTTTACTGTCTCCCGTGAAGCTATATTTTCTGTAGGTGCCTTTAGAGTGAAAGCTTTCATCTTTGGGTTGGTCCTGTTCTCATTGACCATACACATCTTTCCCCAGTAAAAATCCATGAGTTTCCTCTTCATCTGATTAATATCAGTGAGCAACTCCACCCCAGGACAGAAAGCCAATAGACTGTTTCCGATAAATAACTCAGCATGCTCTCTTCTGGATGTGATGAGATTGGCTGCTAGGCTCCATAAGCTGTTGGACCGCAGCTGTGGTTTACAGATACTAAATGACAAGGTAGTGCCAATGGTTGTGAAGTTGTGTTTGACAGCCTTGAGACGTGCACACCAGGGAATCTATGGTTATTGATTATTCTCAGAATGCGTCTGGTTGATTCTTTAAGGTATAGTTTCCAGTGGGCTGCCATTTCAAACACACATGCAGATGTCATGTATGTATGTATATATGTATGTGTGCAGAAACACATACAACGAGGAATTCAGCTTTTAGAAAAGTTAGGTCGTGTATGAGAATTGTTCTTAGAGGTAAGGGGACCAGACTTCGGCTGAGATGACAGGGTGGTCTACTCACTCTCATCACTGTCAACCTCACTGATGACACTACTATTGATTACTAATAGTGGAGTCTGTTGCTTTAGGTCTTGTTTGGTTTGCTGAAAGTTTGAATCAGTATTGGTCCACAGACCCTTATCAACAGTTATGAAATTCCAGAAGCTCTGAAAATCAAAAGCAGATTTATAAGTACGGGTGAATTCATTTGGTGGCAAAACCTGACTTCAGCAAATGTGATTTTATCTCTAGTTTCAATTTCCTCACTTAGTGTGAATGATTTCCTACAGACATATTAGTTTTGTGGCTACACGGTTCTCTATCCCCATAGCCTGATCAAGGAGCTACATGATGTAAGTATATTACTATATAACTTCTAAAACATGAAACATTCTGGAGAGTAAAACACATCCAAAGATGTCAGATAAGGAATGGAGAGCCCGTACTTACATGCGTCCCGTCAAAATGTGACTACTTACTATCTGCTTGAACATTTGGAGACCATTTGATCTTTGAACCTTTATTTTCTGTAACTTACTGATTCTCAAACTTTACTGCACAGTGGAGTCACTGGAGATCTTAACAAAAATACTGATGTCTGACTTCCACCCTCGAACATTCTGACTTAAGATGGAGTATGACCTGGGTGTCCGCATTCAAAGCGGCTTCGTGGATTCTAGTACGCAGCCAAGTTTGGAGACTACTGTTTTCACCTATCACAGAGTTATTTCTGGGGACTTGAATATCAATGGGGCTGAGCCTGGACATCTTGAGGAGTGCTCTATGACACGTGAATTCAATTTGACTGCATAGACACTGCTCTTTTGTTACTGTGCCGCAATACATTCTGTTGTGTGGTGGGTTTTGTTCCTGCTCTTTTGCACAGAGCTTTCTTTGGTACTCGAGTCGCACCACCACTATAAATCACTGCAGCACAAAGACCTTCAATTGTCTATCCTAATCACACATTTGATACTCGCGTAATTCCGACAAAGTAGTATCGAAACTAATTTTAGTTACCCACAGCCTCAAAGTAATACTTCAAGAATCAATTGGTACTCAATTTCATAACAACTGATTTTAGTATTCCAAATTAAATAATCGTTGGGGTGCCTGGGTGGCTCAGTCAGTTAAGCATCTGCCTTCAGCTCAGGTCCTGGGATCAAGCCCCACATCCGGCTCCCTGCTCAGCGGGGAGTCGGCTTCTCTCTCTGTCCCTCACCGCTCCCCCCCATAAATAAATAAAATATTTTTAAAAATAATTAAATAACTGTTATGAATGCAACATGTTTTAAAAACTGTTGCCCCACCTGTGTCCTAGATACTACAAGCAAAGCATATTATTTTCCAATGTATCCTCAGCCCAAACGCAACTACTCTAGGCTATGAGTGCTTACAAATGAGAAAAAATTAATAAATAAATAAATAAATACATACATACATAAAGGGAAGACTTCCCAGGAAGCCTGGAGGGCAGTTTGATTACCAGCTGGCTCCTGATTCTCTCTGATTTATTTACTTAAACAAACTTAATAACTTCAGCGTCCGTGCCTTCCCAGACCTACGAAACTTCGGCCAACTTTACAAAGACAAGGGAAGCTTTGATTAAATGAAGCATCTAGACGCGCCTGGATTTCAAGAATGGAACCACTTTTTCAGGGTTGAAAATGGGACCATGAAAGCACCCACGTTCTCACACAGCAAAGAATGGAGAAAAATGTAAATGTTTTCCAATGGATACAGAAGGAAAACGCTCCTCGTTGGTGATTGAGTTATAATGTAGCAAATTCACTTTCGTTTATGGAAAATGTTTTTTATTGTTAAAGGAGGCAGATGAATTAGTGATAAGCTTTGTCAGCAGGAAGCCCACGGCTGTGGTTTTTCCCAAGGGAAGGATGACTAAAGAGTATACATTTAGTATTTGTCACAACTTAAAAGAAAATAACTTGCTTTTCCCACTATGTGGCCAGTTCTGTTACCTAGAGCTTCAAATCCAGAATTTGTTTTCATAAGCAGATGCTGTTTGTTTCAGCATTTTGCGTTGCTCGCCATTCAAATGGCAATTAAGGCACAGCCAGTATTAGGATTTGTGAGCAGTGCTCGCTTCGGCAGCACATATACTAAAATAGGATTTGTGAGCAATACGTACCTTTAGAAAGCCAGTATTCTCCAAGTGGGGTGTGTGTGTGTGTGTGTGTGTGTGTGTGTGTGGCTTTTTGTTTTGTTTTGTTTTTGTTTTTGTTACCTGTTTAGCCAACTGGAAACTGGAGTACTGAGTGCAGTTGTCAATTGGAGACCACGAAGAAGAGAGAAACAATGTCTGCTAATTGGGGAGGATCTTTTATTTGGGGTATCATAACAAGCACACAAGGATTCCTTGAGGATGGGTCCATGCTGTGGAGTGAACTGCTGGGTTAACTATAAAGTAAATGGAAGAATACTTTTAGATTTACAACTGCAAATGGTATGCTCGTGGTCCCCGTGTTGGTATCAAATCCTGCCTCACTCAGAGAGACAAGTGGGTGTTATTTGTGTTCTGGGGCTGTTTGGACCCTGCTTTGCTTTCATCCTTCTGATCTTGACCCTTCTGCTCACCCTCCTCTCCACCCTAAACTTGCCTGTCCTGAAAGAATCATTTCCTTGGATGGAGGCTTCTCGGCCATTTTTCGGGAATTCTGTCTCTGCAGTTGCTCGGGATTCACACTACATCAACTATTTCTGTCATGTACAGCTACTGCCATTTCTAATGGCTATTACACAGATCCAGGCAATGCTGAAAGCTAAAGTCTGCATTTTTTCTCTATGTGCACAGTCTATCCCGGGAATGACTACTTTCTATTCAAAGTCTGTGATATAGTCCAAGGGGCTTGGCCCGTGACTCACCAGCACCCCATCCTGCCCTGAGCTGGACCACAATGATGTGAGAAACCCTCTACCTCTCTCTCTGGGGGAGATGTGTGGGGAGCGGTGGAAGAACGGGGAACTGCCAGTCTCTGTAGGACTTTTTCAGAAAGGTTCCCCTACTGCCCCTTCAAAGATAATACCCCCACCCATGCTCCTCCACGCCAGCAAGGAGTCTCTCTCAGGGGGCCCACCTTCCATGTTGATCTCAGCTCAGTTTCCAGCTGGGTGCCTTCTTGTGTCATCAGACAAAACTCTTCTTCAGAGAGTGTCATAATCAAGGGTGTCAGTCACTTGGCTCTGGTACACACAACCTGGAGCCTAAGATTCTCATATATTAACAGTAGTTACCAGCTCCAAATTCCTGGGCCCCAGGTTCCAGGGAAGAGACATTTACCAATGCAGCCATCAAAGGGAAATTCCGTTTCCTCTATTACATTTCAAGCCATTTTTTAAAAAACAAGACAGAAGTCTAACTGGGGAGGCAATCTGGCCATACTCTTTCTCTTGAAAGCAAAAAAAAGAAAATAAAGAAAATATGAGCAATATATAAACCCCAGTGCAGCATTCTGTGCATGAAATTAAATTAATTTCATTAAGAATGAAGACCCGAGTGGTGCTGTGCGCATTGCAAAGTATTCCCGCCTAGGAAGGAGAGCTGGTTAATTGATAATAAGCACTTCTTTCTAGATGTTTTTGAGTTGTTTACTCACACACCCTTCAATATTTAAGCCTTTCTGGCCAGATTATATAGTTTTAAGGCCAGATCCACGAGTAGCCTGTACCGTTAACTGTGTGTCTATACTCATGTTTCACTCTGTATTTTACCGGAATAAAAATGTGGGCGCCTTCAAGATAGATCTTGGCAGTAGAGCTAAAAATCAGTAGTACAAGATGGGAATGCTGGTATCCAGGTCCTTATTATAACCCAGGATCACATGCCAGGCCTGCTTCAGAGCCGAGGGAAATGTCATGAGTGAAATGGAGCTTTGCGGTGATGTCTGTTTGATTATAATTCTCCCCAGCTACTTAATATTGTCCTCATATCTAAACATGGTCCAAGACAAAAGGCAGGACAAAAACTGACACTAGAGGGTATTATTTCATCATGAGCTTTTGGAGACTTTTTGCTTAAGATAACAATGACAACCCTAACCAAAACATTTCCTTGGGATTTAATGACTCGATGGGGTTGAGACCAGCTAGTGACCAATTGCTAAAACACAGGATATGCCAGGGATCATGATGGATTTGACTATTATCTAACAAAATTAGGGAATGTCAACATCTATGTTCAGAACGGAATGTCTCACAGGAAGCTGATCCAACACATAACTGGTAAGTTACTGAAAACTACTATACATTCTCTGCGGGAGAATGGAGGTTATCCTGATTTTGGTGGAGTCCAAACGTCTACTTAGTTAATCCGTATTAATAGGACAGTACAGCTTCTAACCAGGAATGCCTTTCCTGGCTCACCTCCTTGCAGCCCCACCCCACCCCAGCCCACCACCAATTAAACAGAAGTTCCCAGCAATCAGGTCTTCTATCAATCAGGTCAGAAGCACAGAATCTCTTTTCTATCTCTACCTGTATTTGTTTCCTAGGATTGTTGGCACAAAATACCACAAACTGGATGGCTTCAACAACAGAAACGTATTCCCTCCCAGCTCTGGAAGCCAGAAGTCTGGGATAAGGTGTCAGCGGGACTGGATCTTTCCGGGGGCCGCGAGGGAGAATCTGTTTCCTGCCTCCCTCCTAGCTTCAGTGCTTTACTGGCAGTCTGTGGAATTCCTTGGTTTGTCATTGCATCGCCCTATTCTCAGCCTTCATGTGGCATTCTCCCTGTGTCTATGTCCATGTCCCCATTTCCTCTATTTATAAGAACACCTGTTATAGTGGGTTAGGACCACCCTAATGACTTTATTTTAACTTCATTGCCTCTGTAAAAACCCCTGATGTCTAAATAAGGGGACGTTCTGAGATACTGGGCTTATGACTTCAGCCTATGTTTTTGGTGGGAAGCAAAATTCAGCCCATGCTTCCACCCTGCTTCGTCTCCGTCCTCATTCTGATCTGATCTACCTGATGTTAGGTCACAGGCAGAACATGAATGTGAACTGATTTGATCCCATGGGTTTCTGAAGGAACAGGAATTAGCTAATCAGTGGGTGAACAATGCTTTCTTCTTCCCTCTGATCAGGTAAGAACAGCCTTAAAAGGTGTTGGACAAAGCAGTACTTGATTTCTTCCATAGATCAAGCTCATACTCGTGGGCAGGTACAACCCTCACAACACACACACACACACACAGACACACACACTCATCTAAGGAATTGGTGTTAAAATAAATACCCAGGGCAGGGGCGCCTGGGTGGCACAGCAGTTAAGCGTCTGCCTTCGGCTCAGGGCGTGATCCTGGCGTTATGGGATCGAGCCCCACATCAGGCTCCTCCGCTATGAGCCTGCTTCTTCCTCTCCCACTCCCCCTGCTTGTGTCCCCTCTCTCACTGGCTGTCTCTATCTCTGTCGAATAAATAAATAAAAAATCTTTAAAAAAATTAAAAAAAAATAATAATAAATAAATACCCAGGGCAAACCCTGAAAAGAAATAATGACAAGCCAGACATGCTATATACAAAAGAACAGCTTCTTGTTTGGAGGGCCTAGTTGTTATAGAAGTTTTGTAGCTGAAAGCCCATGTCTTTTTGTACTCAGGCTAGCAGATTCACCTCCTATTTTGCTGACTCCCTAGCTCTAATGATCTGTCCCTGGAAGCATCCTGGCATGTCCTTCAGTTTGTTGGACCCACAAGGTACCTATGTGTGGTTATGATGGTCCTTCTTACGTTGACGGTTTGGGGCCAGGCTCACGTAGGCCTCCGACTCCGAGTGCAGCCAGCAGAAAGCTGGGAAGAACAGCAGAGCAAATGCTGAGTTATTGTTGCTGATTTTGGTTTTCTTTCAAATGCAAAAGTTCCAACAGAAGAATCTTCAAGAATACCAAAGTCTGCTAATAAGCCACCTATGTACCAACGGTAATGAGTGTGATAGGCCTGGAAATTAAGGTTTTCCCTGAGGTGGAAATTGCATTTTAAAAGAAGAGCTGGTTATCTTTTACAAGTAATGATCCATGAGCTATGTTTTCAGAAGGTCTGTTCTTTGAAATAACTGTTGTGCCCACATCGCACACACACAAGAAAGCAACTTTTTGAAGTTGTGTCTCTGCCTGCTTTGTTCTGCTCCGTAACCAGCCCTGCAGTCCTTTGCAGTAGGTGGCCTTCCTCTGCACTGCGCTTGCGTGTCAGACCTAGCCACGTCCTCAGCTTTCACAGCAGTGCTGCTCACAATGGCTGAACCTGAGGAGACACCTGCTGGAGAATGGAAGCATTCGTCTCTCTGGGTAAGGCATACTTATTTCTTCTTTTCTGATAGGATTTCAGATGCAAAGAGATCAAGGTAATGCCACAGAGTTCTTGTATTTGCTTTTCAGCAGTCTGGGGATGTGCAGCAATGATGCAAGCAGTAAAAAAGACGCTGTATTAATTTAGCCTCCTTATAATTTATACACTGTGAGTTTAATTATTATTTATGTATTCACTCATCTATGTATTATAGGTACGCCATGGAAGCACAGGTCTTGGGCCCTGTGGGGAGCTTATATGAGCTATGGAGGCAAGACATACAGTCATCATGAACAGGGATTAGAGGTGTAATAGTGTGGGGTGGAGACCACAAATAAATGCTAAGTGCCAGGGAAGCAGAGAATAGGTGGTAGGGGAGAGCTCATGAATGGATGGACAGGAAGCGAAGTGTCGGATACGCAGATTTGGTTGAGCTGAGAAGGGGTAGTGACCACCAGGACTGAGGACATAGAGAAAGAAAGAGAACACGTAAGAAGAGCTGGTGGAAGCATAGCAGTGTATCCACAGCAGAGAAGTACGTTAGGGGATAACGATAGGTATGTTGGACTAGCTTGTAAGGTACAGGTTGCCAGAAGAAAGTTTCTTAGCCTCAAAACTGAGAAGCTGTTTAGACTCAGATGATATATCCAGTAGGCATCTGGCATAATGGAATGTTGGTTTTGGAGTCAAAAGTAATGACTGATCTCTGACTCTTCTCCTAACTCACTGTAGTTTTGGCAATGTGTGTGTTATTACTTCTAAACCCAGCCAAAACTCAGTGGTTTAAAACACCAGTCATTTATTATTCCCCGTGAGTCTGCTGCCAACTGATCTACCTCGGGCATACCCAGGGTCACTCTGCTCCACATTCCTCTCATCCTTCTCCTGGGACCCCCACGGTGTCCTGGGCAAGTTCTTCTCATGTTGTCGGTGGAGGGTCGGTGTGTAAATGTAAACATACAAGACCTCTTGGGCTGACATTCAGAATTGGCACACCACTGCTTCCCTCTTGTTCTGTTTGCCAATGCAAGGGATAAAGGCAAAGTCAGCGTCAAGGGGTGGCAAATATTCTCCACTCCTTTTGTGGGAGGAACTTAAAGTCACTTGGCAAAGGGGATTGATGCAGGGAGGGGTGAGGAATTCAGACAATCATGCAATTTACCACAAGTAATATAAATTCCCAGCAATATTGTCTTCATCTCTAAAATCGAGTAATAATGCCTATCCCTTCACCTCGAGAGTTACGAAGGTAAATACAATAATTAATATACGTATAAGTTTGTACTCAGCAGTAAAGCATAATGCAAAGCAAGGAATAATTATTTTGCACCTGCTTATGTTCTCTCCCTTAGGCAAAAACGTAAAATTATTTTAACTCCAATGCCATCCCCTATCCTCTAGCATAATACTCTGTAGAGAATGTCCTTCCAGTATGTGCTTCCTGAAGAAAGGTAGGATGAAGATTACTACAATGGCCTTGAATATATCCAGAGGAATAACTGGGGGAAAAAAAACAACCCCAAATCTTGCATGCTGCTCCTGCTTTCTTCATAGATGTTCAGACAACGGAGGAGCTACACTAGTCATCCGAAAAGTCTTGAGGACCACTTCTTTCCCAGGAGTGACACTGTTCTTACGCCGCTCATTCCACACACTCCTGCTCTTCTCCTCTACGCCCAAAGCATGAGTGGATAAGACAGTGAGTGGCCTGGGCTCCAGGAGGGACAAACGGCAGGATGTGAACTAAGACTGGCATAGAATCTTCATTGTTTCAGCATTATGCTCTAGTTAAAAGTGAGTTAACCTTCTGGACATGTTCAGAGTTAGTCTCATACATGTTCAGACTTATTAATTCATTCAAAAATTATTGACTCCTGAGGGTAAATAGCATAGAACTCAGCATTATTTAGGATAAAAGGTAATATGTTACTTTCACGTTGGAGCAGCTTGAACTCCAGGGCATGAAAGATACTTCTTAGAAAAGCAAGTTAGGCGATTTCAGTGGTTTTTAGTCATCTGGATTAATTGAAGAGAAGAGAATGAGTTTTCCTGATTTTCTGCAGCAAGGCAAAAGTTCGTAAGTGACTTTTTTAAGATTTTGTTTATTTATCTGAGAGAGAGGGAGAACACAAGTGGTGGAGGGGCAGAGGGAGAGGAAAAAGCAGACTCCCCGCTGAAAGGGAGCCCATTGGGAGGTTCAACCCCAGGACCCCGGGATCATGACCTGAGCTGAAGGCACACCCTTAACCAACTAAGCAACTCAGGTGCCCCATAAGTGATTTGGTTTAATCAGGGTTGACTTTATTTTATTTTATTTTATTTTATTTTATTTTATTTTATTTTTATTACATTATGTTGTCACCATACAGCACATCCCTGGTTTCTGATGCAAGGTTAGATGATTCATTAGTTGCGTATAAACACCCAGTGCACCATGCAATACGTGCCGTCCTTACTACCCATCACCAGCCTATCCCATTCCCCCACCCCCTGAAGCCCTCAGTTTGATCAGGGTTGACTTTAAAAGGAAGCTGGACTCTCCCAGATGACAATCAGCTCTTCCAGTGGGGACAGTGAGGGAGGGACCAGAGTTTCACATATCTGCGCTATGAGCTCCAGTTTCTCACTTCACAGCTAGTTCTCCAAAGGTTATTTTTGGCAGAGATTTAAACTGGGAGAGTGTTGCGGACATTCATATAATCTCAGATTTGAAAAAATGAAAGTGACCAAGATGACTCAGAACCGAAGTCTGTTCAAAGCCCAAGCTCTGCCGAGGAGATCATGCGCTGAGAAGAAAAGAGGAAAGAGCAGCTAGAAAGTGACACATTTGCCACTTGTCATGATACTTTCCGCTCCCAGGGACTAAATCTAAAGACATGTCCATGACGAATAGCAGTTAGCCCTTCAAAATGGTGTGTTTCTGATGGGAAGTTCTAGCTAATTCCTTTATAGGCAGAGGTACCATTCAGGCTGGTTTGGATTAATTTGGATTGGATTGGATTGGATTAAATGGCATCCAAATTTGATTGGAGTAAATGAAAGCTTTTGGAAACAGGTCTATTGACAAAGTCCATGTGTGTGGTTTTCCTCTTTCCCTAGCACCATTTTTTTTCTTTGAAAGGCAATGCCTTGCAGCTCCTTTTTCCAAGAGAGAAAAAAAAAAAAAAACCATCGACAAGTGTCCAGAACTCCAGAACAACCCAGAAATAACAAATCGGTCTGTGTGTGTGCGACGCAGAGGAAGAGAGTACACGTGGTAAGAAAAGCAGCTGCCATTGCACAGGGCAATTAGAAGGAATGGGGCAGAGAACATGTTTGGAAAAAGGTGAGGAAAAGACCAATTCCACAAAGAGTCATGAAGATCCGAGAATTTGTGTTCAGTGGACATGCATCCCCGTTGTCTTTGTGGCCAGCTCCGCCATCGTCCTCCCCTCACTGACGCTAACAGACCCACCTGTCTCTCTACTGTGGCCTGGGGCAGGGGGTCAGCCAGGAAGAGAGCGGAGGCAGCAACTGCGGGTTCCTGAGTCTGAGCGCCTTGAGTACGAGTGGCTGAAGCGATGGCTTTGCCGCAAACAACAAAACAAATCCGAGTTTCCTGCCGAGAGTGGAAAAAGCCTAGGCTTGGAAGTCACACAGCTGTGGTTTATTCATATTTTAATGCACCTTACTGAGGCGTGCTTGATACACAGGAAGCCGTAACTGTTCGATGTATGCACCTTGATGCGCTTGGAGGTAAGTGTATATCCTTGAAACCACTGCCACAGTCTACGCCGTAATAGGGTCTTCACCTTCAAAAGTTTTCTCCTGCCCTTTTAATTTATTCATCTTTTTCTTATTATTTATATATGTGTGAGAAAAACATTTAACATAAGATCTGCCCTCTTAGCAAATTTTAAGATGGTACAAGATAGTGGTATCATCTTTAGGTGCTATGCAGACAGGAGCTTTCTAGAATCAATTGCTTTTGCATGACAGAAACTCTGTAGCTGTGCTTTGTAATCTAGGCTTACTAGCATGGCCTCAGACTAGTGTCTGAACTCCCGTGTGTCTGTTTTCTCATATGTGGAAAATAAATTAATTATTAGCACAGATACATTGTCGTAAGGATTACAGCAGGTAATGTCTATAAACAGCCATGAGTGTGGCTTGAACAAAGTAGGCACCTCTTACACAAGCTCCAGGTATGATATTAGGAAAATAGGAGGCAATCTTTGATAGATTAATTATTCATATGAGGATTTCGAGCCTAGTAAAGGCAAGACTACTGCACGGATCTGTGGGCCAACTCAGGAATTGGCAGGATCTGCTTGGAGAATTGGGATGAGAATGTTTTTGAGAAGCGTAGTAGGAAATGATGTGGCGGTGGGCTTTTGCTGTCTGTTCTGTGTGAAGAAAGAGAGAAGGAGGGCAAAATATGCCATGTGCTTACTATTTCTGTGCGGGTACCAACAGACAAATGCAAATAAATAAAAATAACACACATGTCTAATGTCCAAGAATCGCATGGCCTGGTGGGAGATAAATACCAATAAATTAAGGGTTACAAAAGCTGCTCTACCCTCGAGTACCCTAATAGTCGGGGCAGATGTCTCTTAGTGTGCTTATTCCAGAAGGGGGTATCATTGAAAGTTTCCCAAAGGGATGATTCTTGAGCTCTGATGAATAGCAGTTAGCCCTGCGGAGGGTGGAGGAGGACAAGCATGCATCCCTGCAAGAGGGAACAACACAGACAAAGACTGATTCAGGAGAAACCATAGCATGAAGGCAAAGAGCATGGAGGTCTATGAACACTTTGTATGGGGGAAGTGGCTAAAGGTGAGATCGTTGAGGTAGGCAGGCTGCGTACCCTGTTTAGCTCTATCAAGGCACGTTATTGACTTGACTTGAGGGTGGCAGTGTGCAATCCATTTCACAGCTCCAAGAAATTCCCATTCATATGCATTAAACACAATTTCCTTGACATGTTGAAACTTAAACACTGATGAGATGCCATAAATTTTTATGTGCAGTTTCATTCTCTTGCCATGATCTGTGCCGTCTCAATGATGGGGTAGGTTCTAAGATGAAACAAAATTATGTGTACCTAGAGTTCATTGTTCTGACAGGTTGTTATTGCCATTAGCATAGACATAAACAACAATGGCAAGTAAGGATTTCTAGGGGACAGCTTGTGTTCATTTGGTTGCTTGGCCTGCTCCGTCCTTTCTTCCTTACAAATTATGCTCTAACACCCCTGGGAAGCTGGTACCAATTTCCCCTCAAAGAATTAACCCCCCTTTCTCTGTGTCCCCAAAGCACCCTGCTTATATCTCTGTCATGGTCTTTATTCTATTCGGCCAGAAACTTGTTAGTTTTTTTCATAGTGTAAGCTGCTGGAAGACTGTCAGATCTGCTGTATAAACTTCTGGAGACCAGGACCAGAGCTTTTTTGTCACTGTTCTGGGCGTAGGACTCAGCGCTGTGCTTAGCACACAGCAGGTGCTTAATAAATGTGTGTCCAGGTGACTGAATAATGATTGCTACTTGATGTTTGAAGTTTAGTTATCACTGTAATGGAATTGGTCATCTACCAAAATTCCACTACCGCTTCTAAAGCTGTGTGTCTAAATCCTTGCCATGTTATCAAGGTGTTTGTACTCCAAAAAGAGATTAAAGGACAAAGGCCATGATGAACTTAAATCAAATTTATCAGGCTTACCCAAATTAAACGCAAAGCAACTTATGATTACGATTTTAGTTACCATTGTAGCACCAACGCATTGAGATTGTCTGTCCTTGGAGTACAAAAATCTCCTGATGATATAACAAACAAGTGTCTTCTGAATTGACATCAAAGAATAACAGTGCCATGATTTAACCAGACTGGGGTGGGAGGTGCTGGTTAAATATGGGGAATGATCTAGGTCTATGGGAACTAAAGGACCACTGAGGAAAAGATGTCCAATGGGAATTAGTAGTAATTCTCTGGCAAATCCAGGAAGAGTTACAGGGAGAGCAAACTATGATGACTGTGGGCGGAAGGTGACACTGCAAAGGAGAAGCAATTACCGTCTCCCCCCTGTAGAGCGGTATAGGAGTGAAATGCCGAAGACGAAGATAACTCAGGGAACAGGAAAGGTGGTGGCATCGATGGCACTCCCCTGTGGTTTTGAGAAGGGCTGCAGTTATTAGGGTTCACTCAGATTATGGGGGATGATGACCCCAGAACAGGTATGAAAACTTGGGGGAGGTGCCCTCCAAAGATTTAATTTTAGATAATGGCACATTTTGGCATTATGTAAAATGCAAACATAAATTTAATTACATGTCATTTTGTTATGTTGCAAATTCCCATTGAGATAACAATGCAACTAGATTATCAGTTCCGGATTTTCAATATTTCCAGGAGTGCTGCTGGATGGAGTGGTTAGGGAAAGGAGACGGGACAGCCGTTGACCTTAACACGCACAGGCACAATGCTGGGCTAGTTCCATAGAAAACCATGGAGAAGTAGAAGAAACCATTCCAGTCTTTGAGGAGGTCTGCCTTTATTTTGGTGCCCCTTAATGTCCAAATTTGCTTTAACTCTCCCACCAGAGATTTTCACTTTGTTTAATAGCTCAGTCAGATTGTCTCCATGAATGCTGTGCTGGTACCTTTAGATAATCAATTCCATATCACCATGGACATATTTTTATTCATTATTGAGGTATTTCCTAAACAGAGTAGCAAGAAGCATCCAGGGGTCACAACTTGGCTGAAACTCTAAATGAAGCCAGTACAAGTGTATCCTGGACACTCTTCATTCCATGTCACTGTCCCTTGGCTTTTAGGGGTCACTTCTCTCTCCAGCCAATCTTACTCTCAGAGTAGGATCAGAAAGTCTGGGGCCATGTTGATGAATATCATTGATCTTTAGATATGAAAATGATGGTAAATAGATACTAGTCCAATCTCCATGTATGAGATATAAGGAAACCATGTCCCACAGAGAAATCACAAGGACCGCAGCAAGTTAATGGCAGACCAGGGAGCCTGGTGCTGAGGGTAAAGAGAATAGCTGCTTCATCATTAAAAATGTCTTTGGTTTCAGGTGCCTGGGTGGCTCAGTCGGTTAAGCGACTGCCTTCGGCTCAGGTCATCATCGTGGAGTCCAAGGATTGAGTCCCGCATCAGGCTCCCTGCTCAATGGGGAGTCTCCTTCTCCCTCTGACCCTATACCCTCTCGTGCTCTCTCTCTTTCTCTTGCAAATAGATAAATAAAATCTTTTTTTTTAAAGTCACTGGTTTCAAATAAAAGAAAGGTCAATCCAAATTTGCTTAAGGAAAAAGAAAAAAAAGTGTGTGGGGGTGGAGCCAGCAAAAGCTCACATAGCTGGCCTTCCCGGAGATGGTCTGGACACCACATGGTTTTCCTTTTTCCAGTTTCAACTTTTCTCCCTGGGAGTCCGTTCTGTTTTCACGTTGGCTCTCTCCATGTGCTCCCAAGATGGCTGCCAGCACCTCTGGAGTTGCTTGCCTCTTTGTTGACATTTAGGAGGAAAAGAGCGTTTTCATCTCCATATTCTCAGTGAAATCCTCTAGCTCATACTAACTAGACCAGCTTAGATCACTTGCCTACCGGGACCAATCGCTGTGGCCAAGTGGGTGGAGGCCGTGAATGGCTAGCCTAGGTTATGGAATTACCCTTACGCATGGAACTGGCAGGAGAGCCAGATTCCTTGTGACTGTGTGGAACAACAAAAAGAAGGAAGAGCTTTGGGGACGTGGGAAGTAGGAATGAATGCCAGGGAAGCAACAAGAAATTGCTTCATGGTACAACTGATTCATAAACTACTTGAGTTATGGAAATGCAAACTTTGGTGACCATAATAACACTTTCTTTATATTTTTTTCTCCTGTTTGCTTACAGTCCTGGTGAAAATGGTATATTATTCCACACTTGGGGTTCAAGATCAGGTAGCGAGGGCAGCATGGCCAGTCATTCTCAGCCCTAATTCTGCTCTGTACATGTTGGTGAATTCTCAAGCGGACTGGATTTTGAGCCTAAAAATACCATCCCTGTCTTTATTTCTGTGTTCACAGTGCCCGGCAGCAAATGTTTGGAAAACTGAGATGACCACCTCGCTATCTGGACATCCAGACTTCGATGTTTGTCTTTAATTTCCGTTTCCCAGGCCATCCACATCTGGATGACTAAACGCCTGCCCAGTCACTCACAGGGACCTCTCCTGTTTATTAAATCTCACCTGAGAGCCGGGCTTCTGCTTCCCGATCTCCTAAATTCTGATTCCCAGCCACTGCCACCAACCCCAGTGCTTTCTATATCAGGGTTCCTCGGTGAACATCCACCACAGCCCCCTCCCTGTGATGCTTTGTGCACTGAGGCAGAGAACTGAGTTCTGTGCCTCGGGTTGGCCCCGGGATCAGTTCTAGAGTGGTTTCCCATTCTCCTTCCACAGCCCCCCCTCCCCTCTATCCCGTAGGCAAAGGCCAGAGTGACATCTAAAGCAGCAATGTCCTTGCTGTGTGCATCAGCTCTTAGTCCCTGACCTTTCCTGGACTTTTCACAGCTACTTAGATCCCGACTCTGTGCTCGTTTAGGATTTTGTTCACAGAGCTGCTACACACTTGGAATTCACAGGGTTTGCAATTACACACAAAGGGATCTGCAAAATCCCAACGCTTTTGTCTGTTCCAAAAGCCTCTGGATTTGTCCTTAGCCAGGTGTTGATCTTTTTCCACCTAATCCCAGATTTTCCCACAACTCTGCCCTACGATACCACCATTTGTATTTCCAGATTGCCTTTTGGGAGTCCCTTCTGTGAGGCACATAGCTCCTGCATTACTGTCATGGTCACCCACATAACTTTGCCGACGAGCACAGTGACACCCAGGGAAGATGGGTGACTTTTATAAGGTGACAAGGCTAGTATGTGGCGGAGTATGGATAAGTCTCTTAATGCTAATTGTTAACTCAATTTAAAAAAAAAAGAAAGAAAGAATGGTTAAATTATAAAAACCACTTAAAGACAGCACATACTGTTCACTTTGATTGAAACAATACTCAAAATAACTGCCAAATTTACAACGTAGGGCAGTGGAAGAGAAGGGGGTAGAAGTTAGTCACAATGATATACGACAAGAGAGGGCCTATGATCTATTATCCCGAGCATTTGCCGTTTAGGGAAACTATCATGAAGTCAGAAAATTACATAAACATTATGAGAGCATGACTCACAGTTTTTTCCCTTAAACTTAATAATAAAACAATCAGTTACGCATCTCTGGATTCTCATTTGTTTTCTTGCTTCAAGGACAAACCGAATAGTACATCTTCAGGGAAATGTTCTGTATTAGGAGTGATTGACAAAAATTTCAGGGCGAGTTGACTGGTCCCATTGTAAACATGTTCTTACGTAGAGGAAAGCATGTCAATGAAGACTGTACTCTAATAAAGCAAGAGCCCCATTGCCTGACCATTCTAATGTGATAACAAATGCTGTTTATTTTATTATTTTATTTTATTTTATTTTATTTTATTTTATTTTATTTTATTTTATTTTATTTTTATTTTGGAGAAGGAGTGAGGGGAAAGGACGAGGGAGAGGGAGAGAGAATCTTAAGCAGGCTCCACACCCAGCGTGGAGCCCAACACGGGGCTCTAAGTAGGGCTCAATCTCATGAGATCATGACCTGAGCTGAAATCAAGAGTCGGGCACTTACCCGACTGAGCCACCCAGGTGCCCCAATAAATGTTGTTTAAAAAAATGTGTTTTCTGGGGCGCCTAGGTGGCTCAGTCGTTGGGCGTCTGCCTTCGGCTCAGGGCGTGATCCCGGCGTTATGGGATCGAGCCCCACATCAGGCTCCTCTGCTAGGAGCCTGCTTCTTCCTCTCCCACTCCCCCTGCTTGTGTTCCCTCTCTCGCTGGCTGTCTCTCTCTCTGTCAAATAAATAAATAAAATCTTTAAAAAAAAATGTGTTTTCTGACCCTACATTTAGTATTTGGGAATTCACACTTCCCTATTTTTGATTCTAAGAAAGAGAGTTTCACGCAGACCTGTAAAATATCTTACTGGAGAGATCAGAAAGTGACCTCTTCAAACTGAATTAGTTTTATTCAAGTTCAATACTGGAAAAATGATTTAGCTGAAGAAATGGCCCTGGTTAATGACGACATTCCATTCTACTCTGATTCCATCAAATTTTTCAAATAAGAACTGATCTTTGGGAGCTTATCAGAACCACTTGAAATTTTTTTCCTCCTGCACTTGGGTTTTAAATCTTTCTTAATGATTTGCACAATGCCGTTGATTAGCTGATATTTAGTGATTCTTAAAGTTTTGACTTGAAAGATGGTAATTGCTAGCATAATACTGCCATGAGTTTAACAGAAGAAAAATAAAGTCAAAACACTTTACTTTGACTTTTTCTGGAATACTATTTTTTCCTCCTTGGCAAAGCTTTTCAAGTCCTTTGCTTCAAGCTGATCTCGGTAATTAAAAGAATGATTTTAAAAACTCTCAAAAAGGATTCTGCATATTAAAATTCATTAAAATGCAATATTCACAAAACAGGATATTTTATCATAAATATATATGGAGGAGAAAATGGGAAGGAAATTGGGTGCTTCGTCCGTATGCGTTGCCCGTGTGTTTACTACAGTTTAGTTGCAGAGCTAAGAACTTGACACGTTAATAAGTAGTTACATGGCCATTAGCTCAATTTCTTTTTAGAAACTTGAGAAAAGGAGGAAGAATGAACGTAAAGAAGAAGAAAAACCCTACTTGCTAAGCTGTCCATTAGAACAGTGGCCATTTGGGATACCTGTGTGGCTCAGTACGTTAAGGGTTAAGACTCTTAATTTTGGCTCACGTCAAGATCTCAGGGTTGGGAGATCAGGCTCCTTGCCAAGTGTGGAGCCTGCTTGGGATTCTCTCTCCCTCTCTTTCTGCCCCTCCCCCCATTCACTCATGCCCATGCGTGCACACACATGTCCTCTCTCTCTCTCTCTCTCTAAAAAAAAAATAAAAAGAACAGTGGCCATTTACTTCCCATAGAAGTGGTAGGTTCACAGTTAATAGAACTAGTTCACTGGTGAACAAAACTATTCTTTTGGCATGATATGGTATAAACCCATTTACTTCAAAAGTAGGGACTATATATAAGCTTATACAAGGTCATTGCAATAAAAAAGTGGGGAAGCTATTCACATAAGTCACAGAGCCTTATGGAAATATAGCAACTGGATAATTGATGGAGTATCCCCCAGCCTGGGGTGTTGTCATGGAGACACTAGCAAAGTGAGCCTTGCAGTAAGCTTGGCAGGAAACATCCTTGCTAAACCGGGTTGCCAAAGCCTGGGTGCCACCTGTCTGTAGCTAGCCCTGGGGAATGGTCAGATAGATGAGAATTTCTCATTGTGACCTATTTCAGAAAAACGCCAAATAAAAGTAATTGCAAGAAGAAGGAGGAATTAGGAAGCGTTGTTATAGGCATTCCAAGATCTGATTTTTAAAAATGCTATAGAGTACATGGCATGTTACCCAGTAGCATGAACAAAAACCACTTTCATAATCAATCATTTATCATGTCTCCCAGTTAATATTAATAATAATTTTTACAAAGAAATTAAAGGTTCAGTCTGAAAATTCCATTTTGGTTCAAAACCAAACCATTTAACCATGTCTAGTTTTTAACATATCTTAGCACTTTGCCTTAATAAATGAGATTTTTGCATTGGTATTTAACATTTTGGACTCTTTATATCTTACCCTTCTACATTGACTAATATCTTCTAAAGGATAAAGACTCCATAATATCCTTCTTTTACCTCCTGTCTATTTCTCTTACCCTATAGGCTCAGTAAATATTTGCTGATTTAATGGGGTTTGATCGAATGAGGCATTTTGAACACACCTCTCTGTTCAGTAGCTCTTCTTCTCCAGGACACACACTTCCGATTTTCTTATTGTCTCAGCTGCCTTCAGACTGAAAACTTACCATATCCTTATCAGTCACCATTTTACAGCTAGAATCTGCTCCAGACCCTGATATAGTGGCTGAGTTCCTGCTGCCTGGTACAGAAATGCTGGCAATGAACCCTACTCTAAGAGTCACTTGCCCTGGATTTTTTTTTTCAACTTATGGATCCATCATTCATCTGAAAGACGTTCCTTTCTTTGGACGGACAGCCTGGACTTGACTTCTTTTGTAGACAGAACATAAATGGCTCATCCACTGGCTCCTGGAAAGGGGGTAGGATGAACATCTTTAGAAGGATGGGCATTCCTGCAGTGCCTACATTCCTGTACACCCACTACTGCCCTAATTAAGTGAGGACACAGCAGAAATTTAGTAGATATGGCAAGTGGAGCTACATTCAGGGTGGAGCTGGAATTGATTCTACCCACTGGCAAACCCTTGCTGAGCCTGTCCAGATGTTCTCAGTCCACATGAAATGCTGCTCTTGGCAACAGAGTACTATTTAAGAGCAGATTTTCAAATGTTCCATTTCTTCTTAATTATTAATCAGTTGTCTCAAGACCTATGATGGAAATCCATCTTGTAAGAATGTCGTTGATAAGAAATTTCCAGATGAAGTTTTCCCTCATTAGAATTTGTGTGTGTATGTGGGGGGGGGGGGCTTCAAAAGACATGAACAAATTATTATTTTTTTTTAAGATTTTATTTATTTATTTGACAGGGACAGCCAGCAGAGAGGGAACACAAGCAGGGGGAGTGGGAGAGGAAGAAGCAGGCTCATAGCAGAGGAGTCCGATGTGGGACTCGAGCCCGGAACGCCGGGATCACGCCCTGAGCCGAAGGCAGACGCTTAACGACTGAGCCACCCAGGCGCCCCGACATGAACAAATTATTGAGCTAGATTGTTATGGTATCTGATGAAGGCAAATTAAACCCTGTAAGAAACATTCACTGTATTTTCTCTTTATTTTGGTGAGTGTTGCTAAGTTCATTTAGAGTGCCGAGGGACTGAATCATGGGACACGCATATGTTGACTGGACTGAGGAGGTAAAGAACATTCTACACCACAGTTAGCAAAGTCATACTCTGAGCTGGGGAAGATGGAGTCTGCTCTGCCCCAAAATCCAGATTCTGGGGAGGGGCTGGGGCAGCAATGGTGGAGACGCATCAAAAGGTGAAGGAAGGTGATCAAGGACAACCCCTGTACATGTCGCAATTTAGGTTAAAGCCTTCCATGGGTCATCACTAGACCTTTATTACTGCCTGTGCCACTAACTAGATCTCCTCAAAGTTCTTCTTTTTCCCTTGAGCCCTGCTGGGTCCTTTAGAATGGGCACTGAGGTGAAATTAGCCATAGAAGTCAATTCCAAGATGCAGAAAGACCGGAAGAAGATTAGAAAACAAGAAAAATATTTCACCTTGATTCTATATAGACTGAGCTCCTAATAGAAATTCACCAAATGATAACTGAGATATTGTTTTGGAAACACAGGTATGACAGCAAGTGTCTATTATTTCAGAAAACCTTATAAAAGTGTAAATGGAGAAAGAACTTGTGGGTAATTTTAGTATTCTTCTTTGATTTTTTTTGTCTTTTTATGTAGTATACACTAAACATAGATTTATATATTTTTATAATCAGAATAAGTCAATGAAATTTGACTAGGAAGGAAAGGAAAAAGAGGGCAGTTTGTAGGATGAGACAGGACCGATGGGGACTCTTTTTAAACAGAAAAGTTTGATGGTAACTGCTCAGGTTGAAAGGAAAGATTCAGAGGAAAAAAGAGAGTATTACATGTGAAAGATGAGGGGTTAATGATTTTATCATACTCTATGTTAGAAGAGGGGATGTCATTAAAAGTATGGTGGAAGAGGTAGTCCAGAATTGAAAGAGACCTAATGTACACTTTGAATCTCGAAGAAAGAGGAAAAATGTTGGGAAATGTGATATAAGTTTGTAAAAGGAGTTTGTGGGTGCTTGAGATGGTTCATGCCAGGTGGATCAAGTTTTCTTGATGAAAATACGGGACACATTTGTTAAGAGTCATGAAGGAAAGAAGAGTCAATAGAGACAGTGGGAAGAGAATTAGGTTTTGAATGGTCCCCAAGAGGAAACGTTGAAGGAATTGGCAGCAATGGACCAAAGGGTTCTCAAATGATGCTGGGGCACTAAAGCTGGCATTGGCTTTACCAATGAGGAGATTTCAAATTGTAGGTATTAAAAATGATCCCTAAGTATTCGTAAGACAATGGGTCATGACATATCTTTCATAATACCCATTACTAATTAGTTACCCAAATTTGCCTCCTATTTACTTAGTGACATGATTTACTTAGCTGACGTAATTACTTACCAACAGGATTTACTTAGCTAAGACAAGAACAAGCTACATTTTCTTCCCAGTCTTATAAACCACCAAGCATAACCCCACACCAAGCAACAGCAACAACATAAGAATGGAGCATACTATTCCTCCTGATTGGAATGTTCTGCTTTTTGCCGGGTGAAACTTTCCACATCTTTTCAGTATTAGTTTCCTCTTCCTTAAGCATTTTCCACTCCTTAGCCAAATTCGGCCCACCTATGGCTCTTTCTCATAGTAACTTATTCTTTTATACTTATGACAATTTATAATTTTATATGTTTATTTGTTTAAAACACGCTTTCCCCACCAGGCTGAAAGCATCATTAATATATGGTTATGGTTACTGTGTTTAGTATAATATCCAAAATACCTAGAGCAGGAGGTAGCATAGGCTTGGTAAAGAGTTTTTATTCAATTAATTGATGACTGATTAATAAAATGATTGAAAAGTAGATGAATTAACTAAATCATTACTACTCTTCTTTTTTTCACGGCCTCATCTTAAACTTATAAGTGGACCTATTTCTCACTCTAAATCTTATTTTGCCTCATATCTTGTCAGCTTCTGATACCATTACTTAGTTGCCTATATATGACTTCCAAGTAACCCAGATCAATCTTATTATCCCTGGTCTGGAATTTTCCACCCCCTTGGCATGCCCTTTATATTGCAGTTACCAGAACCCATGTTTGGATGAACCATATCCAAGTTCAGTATGATCTCTGACATGGTTCTGTGTGGCTGCAAACTCACTGCCTTTACCTGGCTTGGGCTCTGTCAACAGATCAGATTTGCATGTTATGTTTTAGCACCCTTCTATACCCTACAAGCCCTGAATTGGCCAAACTGCACTTAGCTCAGTCCTGATTATCCTCCATAACAGAGGTGGAAGGTAAGTTTTCAAATGGAATTAAAAGAATCATTTACCCTTTGGAGACATGTCTCTCACAATATTAAAAAAGAAAGAGTGATATCAGCAAAAATGGTAGAATAAGAAACTCTAAAAGCTCTCCCTCCACAAAAGCAACAAATACATTGGCAAAACTGTCATAATCAACTCTTTTTGAACTCTGGAAACTAGCCAAAAGTTTGAAACAACCAGAGAAATCCTTAATCAAGAAAAAAAATAGCTGCATTTCAGTAAGAGAGCTTTGTGGCACTTCATTTTTCTCTGAGCCCATCTCCCAGCACTCTATAGCTCGTAAAGTTATCCTGCAAATATGAAGGAAAATTAAAATACTTGCAGATAAAAACAAGCTAACAATTTGTTGCTAGTAGACTTGCTCTACAAGAAATACAAAAGAAAATACTGCAGGCTGAAATGAGAGAACACTAGACAGTAACTTTAATCCATACAAAGAAATTAGGAACAGCAGGAAAGTCACAACATAGGTAATAATAAAAGTTAGAATTAATATATTTTGGGGATATAATTCCTTTTTTGTGTATGTGATTTAAAAGACAACTGCATGAAACAGTAAGTATAGATCTATATTGATGGCGTTATATATACAATGATTAAAAGGCCAATATAGAGGACATTAATAAAGAAGTTGTATGAAGATATAACAATTATAAACGTATATGTACCTAAACAACAAAGCCCCAAAATATGCGAATCAAATAATGACACATTTGAGGGGAGAAATAAGTAGTTTAACAACAATAGGTGGAAATTTCAATACCCAACTTTCAGTAATGAACAGAACAACTAGACAGAAGGTAAGCAAGGAAATTAAAGACTAGAATAACACTATAAATACCAGCTAGATCTAACCGACATATGTACAATACTTCCCTCCACAATAGAAAATACATATTCTTCTTGAGTGCAGATGGAGTATTTTCCAGGATAAACTATAGACTACATCACAAAACAAGTCTCAATATATTTGAAAAGATTAAAATCATGCAAAATATCCTCTCTGACACCAGTAGGATGAAATTACAAATCCATAGGCAAAAGAAATCTGGAAAATTCATGAGTATGTGGAAATGAAACAATTCAATTTTAAATAACCAATGAATCAAAGAAGAAATGACAAGATAAATTAGAAAATACTCTGAAATAAATGAAGACACAAATAGCACATTCCAAAACTTAGGCAACATAGAAAAATCAATGCTCAGGGGAAAATTTATAGCTATAATCACCTACATTAAAAAAGAAAAAGACCACAGATTAAGAATCTAAAATTTCACCTTCTAAAATTAGAAAAAGAAGAACTTTATTTACCAAAGCAAAAAGAGAGAAAAGAATAATAAAGATCGTAATGGAAATAACTGAAAGAGAGAGCAGAAAATTTAGGGAGGATAAATAAAACAAAAGTTGTTTTGTTTTGTTTTGTTTTGTTTGAGATCAACAAAATTGACAAAGCTCTAAATACAATGACCAAGGATAAAAGAGAGAAGACTCAAATTACTAAAATGAGGAATAAAAGTAGAGATATTATGAATGACCTTACATAAATAAAAATAATTTTAGGGGTGGCACAGCGGTTAAGCGTCTGCCTTCAGCTCAGGGCGTGATCCCGGTGTTCTGGGATCGAGCCCCACATCAGGCTCCTCCGCTATGAGCCTGCTTCTTCCTCTCCCACTCCCCCTGCTTGTGTTCCCTCTCTCGCTGGCTGTCTCTATCTCTGTCGAATAAATAAATAAAATCTTAAAAAATAATAATAATAATTTTAAGAGAATACTTGAACAACTGTATCCAAAAAAGAAAGAAAAATGTGAATTCTTAGAAAAGCACAAACAACCAAAATTGACTCAAGAAGAAATAGAAAAAAATGAATAAATTTATAACAAAGAAAAAGATTGACTCAATGATCAAAAAATGTCAAACAAAGAAAATCCTAGGGCCAGATGGCTTACTGATAAATTCTACCAAATCTTTAAAAAGAATTAACACCAATATTTCTCAAATTCTTCCAAAAAATAGAAGAGGAGGGAATACTTCCTAACTTTTTCTATGAGACCAGTATGAACCTGATACTAAAGGCATACATCAGAAGAAAACGACAGACCTATATGCCTGCTAAATATGCATTCAAAAACTTCAACAAAATACTAGAAAACCAAATCCAGCATCATATTAAAATAAATACACCATGACAAATGGGATTTATCTGAGGAACGTAAGATGTCTCAACATATGAAAATCAATTACTATAATCCGCCATATTAATATAATGGAGGGGGGAGAAAGCACATTATCCTCTCATTTGGTGCAGAAAAAGCATTTCACAAAACCCAACACCATTTCATTATAAAAAATTATCCAAAAACTAGGAACTGAAGGTGTGTGGTAAAGGGCTATCAACATGGGCCTAGATTGCCATACCCTACACATTCCCAAAAAAGGTCTGTCTTTAGGACTAATCCTTAGTTGACTCCTAGCAGACAAGCTTTAGCCCTTGGAATATTCTGTCTGATAAGAATGTGAAGACTGTGTTTGAATGTCTGAGGCTTTGGGCTGTGTTGTACCAGTTTGATGAGATAGTTTACACTAACAAATGTGATTTATGGTGAATGCTTGTTTTTGTATGCCTGAGGCCTTGGGATACGTGGTATCCATGTGATCAGGTAGTTCATGCTACCAAGTGTGATTTCTGATGAACGCCTATTTTGGCTTTGGGGTCTGGAATCTGAGTAGCTGAGGTCAGTCATGCAGGTGGATGAATGCAAACATAACCGACCCCCAATGTATACCCTGGGCATCACCCCTCAAGTGAGCTTTACTGGTTGACAACACTTCTCACATGTTGGTAACACTTCACATCAACGCTGGGAAGTATAAATCTATACTGATAGCTTGATGATTAAGCATGTCTGTGTGACCACTGCAAAAAGACACCTAGAAGCTTCTACCAGGTTTCTGCTAGACTTTTTTTTCTTGTAATAAACTCAAACAGTGAGTATAACAGCTCTGAATCTTGTGAGTCCTTCTAGCAAATTACTGAGCATGAGGGTGGTCTTGGCTTCTGGAGCGCAATTGGGATCACAAGTGGGATTCAGTAGCATGACACTGACTTAATAAAACATGGGAAAAGTACTATTTGGAAAAATGAAAAATGATGGGATGAGAGATGACCCAACTTTTACGTCTGATGGCCACTGAATTACCCATAGTATGAGACGGCAGCTGCACTGCAACCAGCTACATTAGTAAAAATTACCAGTGGAATTTAAAATGGTAGAAATTATACACTAGATACATAAGGGAATGCAAAATAATGAAAATCATGCTGCTCAATATACAATGTCTTGCTTATTTTTATCTGTAATAATTAAAGTAAGGAAGGGTGTTGGGCAGATCCTGGCACAGTGTCAGGCTCAGACTGTAGCCAGTCTAAGCTATGACCACTAGCCTCAGGGCCACTAGCAAAGAGAAAAATTATGCTGGAACAACAGACAGCACTTCTATAATCTGAACACCAAAACGTAGTCTAAGTGGTGGAACCACAAGAATGCTCAAACCAAGGGGTATAGTGTGATGGAGTGGTCTTATTTTGTGGATTGCTATTACCAGGTTCTGAAGATTAGGCAAATGGATTATAAGAGTGACTCGCTTAGGAGCAGTCTTCGTGGTTTTCAATGCAGGAGAACGGAGAAGCATTTTTGGATGTATTAATGCAGGTACTGCTGCTTACCACTGACCATCACAGATGACTGTTCATGATCCAAACATACAACCGATGTTCCTTAAGTGACAGCTAGCTTGGTGGACTGGATCAAAGCCGATGCAGTTTGTTTATCCAAGAAGGGCACTTCTCCTTTTTTCTTTTAATGTCAAGGGGAACTTCCCAAATGAAGTGGCTGATATTTTGCATGTATAAGTCCTGCTTGGTTGGAATGTGCATCTACTTAATACGCCTCTTACTAAGGTCATTGTAAATGCTGTCATTAAGGTACCCCCTTTTGCATGGGTATCTCATTGTACCTTTCTGCTGAAATATCAATCAATGATCCCAGAAGCCATATCAGTTTTCTCTCAGCTTATGGGTATTACAGATGCTATGAAAATTAGAGTAGTTCACAGAGAATGGGGAAAAACAAAGTGGTATCGAGGGACTTGGGCAATGCCGTGAAAAGACTTTAAACTGCAATTAAGGAATGGTATGCATAATGTGGATATCAGTGGAGTCAATGAAAAGCTCTTAATGTAACACTGTCAGAGATTGGGAGGACTGATGGGAGCCCCTGATGGTCTCCTAAAACTGAAGATCCCTAATTAAATCTACTCAATTTATCCTATTTGGGGGGAAATGTACAAAGCTGGATGACAAAATGACAATGACAAACCTAACCTCTAATTGCCAGTGTCAATGGTCTGGCAAATTAATCAGGATGGAGACTGATGAAGGGACTAAAGTCTATTGGTGCAACTCCTGCCTGGGGACCCAAAGTCACACGCACATGTATGGATAAAGTGGCCAAGGGCTCACAGAAGAAAGCTTTCTGGGTCTTCTTGACAAAACTCCAGGTAACGTAATTCCAAAACCAGTGGTGAAGTCTTAATGTGGACTACAATTAGATTGAGAAGTTATAGGGAGGCAAAGGTTGATGGGATTTAGGTAAAAGTTTGGATGAAAACTGGAATATTTGAACAGAATTTATATGACGTAGAAGTGTCTCATTTATCTGAATGTATTATTGGAGGGATATTGTATCTGAGTGGAAAACACTTCTGCTACTTGGTATGGTAATACTTGGGCCAGTATTAATTAGACATGGTAAATGGGAAGCCATAGAATTGCCTGCGTCCACATAGGTTGTTAATTTGAAACAGTATTGCATAACTTGTGGGCAAAAGGGATTACCACTTTAATTAATGACATGTTAGAAACTGGAGTGTGGTACCAACACGTCTTCAGTACAATTGCACTATATGGCCCATGGAAAAGGCAGGCGGCTCATGGAGACTAACAGTCCATTATCAAGTCTTGAATAAAGTTGCATGGTCTAGAGCACCAGCAGCCCATGAGATGATTTCAAAAGCTCAAAACCCACCTCAATCTAAGAGACTGGCACTCAGTGATTGGTCTTACCAATGCTATGTTCTCAATTCTGATCCCAGAAAAGAGCCAACTACAGTTTGCCTTCTCGTGGAAAGGCTTTCGATTTACAATCTGTTGTATTATTACTAGAGGACTATTTGAATTCACCAACTTCTATCATCATTTGGTTTAGAAGGAATTTAAACCGTATGGCTTAGAGGGAATTTTACTGCAGGTCTCCCCTGTGATAGAACACTACATTTTGATGATATCATTCTATTGAAAACAGAAGAACAAGTGAGGACTGTCTTGAATCAAGTGACGGCGCACGTGACTAACAGAGGCTGGTTGAAAAACTTAGCAAAGAGGCAAGCGTCTGCTTAAATGGTGGAATTATTAGAATAACCAGGGCAGGAGCCATCCATGCCAGGAATTCCACAGGCAACCAGAAATAAACTGCGGTCATTGCCTACCTACGCAAAAGCACAGCACTTGATCGGGTTGTTTGGACTGGGGAGGACATGTGGGAATATTGCAGCCACTTATCCATAAAACTACGTGAAAGCAGACCGTGATTTGAATGGGGAACTGAATAACAGCAGGCTGTATCAGAATTTCAGGATGGTGGTTCAATGAATTCCTTTGGGCCCTTATTATCCCCACTCAAATTAGTTCGGAAGAAACTTCGACCTGCACTTATGTTGATCAGAGCTTATGGCAAACGCCTATGAGTGCTGCCCAGCAGTGACCACGGGGACTTTGCACCAGGAAATTTTCACATGTGGCGGTACGGCATATGCCATTTGAGAGACAGTGGTTCATTATTGGGCCCTAATTGAAACTGCCCATATGACTGAAGGCCATAAAATAATCTTGAAATCTAAAATACCCATAATGTCTTGGGTAATGTCCAAAAAATGCTCTCATAAGGAAGGCAATGCCAAGAAGAGTTGCATAATAAAACGTAAATGGTTTATATAGGAATACGCTACTGAAAGAACGCGAGGTGGTACCCAGGAGTATTCATGAGTAGGCCGATTTTTTTCCTCTAGGGTTGACTTTAGAATCACCTGAGGGGCTCCCAGATCCCATTATCCCATGGGCTGTGCCCCATTAACAACTCTTAATTGACCAGTAAAAAACTAGTTGGCTTGTGGACAGGATCCTTTTCCAAAGGCTGCCACACTAAACTGGCCGGTGGAAGAGTTCTGATTGAAGAAGGCAAGAACAAACCAACTCCATGGTCTGGATTGCATGTTGTTTTCCTCACAGTGATGGGAGAATTGAACAGTAAAAGTCCTAATGTTTGGGTGCATACAGACTTAGAAGTGATGGCCAATGGTCTGGCCATTAAGGTCAGGAGGATAGTCATGCCTACATGGTCCCAGTCCAGATGTAAGCCACTTTGGGAATTTGAGAGACACATTAGAGTAGAACCTGTGGGTGCCCATCAGAAGAATCCCCTTCCAGGATCGGAAGGATATTGGAACCAGTAAATGGATATCCTGCAGCGCTCACTGCAGGTGGCCACATGGGTCCATGACGTGAGCAGAAATGGAGGAGTGTCAGCAGCGTTGAGATGGGCTGATCATTGATATGTGCCTCCTGCACCTTCTAAGCCTCAAAGACCAGCGAGAGAGACAGAAATTGAAGATGACTGTGGGGCCGATTCCCCATACGCGTGGCTGGCACATAGACGTCACTGGACCACCACCGACAACACTAGGAGTCTAGAAATGGGTCCTGACAATAAATAGACATTTGTTCTGGACTTGACTTTGCATATCAAGTGATAGATGCAAATTGTATTAGTCAGCTCGGGCTGACATAACGAAATACCTCAGACTGGGTAGCTTTCACAACATCCCGTTCTCTCACCATTCTGGAGGCTCGAAGTATAAGATCAAGGACCAGTAGGGTTGGTTTCTGGTGAACGTTTTCTTTCTGGCTTGCAGAAACCTGTCTTCCTGTTGTGTGCTCGCATGGCCTTTTCTCTTTGTGTGTGCAGAGACAGACAGAGATAGAGAGATCTTTTGTTTCTTTTCTTTTTCTAAGGACACCAGTCCCATCAGATTAGGACCCCATATGACCTCATTGAGCTTTAATTATCTCCTCAAAAGTCCTTTCTTGAAATATAGTTGGGGGATGGGGAATTCAACATATGAATTTGGGGGGGAGGGATATAATTCAGTCCATCACACAAATGCTCAAAATGGTAAAAAAAAAAAAAAAAAAAAAAAGAAGAAGAAGAAGAAGGAGAAGAAGAAGAAGGAAAAGTAAAGACTGGAACTGAAGGTACTGTACCAGTTTGGATGGCCAAGTTACATTTCTTCAAACCAAGAAACACATTTGAGAGCCCACAGTGTCCAAAAATGGGCAAATAGGATAACATGTCATATGTACACAAGGTCTTCCATGCCATCTTCAGAGTAAGTGGTTTTATAGAGAATGGGATTGGGCAATTGTAACATTTATTGCTAAAATGAGAGGAGATGAAAGTCTGAGGGTCTGGCTTACACGCTTTCATGAGTGTGGGTTCACACTCAACATGAGGAGTGCCGAGGAAAATTCCTCCTCGACAGATTCCTCTGCTTTTCTGGTTGACGTGGGGAAGAGGATTGGGAGATGAGGAGGTGCAGCTCTATAGTTTTTCTCCAGAATTTTACCTCAAATTTCTTTTTACCTACTTGTTATGGTGGTCCTAGGATCAGGGCCGCAGCCCCTGGTGCCCCCAACAGGGATGATTCCTAAGCAAGAAACTGTCAGCATACTTTTAAACCTTTATGCCAAAATTTCCAAGGGCCTGATGGTATTGATTGTGCCATCTGGGAACAGTGGGATTGACCGTGAACGCAAGTGTATCCTAGTGGCTGAGACAGCTCACTCGTTCTGCACGTATGTAACCCTGCCTCACGTACTGCAGTGGGTGAGGATGGGCACTGCCAGACTCGCCTTGCTGCCAGCAGTGTGGACCAGCGCAGGACTGAGTATGTATTTCTTTCACAAGTGGGGAAGTTTGGGTTAAAAACGATGATAAATGGAGAAAGAGAGGAGAAATAAGAGTGGAGGGTACAGAATGAATAAATGGCTTACACAAAGACGGAAATCCTATATTACCTTGGTGCCTAAAGAGAGGCTCAGAGTAAGGGAATGATACTATCTCTTAGCACAGTTATTTAAGATGCTCGAAAAGGTGAAGCCATACATTTTCCAGGATATTCCTGCTTCTGGGAACGGACAAGGTCGAACGGAAGCCCGCAAGCCTGAGTGGCATCGCTTTGGGAGATCCCTGGGTTATTCGACATGATGATACATTGGACCTATTGTTAATGACTGCGTGGAACGCTGGCCATGTGCCAGTATCTTTGGACTCATTTTTCAGGTTACATATACGACAAAGGGCATCATTTGGGAAGGAATTTCCAGGAACTACTCCCCACGGGCCCTCAGACTGTGCAGTGTACAATTCCCGGCAGACTGATAACTGTTCGGTATAAACCTTGATGATCAAATGCTCAGAAAGGTCCCTGCTTCTAATGGAAAACAATATAGCAGCTGCAAGTATGACCATGCCGTTAACAAATACAGAGCACCTTGGAGAAGGTGGCAGCCAGAAGAGAAAGGAATAATGGGCTCCTGATGGGTATAAAGCAGAAGGCTTCCCATGGTGGGTCTGAATTCCCGAGATAAGCCTCCCAGGACCGAGATGAGAAAGGCTATAGGAGGCCTCATGGCATACTCAGACTAAATTTCATCGAGGTGTGACTACGTCCCCACCCCCCCATCTAACGCTAGGGTGGGAAACTCAGCATTTTGGGGTATGGAACACATATCCCTAACCGAACCGTGCTCCATTCGTACATAATGGCAACAGCATCCATGACAGGTTAAATGGCACTGGACCCCAAGACAGAGAAGAGCTTTGAGAGATTTAGGTGCCAATTTAAGCATCACGGGACCAGCTAAATTTGCTTTTAATAAGGAGTGGTGTTCAGAGACAAAGGTTTATTAACTGACTGGAGGAAATTCTCTGCGAGGAGGAGGCAAAGGATGGGAATAAGTCTGGAAATCCCATGAAGCTTTAGTGAAGTGGGTCCGGCAGATTCAAGGACTAATGCTGCATACTGTTAGACCCCAGTGTTGGGAAAGGGATTGTGTCCCAAATTAAAAGCACCTCTTGACTATGTTAATAATGCAGGGTGAAGGAGTCATGAGGCCATGCCTCCTCTACTTGGCTGCTGAGGCCCAGAGGGCCTGCCTATAGGACTCTTGGGGACCTTCATGCCACAGAAAATCTCAGAAGGCATTTGCAATTTACACCGATGTACCATGACTACGCTCATGCCAAGCATACATGACAATAAGACATACACTGCAGTACAATTACAATTCGGAGTAACACGTGTCCTGCCCCCAGGAAGGAACTGAGCCCTCTTATATAATAGCACACAATTGATAGCAGTCTCAGCACAAACATGGCAGCCGGGACAGAGTGACTGGCTTTGTCTCCAACTGGCTTGGCACCCAGAAATAAAAGAACTATGTGCCAATTGTAACAGTGTTTATCCACAGTAATATCTGGTACATTGGGCAAAGGCTGATTCTATGGAGAAGAGATGTCAAATACATTCGTAATTCCTACTGATCTGTTCTGTATTAAAACAGAATTGTATCATAACCATATTGTGATATGGTGTCACACTGGCATTTTTGGTAAGATGTAATGACCTGTGTACATATGTCATGTGATGACACTGGTATTGATGATTGAGTGTATCGAGAGATGGAGGGAAGCCTCCTCAGTATATAATGCCAAGGGAAAATGGATGACCTGGGGAAGACCGGGATTTTGCTGACCATGAACGCACTGCTATTCTGAATAGTTCTGCACAGAGTTTACCACAAGGTACAAATAATGGTAAATTAAGGGGAAAAAGTGAGTAATCAATAGTATAAAGATATGAAAATGTATGTAATGGCTTTAGAGTTTGGATTATTTGTCTTCTTAAGTCTATCACTACTCCATGATGACTCCTTCAGATGTGAGGCATATTCATGCTGATACTATTGCTGTATCAGATATATATATTATATACAGATATCCAGAAAGATACGACAGTTTTGCTCTAAGACAGCCTATGCCAAGGGCTTGTGGGGGTGGGGTGACCAGGCATGGAAGAAAGCGTTCATGTACCTGCCAATGGTTCAAACGCTGTACATTTCCAAGAAAGGCCTGTCTTCAGGACTGGCCCTTGACTAACAAATACCTGATAACACCATTCGTGTGAAATATCCAGAATAGGCTATCTGTAGAGATGAAGTAGATTAGTGGCTGTCAGGGCTCAAACGGAAGGAGAATAGAGAGTAATTGGATAATGTGTATAGTTTCTTTTTGGCGTCCTGAAAATATTCTGGAATAAGATGGTGGTGATGGTTCTGTAACACTGCAAATATATTTAAAAACCACTGAATTATAGAGCAAAACTGACTAAAATAAAAAGGTGAATCTTATGTTGCATGAATTTTAGCTCAATTAAAAACAAACACTTGAAAGAAGAACTCTGGCCTCCTCCCGTCCGTAAGTGTTCTGGTCAAGGAGAAATGAGAATCTCCGGGGGTCAGGGGGTGTTTCTGACTTCGCTGTAAGGACCGGGGTTAAGGTTTTTCAGAGATGACTTCAGGAACTTAGAACATTTCCAGAGACCTTGTTGGTAATTCTCATGCCATCAATAAGAAAAATGCGAGAACGTGTGCCCAACAGCAACAAAAATCACGACAAAAAAATTGTGGCAGATAGAACTTCTTTTGGTGTTGCCTCACGTATCAGTCCCTTTCCAAGTTTGAGTCTGGTTTTTTTTAATTTATTTATTTATTTTTATTATATTATGTTAGTCACCGTACAGTACATCCCTAGTTTTCGATGTAAAGTTCGATGATTCATTAGTTGCGCATAACACCCAGTGCACCATGCAATACGTGCCCTCCTCACTACCCATCACCGGTCTATCCCAATCCCCCACCCCCCTCCCCTCTGAGGCCCTCAGTTTGTTTCCCAGAGTCCATCGTCTCTCATGCTTCATTCCCTCTTCTGTTTACCCCCCCTTTCTTCTTCCCTTTCTTCTCCTACCGATCTTCCTACTTCTTATGTTCCATAAATGAGTGAAACCATATGATAATTGTCTTTCTCTGCTTGACTTATTTCGCTTAACATTATCCTCCAGGGGCGCCTGGGTGGCACAGCGGTTAATCGTCTGCCTTCGGCTCAGGGCGTGATCCCGGCGTTATGGGATTGAGCCCCACATCAGGCTCCTCCGCTGGGAGCCTGCTTCTTCCTCTCCCACTCCCCCTGCTTGTGTTCCCTCTCTCGCTGGCTGTCTCTCTCTGTCGAATAAATAAATAAAATCTTTAAAAAAAATATTATCTCCTCCAGTCCCGTTCATGTTGCAGCAAATGTTGAGAAACATTCTTTTTGATGGCTGAGTGATATTCCATTGTATATATGGACCACATCTTAATCCAGTCATCTGTTGAAGGGCATCTCGGCTCCTTCCACGATTTAGCTATTGTGGACAATGCTGCTATGAGTCTGTGACCTCGGCTGGGCATAGTAGTCCCACTAGGTCTGGTATTGAACCAGGATCCAGGGCCAGAGGTATCCTTCTTGGCAGCAGTGGTGGTGACATCATCAGGCTCTGGTGATCTCAGGCCTGTGGGTGTGAGCCACAGCCTTGCGCTCGGCAATGGAGGGGGCAACTCCCTAGCGGACTGTGTCTGCAGTTACCTTGGCTGTGGTATGGCCAGATATTCTCACTTTATTCCTATTCATTTTCAGTGCCTATTACTTCAGAATTCCAAGCAAATCTGTGCGATACCTGATAGGCTTTCAAAATAATCTTTTCTCGAACAAATCAGCCAATGTCAATTTCAGTTGCTTGTGACATATAACTCTGGCTGTGACAAAAAATCTTTGCTCAACCATCTGATGATACTAGCTGGGCTCCTTGAACCTTGACCTTGAACCTTGATGGGGGTAACTCCCTAAAGCTGTGATGTCATCGATCTGGCATCCAGGGTCCCGGTCAACTATTTCCCCCCTCCCAGAGTTTTTCCCATAGTCATTTCTCACCAACATCTTCATTGCTTGTCCTTTCCACCAAATAATTTAGTTCTATATATCCCACAATTATTTGTTTTTAATATTTATTTTCCCCTTCAATTCTTATCTCTCATCCATCAAAACCCAGACGAATTCTTCTCCAGAAAAATCTGTTCCACTGCTCTTCAAACTTGCCCCCTCCTAAACTTTATCTCAATGCCTATTATAAATGTTGAATCCTATGGCATTCTCTGAATCCACATTTCTAAAGAATTGCT